>NC_133896.1:56366237-56671071 GCF_964199755.1 Larus michahellis | reverse complement strand
TCTCACAGGAGTGAAGTGTTCAGAAAATTGGGAAACCAGGTCTTCCCCCGCTTGAAAGGCCGAACTTCATGGTGTATCTGTCTCTCCTCCTTCCTTCGTGGTGCGTCTGTCTGCCTTATCTCCTTCCTGCAGTGGTAGGAAGCTGATCAGTCGCCACTGCCCTCTTGCTGTCTGGACGTGTGTGTAATCCATCTGAAACCCTGCTGTGTCGATATTCTGATTCAGAGATTGCTGCACACTAAAATGTATCTTTTTGTTTTTCAGTCAAAAGTTGGAGGAGGAGGCCGGCGACGTGGGGGTCAGCGCCATAAAGTGAAGTCTCAGGGAGCCTGTGTGACTCCTGCCAGTGGCTGCTGAATTTCTTACTCCTCCTCCCTCTGAGGAATTCCTCCCCTTCCCTTCATTTCTTATCCAAAAGATCCAGAGCAGCTTAAACCAAAACCCATCCCAGCTGATTGGCTGCAGAAGAATCGTCCCTCCTCCCTGAAGGAAGTTTTGGAGAGGAGCATAATTTATAAGCTAATGAAGGTGATAAGACACACAGAACTGAGTAACTGACACCTTCCTCCTCCCCCTGTCAACACATTTTTGTACATCATGGGCTTAGTTTTTATTCTTATTAGTTTTTATTATATTTTGTGTGCATGAAGATGAGAGGAGAGTCTGGATAGAACTGCGAAGAGCCAGTTAGCTGCCTCCCTCCTCCCTCACCCCATTCTGTCCACAGGACTTGCTGCTCTCCTCCTATTTGCTGTCTCAGATCCAGGGGTTATCAAACACCTGAAATTTCAGACTTGCAAAGGTTAAAACACGTTGCTTAGGATGGCTCCAAGAGGGCATTGTTTCCTCACCACTGTGGCCCTGGGACAAATATGTTTCTGGATTCCCTCCATCTTAAACTATTTCTAAGTGGGTTTAATTTAAAGTTGTAGTGACTGAAGTTTGAAGGTCATTATTTGGAGATCTAAGAAGGAAGCAGATTGAAAAGCAGTTCTGGATGTTAAGTTGAGGAATCCTATACTAAATATCCTTCTCAAATACGTTGATAGCACTTAAGATTTAAATTCGAGACAGAATTAAATGGGCAGTCATTTGCCTATCCTGTTCCCCTTCCCATCGTGCTGTTTTTCCTATTGTTTGTTCAGTGCACGTTGGAGCAAATCTGACCTGCCTCTTGTGGCTGCGGCAGCTCAATTGACAGTATTAAGAATATAGTGCAGGAACACTCGGTCCATCCCTTGAGCCAGAGAAAGCCTTCTCGCCTCCATGGACAGAGATCACAGGTGGGAATATACCTTTGGAACGGAGACACCAGGAAAACATGACCTTCCTTTGATTTTATTTACTCCAAGATTTGCCCAGTCTTTTCTGGAACTCACTGGCCAAACTTTGCCATGGCAGAGGTATAATTTATCTTCTCCCCTCTTGGCCGAAGAGGATTAATGATGAATTGGTACCAAATTTATAGAAGTGCTTTCAGGTTTGAAAGTACATGGTAATTTTTCTGACTTTCACTTACTATTTTTTTTTAAGATTGTATTTTTTTGTTTTAATGACAAATTCTAGCTTCTGCAGGAAGGCCCTGCCAGGACGGTCTACGAATTAACTTTATTGTTATCATGTGTTTTTTTTTTTAACCCTGGGTTGCACAAGTGATCAATTCCCTGCTTATTTTCATCTCTCTTCTTCTAACCCTGCCTCTTCGCTTCGCTCCCGTGAGGACAGGAGTTCTCCTCTGCCGGTTTGTGGTGAGCTGTGGGAGCGTGGTAGCATTTTGAGGGAGGAAGTGGCATCCTCAGCAAATCGTTGCTCTCCCCAGCAGGTGCGGTCAGCCGCGGTTTCTTTGAGGGCTTCCTCCTCCAATGAAGGACTTTTCTTTTAATTAGAGGGAGACTGAAAGGTTTCTGTCCCTTCTTAGCGGGTTGTTCCTGTTTCTCACTCTGTGGCACTTGTGTGGAGTTCATTCCAGTTCACCTTGTGATGCGAGGTAGGCTTTCAAGCGGGCTTGGGGGGTGGGGTGGGGGGGGAAGAGCGCATCTCCCGATGCCAGCACCAGCACTCCAAGAGCATTAAGCGGCCTGGGAGAGGTGAGGAATGTGGTTTGGAGATGAGGATACTTTGCCTTAGAGACTGCAGTGCCCTGAGTTGTGGGTGGAAGCGGGGAGGTCAGACGGTCCTTTCCAAGCTATGTGCCTAAATACCAGCACTCCCCTGGTGAGGGAGGAACTATAGGCGGCTACAACACTAATAGCACCCGCATTGTGAGGGGGTGTGAAGTGTGGCTAAGCAGGGCACGGGGGCCTCGTTCATTTGTCTTCTGGCCCTGTAGCAGCATCAAACTGCATCTGATTTCACTGCCCTCTGCTCCCGAGGGGAGCAGGGAGCTCCAGGCGGTTTTCTTTTTTCTCCATTCCTTGTGCTCCAAATGAAGGAGACTGCCAAGACTGGAAGAGGGTTTACTTCAGTTTGTGCAAAGGAGGTGGTGTGAGCTCTCTTTTGTGACCAGCATTCAAAGATCACTCAGGCTGGTGTGATCTATAAAATAAATTTTAAAAAAGTTTGTTCCAAGTTAAAGTATGTCTTGTTGCTTTTTTTTTGTCCTGACGGAAGACCAGCAGCTGCTGCTTTAATGCTGAAAGCCAGACCAAGCGGGTTTGCCTGGCACCGCTGCTCCTTTGCTGGCTACGAGAGGAGGCTGCGTTTGTAGTGGTGGCAGGGGAGGGCACACTGTGCCGCAGGAGAGCTGCTGCTGAGCCCCGACAGCTTTTCCGCTGCTAAGGTTTAGTGCTTCTCAGTGGCAGAGTGGTGAAATGAGAACGCTTGCATGGGTTGAGCTGTGCTGGGGAGATGCGTATGCATGTGTGTGAAGAGCTGCTATGGCAAATCACTTAGGTCCAACTTCAGGGGCGACACGGTGCTAGAGGATGCAGTTTGAACACAGCCCTGCCACTGCCTGCGTAAGCTTGTGCTTCCCCGGGCCCTCGCAGCCATTTGCACCTCACCTGTTTCTGTAAATACAGCGGGACGCTCCAGGGGTTGGAACGGGCCTTTTCCTGCCTCCTCGGTGGATCTCGGAGGTTCGTGAAGGCTTTTCGTGCCCTGCACGCCCCTTTCCTAACACAGGTAAGTGTTGGGCTGGGAGCTGGTCGTAGACTGAGCAAAAGCCCACCAGCCCCTCCACTACCGACACTGCGAGGAGTGGAGATGCTACTGGAGGTGTGCTCACCCCTCTGCTCATGGCTACACTTGAACCTTTGGTCCTGAGCACCTCACACCCCATCTGTTGTCCATATCATTTTTTCTGTCTGCCACCCTCCCCATTTTTCTGTGTCCCTCCCCAAGATGGGACACTGATAATGTGCCCAGCGTCCCTCTCTCCCCAGGCAAAACCCGTGAGGGCAGATCTAGGGCCAGCAGAGAACAAGCCTTTCCCTAGGGTGGCCTTCTGCAAGGGGCTCTTCAACGCAAGCCTGCCTCCAGCCCATCCTGATGAAGCTGATGCCAGTATGACCCTCCCGAAGCTCAAGCCAGTCCCGTTTCCCTTTTTGTAGCCTTTTTTTATTCTCTAGGTTAACTTCCTCAGACCAAGGACAATTAAATATTTCCTTTCTACTTGCTCCTTAGCTGCCTGCTCAGTTAGTTTACAGCCCACGTTAATGAAGAGGCAGCAACATACAGCTACCCGTCGCTATGATTAGTGTCAGGCTGAGCCTTGTTTGCCATTCCTCCTGGCCGAGGACAGACTGATGCCCAGGGACAGCTTCCAGGCCACTGCAGGATGGACTGAGCACACAGCCATGGTCTGTCACAGCCCTAGACTGCTGGAAGTCATCATCAAATGCACAGTATTTTGATTTTAATTATCCCGAACTATTCCAAGTCTTTAGGAGCATGTCTTGTTCTCATCATTGCTCCAAGCAGCTTTTGCAGCCCAGAGCCTGCTCGAGGACAAGGTGAAAACTGCTGACCTTAGAGGGGCTGGAAAATAAGGATTTGCCATGAGAATACATAGACAGAGCTATTCCTGGAGCTCCTCTGTCTGCTAGCTGTGCATCATTCCCACCAGCAACACAAAAAGCTCACAGCAGTTTTGATACAATTTATTTGTCTTGGTCTTTTTTTTTTTTTCCCTTGCATAGGCATAAGTTACAATCTGTTGATTAAGAAATAAAATGAACAAAACAGTGCAGCATTTGCAACAGGCTACAGCATCAAATCCCAACTCGGCTCCTGGCTGTAGCCATCTGTTTCTGCAGGGCTAATTCAGAACACGTGTGTAGGGCAAACCGAGAAGGAGGGAGAAGAGAGGAGGGAAAGGGAGTAAATAAGGGAAAAAAAATCTGCTCTGCCAGCTGTTTCGCGTTTCTCCTGCCTCACCAGGCTCATCTGCATCAGCACTAGGATTAAATACCCCTGGGCAGAGCTGCGCGGTGCTGACGCGGCAGTTTTATGGGCCCTCTTGTCCCTTTGCAGCTCAGGAAAGCGCTCCAGCGATGCTGGGGGCTGCTGCTGTGAGAGGCAGCCAGTACCCAGCCCCGCGGCAGAATTTTGGGGCGGGGGGGGGGTGAAAAATAGCACGTAACCTCAGCATGCCTTCCTGGGTATCCCCACGCAGTCGGCATGGCGAGGCCTCTCAAACCAGCTCTAGCCTCTAGGGAAGGGCATGACCCCCCCAGGGTGAGCTCTCACTGGTGTTTCCAGGGTGTTTTACCCCAGAACAGCAGAGACTTTCATCTCCAAAGGACAGTAAAACCAAATGCTCCCTACTCCATAACCTGTGGTTAACACCTCCTTGCAAAGAGCAGAGACACCACTGCAACCGCCCCCCCCTCTCCCCCCCAACTCCATTCCTGGGGAAAGACGTTCCCCTTTCCCACCTCTCGCCAGCATGCTCCATTCACCATGAAGCCATTTTTTTCTTGGGTGAAGGCCCTGTTCGCCCAGCCCAGAGGCCAGGGAGACAGAGGGGAGGTAAGAAAAAGGGGTTTTCCAGCTTTGTGGGTTATGGCATTTGCTCCAGCTGCCAGAGAACCCCCGGGGAAGAGGGAGAGCTTCATCTCTGCTCCCTCTTTATCATTCAATTACATACAGGAGCTGCTCTGCCGAGCCCGGGACAGGTCTAGGCATTCATAAAAGCACAGCTCCGAGCAGGCAGGGCACTCACGGACATGACTCCAAGGCAAGCGGGCAGCTGTAGACAAGCTTAAAAATAACTTTGGCTGCAGCTGCCAAGAATTAAGACTACGCTCAATATAGGAGAGAATTTATCGTCACGGGATCTGGCTGCGGGTCTGCTTTCTCCCGGCAGCAGGGCCTCCCAGCTCTGCAGGAGGCTCCACAGGGTAGTTTTAACTTGTTGGGGATAGGGCTGTGCCCTTCGGGCTCGCTTCCCTCACTCGGAGCAAGAAGAGCCCTCGTGCAGGGATGTGCCACCATCATCCTCAGCCCCTGGGGCTGGCACGGCAGGGGGGGTGGGGGTGCTCAGCACTGCTGCCTGATGCACGTCAGGGCATGCTGAAGGGAGAAACCTCTTCAGCTCCATCCCCTCCTCTACACCCCTCACCCTACAGCACTTCAAGCCGAGACGACCAGAGCAGGACTCAAGCCATGGTGCTCCCCAAAAAACTCGCAGCACCGGGGGGGAAGACGATGCCAGCATCGGACAGGACAGAAACGCTAAACGCGGGCCCTTTTAGCTTTTCTTTCAACAAAACGCAAGACCAAAAGGTTGTAAACGCCACCCAAGAACATAAGCCAGACCAAGCGTGCTGCAGGCAGGCGGGAGATGGAGTGGCCAGATAGCCCTGGCGCTCCTCAGCCCGGGGAAGGTCCCCATGCGTCCCTCCTACAGTCCCCGGCCACGGCTGCCCCCATCACGTGGTGGGTACGAGCAGGATTTATGCGCCCAATATATACATGCCCGAGGCAGGCAGGACTCCCCATCCTGCTCCGGCACCATCCTCCGCAGCCAGGGCTGGGGGAGCCAAGCGATGCCAGTGAGGAGAAGGCAGGAGGGAAAGGGAGTCCTTCCAAGAGAAAGGAGGTCAGCCCGCGTCAGCCATCTGCCATCGGGGACCAGGAGGTGACAGCGGCAGCCCTGAGCGCTGCAGGAGGGGGGAGGCCCTGCTCCCCCCTCTCTGAGGTGAAGCTGCACGCTGGCACCTACAACCCCTGGGGAAGGAGGTCTCCCCTCCACCCCATCTCCCACCCAACAGCCCACCAAGGCAGGGAGAGAGTCCTGCAGAGCATGGGGGCAGCAGCTCCCTGCGAACAGTCGCCTACGCACAGATGTGGCTACAGGTGAGCGTCCCTGGCCACGCGTTGCAGTCTCGGAGGACATCTCCGGAGCAAGGAGGGCAGGAGTGGCTCCAGCACCCCACCCAGCAGCGGTCCACAGAGGACCTTGTCTCCCAGGTCCAGCTACCAAGCCACCAGCAGCTCGAGGCCCATATTTTCAACAGCTCTGCTCATATTATTCCAGCTTATCCTACTGCGTGCGCTATTCTCCTACTAAAGCAAGCTCTAGCTCTCTCTGCCTCTAAGCCACTTGCCAAAGTGGCACTGTTAACATTCTCAGGTTAAGTAGAAATTGCATGGAAAAACTTTTTTTTTTTTTTTTTTTAAACCTCCTTTGTTACTGCAAAAAAAAAAAAAAATCCCCCAAGACCCTAACTGGAAAATAGTCCCCCCTCCCCACCCCACCCCCCACCTTAAAAAAAAATAATCCAACAGAACAAACCCAAAAAAGGGGAAGCAGGCAACAGGAGTTTTCAATAGCATCGTCAAGCTTAACACTGAGGAGCCAGCCAGCCCTGGGGAGGGGGGCCGCCGGCATCACCAAGACCCAACACAGCTGCCGGCAGCAGGAGGGCTCGGGGGGGATGGACGGCAGCACTGGGGCAGGCCCCACCACTGCTGCGTGCCGAATTCCCCCCCTCCTGCTGCCCCAAACCGTTAGTTTTATGTTAATACTTCATTAATACTGTCTTATTTCCCCTCGGCCGGCCCAGCATCAGAGGCCTGGAGATCTTTACCTAAACCAACGCCGAGGCAGGAGAAATGACCCTGCGTGGAGGGGAGAGACACGGTGGCCATGACCGGTGGGCTCCTACCTACTCTGGTAGCACCGAGCCCGTCACCACGGTCCCACACGCCGTATCGTGCCCAAGCCCGCGCAAAGCGCATCGCAAAGTTACGTAC
The DNA here is from genome assembly GCF_964199755.1 of Larus michahellis. Taxonomy (NCBI): domain Eukaryota; kingdom Metazoa; phylum Chordata; class Aves; order Charadriiformes; family Laridae; genus Larus; species Larus michahellis. Next base: position 56,663,871 of record NC_133896.1, on the reverse strand, counting down.
CCCTTTTTCCCCAAGCCCCGGCAACACCAGGCGCGCCGTCAGAAAGCAGCGAGGGAACGGGGACGAGGGGGCTGCGCAGACCAAATTAAAATAAAAAAAAAAAAAAAAAAACAAAAACCCAAACCAAAAAACTTAGCTTAAAAAGTTAAAACGTCCGGTCCGCACTGAAAACAAGCCAGGCTGCGCTCGGACCCACATGGGGTGCTCTTGCCTCACCACCCACCGGTCCTTGGAAGAGTGAAAGCCTCTCCCCTTCAACGCCAGCTCTTCTGCTCCCCTCAAAGGGAGCAGCTCCCTGGGGCGGCTGCTGGTGCATCCCAGGATTTCTATGTCCAAAGCAGCAAACCAGACGAACCCCCTCCTGCTGTCGGCCCAGCAGCATCCTCATCCCACGCAGGAGCCGGAGGGGTCAGTGCGCCGGCTCCCCGTGCACACGGAAGCGGTAGATGCAGGTGTATTCGGGGTGGCCCCAATTGCTCAATACCCGGAGCTCCACCAGTTCGTACGTGCCTATGGAATCACCCTTGGAGAGAGGAGGAAGGAAAAACCTGAGCCCTTGAGAGCTCTCAGGGGATCAGAGACATCAGGAGCCCCTTTTTCTTCTCAGGGGTGGGTGCTCCAAGGGCAAAGCACTTACCTCCAAGTAAAACGTTTGGATGGGGTCGCCGTCATGGTCATAGGTGAACTTCCCCAGGAGAAGGCCCTCCTCCTCTCCCTCCTCCTTCAAGCCCTGCGGAAGGGCAGGGAGGCAGAAAGGGAGAACCAGGGGTGATCAGAGAGGGAGACCGGAGGCGATGAGCGCACCCGGGGGCAGAAGAGGGAGATGGAGCCACAAGTGCACTTGGCCCCTGCTCCTGCTCTTACAGGCCAAAACAGACAAATGGGGATGGGAGCCAGCGGGAAAGGATGGGTGGGAAGACCAAGAGTTACATCTACTCAATCCCCCCTCTCCCAGTGTCCCCCAAAACACTTCCCAAAGCCTGGTACTCCCCCTTTCTCCCCCAATACTGCTTCTTCCTCCTCTTCAGGATAACACCCACCCCCCCAGAGCACCCCACAGCCAGATACAGGGCTTGCTAGCCCTCCCCTCCTGCACCGTCCACCACGGCATCCTCCCACCATGTCTCCCTGCTCCCCCCTCAGGCCCAGGCGAGGGCACTCACATAGACAGCGAAGTCCTTGGGGGCGCTGGGGATGGTCCCCTGGGGCGAGAGGGCTTTTGGGATGTGCTCCAGTGTCACGGCTGTGGGGCGGATGATGCTGGAGAGGCGGATGATGGCAAAACCCAGGGACCCACGAAACGCCCAGCAGTTCCCAGGGTTGACATCTGGCTATGAGCGCAGGAACGAGACACCAGCAATGTTATCACCATCAGTGCCATTTTTAACCCCCCAGTATCGGCCTGACCCTTTGCTTGGAGCAGCAGCAAGAGCCCAATAAAATCCACCCAAGCCCACATGAGAACCAGCCCGGCCGGTCCTGCCCCTCGGTGGGGTCTCACCCTGAAGGTACCCACCTGCAGGATGACACGGGGGGACTGCGAGTGGTACCACAGCGGGATGCCGAACAAACTCAGCGCCTTCCAGGTCCTGTGGGTCTCAGAGCAGCGGGTGTTGATGACACTGGCCCCTGGCACGCAGAGGGGACAGCGGTGGGTAAGCTGCACGCCAGCACCCTGTGGTCCCTTCCCCAGGATGGCTGGCTCATCCCAGGTGGGTGAGGGCTGCCCCCCCGCCCCACCACCACCCACCTGCCGACTCCAAGGCATAGTCGACCATCCCCACACGGTCCTCGCTGTAGCGCTTCAGGGCCTGGTCCACGATGAGATGCACTTGCTGCAGCGGGAGCAGAGGACACAAGAGGGGTGAAGGGCTGGGGTGGGCATTCTGCCCCCCACCCACCTCCACCCTGTGGGGACGGAGAGGGCACAAGGACCTTCCCACAAAACAGCCAGGGGATGAATCACCGTGGCAAAAATGAGGAGACACGCATTTGGCTGGGAAGCCTCGTTAGAGGTTGCTAAAAATACCCCAGAGGAGAGGAGCTGTGCAACGAAGGGGCAGCGCCCAGGCAGGCTGGACTCACCCGTCCCCATCCCAAAAGAAGGGCTGGCCTCAGAGGAGGCGGCGTATACCCCAGTAGGTACCTGACAGCCCACCCAGCCCTCCCCAGCATCTTCTGCCCGGACCTTCCCGCCCTGTCTCACAGGATCGATGGGAGCTGCCCCCATCTGGAAAAGGGGGAGCTGGCCGGAGCATCCTTCTGGAGCCAAACTCAGCCCCAGGAGCTGGGACACTGTGGCACCACTGTGGGTCTAAAAACTTTATGGTGCACATGAAGCTTGCGCAGACTGCGGAGGATTGCTAATCCCAGCTTGATCCCTCCCCTCCACTAGTTTCGCAGGGAATTGCCAACAACTTTTTCCAAAGCAAGCAGGCTCATTTTTTCCCCGTGGTGTCATTCTCCCCAAGTGCTTTGCCCCAAATGACTCTGCGGCGCTGCTGAAGGAGGGAAGTAAGCAAGATGCTCAACCCGTGGAAACCTTGCTGGCGCCTGCCCTGCCTTATGGGTGAAAGATGCACAAGCAGAAACTTGGATTTTAAGACAGCACGAGCCTTGCAGGGTGTGGATATCGCCACCTACAACCCCTTCCAGGGCACAGGCACAGCCCAGGGGAGGCTCCAGCAGAGGGGATAGAGGAGTTTCAGGGATGCCCTCACCAGGATCAATGTCCCAGCTCTAAGGGCTGTCCCCATGGCTCTCCCATCTGCCAGGCACACGTGCCAGCCCCTCCCCGTACACGCGCAATGGGGCACGGCCCCCAGATCCCACACCTGTGGTCAACCACCATGTCCCTGGGGTTCAAGCCAGCACTCACCTCCTCCGTCACCCCCGTGGTCCTCCCTTGCTGCAGGGCCACTCCGATACCGGCCTGAGCATCCCGTGCCGACAGCCTCCGGTCCTCTGAGACTTTGGCCAGGATCTTGTGCTCCAGGGCCTGGAGCTCCGCTTGCAAGTCTTCCTGCTGGAGGACACGGCCAGCAGCGCCGTCCTGCCGGGATTGCGACAGGAACCGACTGACCCACGCTGGGAACTGCGCTTCCACCTGAAACGGTGGGGACATTGCTCAGCCCCGGGGCAGGGACCCTCACGCCTCTCTCTGCCGACCAGGGTGGGGACTGGGGACTCACGTCAGCCCGCACGGCCTTCAGCTGCTCCAGCATCCCCTCCATGTGCTTCCCCATCACCTCCTGGTCCGACTTGAGGCCCGCCAGCTCCCTCCTCAGCGCTGACACCTCCTGCTCCAGCTTGTCCACCTCCCCCTGGAAGGTCCCTCGCAGGCCCTCCTGCGCCGAGCTGCACCGAGAGAATGGTAACAAAATCATATCATAGATATCAACAATATCATAGAATGGTTTGGGTTGGAAGGGACCTTAAAGGTCATCCAGTGTCACCCCCCTGCCCTGGGCAGGGACATCTCCCACTAGACCAGGTTGCTCAAAGCCAACAGTCCCAGCTCCCCTCTGCGAGCCAGGGGAGGAGGTTCATCCCCCACCGCCTACGCTCAACCCCATCTCCAGCTCCAAACAGTTTTAATTCCCACGGCAATGGCTTCTTCTACTGCATCCCAAGGGAAAGCATCCCCAGCTCGATCCTCAGCCAAAAGGCCACGCTCCCCACGGTGATGCAAAATAACAGTGACGAAGGTCATTTGCTGCAATCGCCCTTTGAGCCAACCGGGGCACTTCCTTGCCGACACACCCACGTATCCATCCTGCCTTTCCACCCAAGATCATACCTCTCAACCTCTCCTTTGCACTGAGCAAACCAGACCTGGAAACCCCTTCCCAAGCCCCGCTGTGGGGATTCCAGTCTGCTACCTGCCCGCCCCTGAACAGAGCGGTGGCTCTGCCCGGGCAGCCAGCCTTACCTCTGCCACTTGGAGTTCAGCTCCAGCAAGCGCGTCTCCATCTCCTGCCAGGACAAGGGGAAGGGGTGAGACCTGTGACGCTGGTGGTGAGGATGTCCCACCTGGGTACCACCGCACGCCCATCCCTGTACCTGAGAGGCTTGTGCCATCTTCCCCAGGCGCCCGTCTAAATCCCTCTGCACCTGGGCTCGGAGAGCATCCAGCTCGCCCTGCAGGGTGAGGAACAACGGAGAACATCAGAGCCCGGCCCCACAAGCCCCCCATATGCCCATGTGCCCGCCACATCCCTCACCTGGAGGTGGCTCGTCACATCAGTGAGGAGATGCTCCTTCAGCCCCGCGTCCCGGCGGCTCACCAGCCCCTCCAGCAGCGCCAGGACATCCCCCGGGGGTGACTCTCCCCCTGCTGCCACTGCTGCTGCCCCCCGCCGCAGCTCCCACTGTGACACCTCGGCCTCCAGTGCTTTGAAGCGCTTCTCCAGGGCCTGGAAGCGAGCCAGGAGACGGTGCTCCCCCTGCAGACCCTGTGGCGGCAAAGGAACATCCCCTGGGAGTGTGCAGACCCCCGGGGCTCTGCCTGCTCCACAGGGACCCCTGTGAAAGGGAATCCAGACCCCCCGGTCCCCAGAGTCAGTCGCATCTTATTCATCTGCTGCTTCACAAGGGAGGGCAGATGTTTCCCTTGCTCCATCCCTGGGACACCCAGAGTGCGAGACAGCCACACGCTGGGGGAACCATGTCCACCAGCATGGAGCCACCATCTGCCCCATCTACCACCACTTCCCAGTTCCCTGGAAGGCCTCTTTCAGCCATGGACCACGCTGTCCTGGCTCTCCCTGCAATGCACCCACCCAGGCCACAATCACACCTTTGCTGAGGCTTACCTGGTCCAGCGCGGTCAGGTCCCCTGCCCCAGCCATGTCGGAGGAGGAAAGCTTTCCAGCTCCCCACCACGGGAAGGCAGGGATGCTGAGTGTCGACAGCCCGTACGGGTAGAAGTACCAAGCTCCTGGGCACACAGGGGGATGAGATGGTTAAAGTGACAGGTAATGGGCCACAGCAGAGCACAGGGGGGACGTGCAGAGATTCAGCCATCAGCATCTCCTGGGGTCACCAGAAGGTCCCAAGCACAGGGGTGAAGATGCACCAGGATACCAGGAGCCACAAGCACTGAGCTCGGGGCCATCCCATCTTGTCCCATCCCCTCCCCTGGGTACAGCAGTGGGACGCTCTGCACTGCCCCAGATCTCAGGGCAACAGATCGAGCTGGGCTGACTCACCGTAGGCAGCGGCAGCGAGGAGCAGGAGGAGCAGCAGCATAAGCAGGGACCTCTTCAGCCATGGGTAGCGCCTGGAACATGGAGAAGAAAGAGGTGCCTGTAAGACCGCAGACACCTTCCCCCCATCACCACGCTCCTCTGGATGGAAAAGAAAAGCCCAGCCGGGCTTCGGCACAAGACACACACACTCCACGCACGCTGGGCACCCCCTCTCTGGGGTCCTGTGGGTTTTCCCCACGCCTCCCCCATCCCGGTGTCCCGCCACCACACTCACCTGGAGAAGGGGACACCAGCCAGGCGAGGAGCTGCGCCGGTGAGGCGGTGCCAGGCAGCTGCCAGCCCTGAGAACAGCCATCCCATGAACCGAACTGCCGGGAGAGAAACCAAGTCACAGGCAGGGTCCCGGCAGAGATGTCCCCTCTGTCCCCGAGGATGCTCCTATGGGGAGATAAAGCCCCTCCACCCCACCAGGGAACAGCAAACATGGCCCGTGGGGAGTGGAGGTGCTGTCAGGGAAGAAAGGTGCTGCTAGAAATGCCCCCACCGTCCCTCCACTCACCCGGGGAGGTGAGCACCTGCCAGAGGAAGGAGCCCACCCGGGAGGCTGCGGTCCTCAGCCCCGACCTGGAGCTACTCTGGCCTGAGTAGAAGTGACCTGGAAAGGAAGCAGCAAGGCACTAAGTCACCAAACGGAACCTGCATCCCTGTGCACCGTCGATGGTGAAGGCTTTGCATGGGGGGTGGCGTGCAGGAGAGTGGGGGCTGGCAGCATCCTGGGCACAGCCAGGCCCGTGGGATGGTTCCCCTGGTCTCCCCCAGCATCCCTGACACTGCAGAGCAGCTGGTGCATCCCTACCGGCATAGTCATCTTCCGAGGAGTACCCAGACGAAGAGGCGTAGGTGTCGTACGTCTTGCTCTCCAGCAGCCCGTTGATCTTACTGGACTCCGTGTCCCCTGTGCCTCTTCTCCTCCTGGTGGAGAGCTCGCCACCTGCCCCCAAAACACAGAGCCCCCCTTAAGAAACCACCCACCACCACCACAGGGGGCAACCCATTCAGCTGGCTTGGGGGACTGCCCCAACACCCCCTACTGGTGCTCAGGGAGGTCCCCAGCTGCCATGGGAAGGAGGAAAGGAGGGAGGGAGGGAGGGAGTGCTCACCCCAGTAGGTGCTGCTGTCCAGGGCATCGTCCAGCACGGAGCTGCCCAAGGCGGCGAGGCCCCGGCTGCCTCCCAGGTAGGACTCGCTCACCATGGACTCGCTGTAGTAGGAGGTTTGGGTGCTGGGGGCAGGAGAGAGGCGCTTCGTGCTGCTCGATTTCCTCCTGGTCATACTGCCAGGGGGAGCAAGAATGCGCTCATCAGCCATGTGTGGTTTTGGGGGGTGTGTGTGTGTGTGTGTGTGTGTGTGTCATAGTGCACCCATGCAGGAGGAATGGGGAATTCACTCCAATCTCTCAACTGGCATCACTTCCCTCACCACCCCCCCCCACTGTACCGGATGGCGGCAGGTTTCGGAAGGTGCAACCGCTGCTTTGCGAAAGTCCCTCCCGCCCGTGGCCAGGCAGCTGCTGGCTCCGCTTCCGCTCGCACGGCTGCGGTTTTCCGGCCCGGCAATCGCAGCGCACCTCCCTCCCGCCATCACGCCGGAGGCGGCTGCGGCTGGGAGGAGGCACGCATCCCCTCCAACCCTGAGCCACCCATGGCGGCCTCCTGCGCCAGGGGACGCGGAGGTGCCAGGGGTGGGGGGCACCGGGCTTTCCCCGGAGCGGGGGCACAGCCAGTGCCAAGGCAGCCGGCGGCCATGCCGAAACGCAGCCAGCTCGCCATCATGCTCCCTTCAAGCCACCCTGATGCCAGTCCGTGGCGCAGGATGGAGTGCCCTGGCCATGTTTGGTGGGGGGGGGGGAACCCCCCTGGACCCCCCCACCCCTGCACCCCACTAACCGGCTGGTGCTCTCCTTGAAGGGCAGCTGTTGCCCCCCCAGCAGGGAGCTGCTGCTGCTGCTGGTGGTGGCATCGTCGTCCCCGGGGTAATAGCGGGTGGTGACGAGGCGCTGGCTGCGGCGGGACATGGCGGCGGCACGGGGGGTGTGGGTATGTGGGGGTCACGGTTCACCTGGGGGGGTCGAGAAGGGAGGAAAGTGTCAGCGAGAAGGGACCCGCCTGGAGCTGCCGGCGTGGGGTCCCGGCACACAGCGAAACCCCTCCCGTGCGGGCGGGGGGTGCCTGGTGCGGCCGGGGTGGTGGTGGGGGGGGGGTGGGTTCTGAGCCCGCCGAGGGGCACCTGCTGCCCCGGGCCTCCCCCGCCGCCGGGACCGGGACCGGGACCGGGACCGAGCCGCCCGTCCCACCGCCAGCGCCGCCGCCTCCCCTTATAGGGTTATAAACCCCTTCGCTTCCCCTCCCACGGGCCACCCACGCCAGAACCCACCCGCGGAGCCGCTGCCCCCTCCCTCCCTCCCTCCCTCGGCCCCGGTACGAACCGACCCACCCGCAACTTCCCTCCCCCCCCCCCGGCCCGCCCGCCAAAACCCGCCGTGCCCCCGCCCCACGCAAACCCACCGGCGAGTCGCGCAGGGCAGAGAGGGAACCCGCACCGGCCCCGCTCGCTGCCGCCACCGCTCCGCTCCCTTTTGTTTTGCAGGGGAAGGCGGCCCCGGACCCAGCCCCGGTCCCCGCCTCCGCCCCTCCCCGGCCCCGGCTCCCCCCCCCCTCCCCCGGCCGCCGCCGCCGCCGCCGCCCCGCCCCGCGCGCGCGCCCGCCGGGGCCACCGCCCCCCCCCCACCGGCCTTTTCGGTGTCCCCTCTATCATTATTATAATATTATTATTATCACCCTCATCATCATCACTATTTTAATATTTTTATTTTATTTTATTTTACATTATTTTATTATTTTATTTTATCTCATTTCATTATTTCATTTTATTACTATCATAATCATTGCGGGGGGTGGGAGGGGGGAGCGATGGGGAGGGCCCATCCCCACCCCCCGCCTTGCCCACAGGGAGCTGGTCACCAGACCCCTCAGCCCTGGGGTTCCCCCCCCCACCCCGCCCCAAGCCCCCACCCCAAGCCCCCACCCAGGCAAGGGCAGCCCCCCCCCAGGCAGGTCCCATGGGTGACAGCGGCCCAAAATGGGGGCTCCCGGGCACAGGGCTACGCCCCGGCCCCATTTGGGTTTTGCTGGGGCGGCCGGTTTGCCAGCCCCGGTGGGGTGGGAAATACTCGCCCCCACTCCCGTTTTCCCCCCCCACCACCCCCCACGCACCAGCCGGCACGGCCGAACCCATCCCCGCGGCGTGGGCAGCCCCGCTCGACGCCCCGTGTGCCCACACCGCCTCGACCGGGCAGGCAGGTTCTGCTGGTCCCCGGGCCCGTGGCCGCAGACACCCCGTTACCAGCCCACTCCCTCCACGGGCGGCCGGGCCGGCTCGGCGGGGGGGTGGCTTGCCAGCCAAACCCAGCTGCTCCCGTGGGACCCTGAACACGCGACGGCGCAGCCGGGACCTTGAGCAAACTCGCCGGGCTGAGAAAACAGCCGCCCTCCCACGCCCCGGCTTCTACATCTGACGGCGCCTCATAAAAAGATTTGCCTTGGGCGGGGGGGGGAAGACTCAGGGAGGAAGGAGGGAACCGGCCACCCGTGTCCGGACACAGTCGTGGGGCTGCGTCTGTGGGGCACGGGGTTGGGAACGGCCCTGCCGGCTTTGGATACGGCAATAAAAAGGTGTTTATAGCAAAGGATTAAAAAATATGAAGTGGGCAGAAGGGGAGTAACCTGTTGCAAAACAGCCCCAAAACCTTTTCCTCCCCGCGCCGGGGTTCGGTGCGCAAGCCGGGGCACGGGCCGGAGGACGTGCCACAGCGGGGGGGACACACACACCACAACAAACCCCCATTCAGAGTCCCTGGCCCCGTTGTGTAACACGGACAGATCCTCTTTGTTTCCTTTTTTTTTTTTTCCCTCTTCTTTTTTCTCTCGTTTTTCGAGCCCATTTTTTTGTTCCAGCCTAAATCTCCGCCCGGCTTTTCCAGGGCAGCTCCGTCCCCCGCTGTGCCAGCCGCCCTTTTTCACCCTCTCCTGTGGCTTCCCACGGGTGACCGGCCGGGCTGGGGGACATCTCTCTCCTCCCTGGTGGCACCTTTATCTCTGGCCATTCCGACACCAACCCTGTGCCCCATCCTGGGGACAGTGATAGTGGCCCAAGCCATGGCACCTGCCCTGGCTGACGTAACCCTGCTGTGGATTAACCCCCCCGGGAGGCTCAGGGGATAAGCTGGGTGCTGAGCCACTGGGCACTAAATAGGGTGCACGGCCCTGGGTCAATCCGTCTCCTCCTGAGAGCCACTTTTTTCGGGCAGGGAGGGAGCCAGCGGCAGTTCCTGGGGGATTTAGGGGGATGTTGTGGTGGTGGGGGGGAGTGGGGCTTGTCCCCCCCTTGCTGCACCCCTGGTGCGGAGGCAGTGGTGGCGATGCCAGAGCCGTAGGGAATTTCGGGTGGGCGTGGGAAGAGCTGGGCAGGGATAACCGGCGCGCGGCTGGGAGCTTGTGCCTCAGTTTCCCCACACCGACGGTGGGGAGCCTCAGCTCTCTTTTTGGGGGTCACCAGGGCATTGCCATGCTGGGGAAGGGCGGGGGAAGAATGAGCTTTCCAACTGCTCGAGCTTGGCAGCCCTTGCTGGGGAAAGGCAGGAAAAATCCCTACCCTTTCCTAAAAGGCTTTGGAGGGCTGAAGCGACTCGTGCAGGCACGCAAGGACAGGCCAGGGCTGGGAAAGCAGCCCCGGTGGGGGGGATCTCAGCTCGTGTCTTCCCCACTAGGCCAACATTTTTATTTAAATACCCTCCCCATCCCGGCTATCCTTACAGCCCGCTTTCCCGGTGCATCGCGCCGCTGGCTCCGGTGCCGCCGAAAGCCAATGCCACATGGAGTCAGAGCTGTGTGACGGTCCAAAACACCCCAACCCAGCGGGGTACCGAGTCCCCACCCCCCCACACCCATCACACCCGTGACCCCACATCATCCACCACCACCTCCTCCGGGCGGGCTGCCCCAGCCAGGCAGCGTCCCACCGCCTCCAGCACCTTCCCCAGGCGCCGGTCCAGCGCCCGCAGGTGGGGCTCGGCCAGGACGGGGTCCAGGGGGTCGGTGGCCAGCGCTTCCCGCAGCAGGTCGCTCAGGCGGTAGGGCTGGGTGGCCAGCAGCTGCAGCCGCAGGTAGGTCGACTTCTTGATGCTGATGAAGATGAGGAAGGAGAGGTCTCAGCCTGGGGAGCCTCTCCGCGATGGCAGCTCCCAGGTGGGCGGCCAGAGCCCCTTACCTGCAGCACTGCCGGAGGGGGGCCAGGATGGACAATTCATCGCGTGAGTGCGTGCCGAAGCTGTGGGGGGAAAAGCCCATCGGTGGGCATCAGGGCGGCATCGCCACACGGCTCAGAGCCCAACGCGGGGCGCATTTCGGCAAGACCCGCGGTCTCCCCCCACCCTTGTGCCGGGATTGCTTCCCCCCGACACACACACTTTACCCGCGGCCGTTGTCCAGGTGGAGCAGGAAAGTGTCGTTCCCAAATTTCTCAAAGGTCTCGTAGTGGTGCCGGTCCATGTTGCCTGCGGTGGGGCAACAAATTATCCATCGCGTGGTGGGCCGGGAAGCAGGAGCAGGGACACGGAGCACCCTCCCGGCACGAGACCGAAACACAGAGGCTGGGGAAAAGGGCTGGGGGCACCTCTGAGGTGCCCATCTGCTGGCCGTGGCTGTGGGGGGGACCCGAGAAGAGCCCCCATGGCCTCCAGGCCCCTTCTCATCCCAGCAGCCCCGTGGAGGGACAACAGTGACAAATGGAGCAGAAGTAATGGCAAAGGCACGGCTGGGCGGCTGGGGACGAGGAGACGGGAAGCTCTCCAAGTCAGATGATGGCGGGGGGACAGTGTGGGGAGGAAGGAGCGGCCTCGGGGATGGGAAGAGGCAGCACAAGCCCTGGGGAGCATCACCGACGTCCTCAGCTCTCTGGGTGCTGCATGTGGGAGCTTGCCAGGAGATGCTTCCCGTGCCCGGGATGTTCAGCCGGGATCTTCCCGGCATCTCTCGTCCTTTGGCTTCTGCCCGGGATGTGCCCGAACGGCACAGCCCTTTGCTCTGGTTTTTGGGTAAGAGCACAGCCCTCTGCAGCCTGAGCAACGGTTTGGCCAACAAACCTCGCAGGGGCACGGTACCACGGGGCACAGAGTCCTTTGGGGGACCCGAGGGGCCCCCGCAGCCCCCAGCGCCGGCACGGTGGGGCTCACCCATGAGGAAATCAAGGATCGTCATGTCAATGAGGTCGAGGAGGCGATGGCCCCTGTCATAGGGCGGTGTCTCTCGCACCTGAGCGCAGTAGTTGGGGTTCAGCTCCCACCTGCGGGCAGAGGCCGGGGAGGGGGTACGGGACCGTGAGAGCGGCCGTGGGGCGGCCACCTCCCGTCCCACGGCTCTGCTGCGCCGTGTCCCCCCTGTCCCCTCTGCCCCAGCTCACTCAGCCTTCTTGCTCTTGTGGTAGGAGCGGCGCCAGGGGCTGCGCCAGGAGCGGCGTTTGGCCAAGGTCTTGTCAGGCAGCAGGGCGGCCATGGAGCCCTCCAGCCGGTCCGGCTTGCCACAGAGGGCGTGCTCGGTGGAGCAGTAGTAGGAGCACTCCCCGTAGAAGCAGACGTTGCCCGCTGGCCGTGGGGACAAAGCCAAAGTTGACAAAAAGCAGGAGGGCAGCCAGGCTGCTACCCCCATGCAGGGTGGTCCAGCAAGCGGACAAGTAAGGATGCTCCATGCACCGTGGCCACGTGCCACCAGCAAAGCAATGACAAGGAAAGCCTTGAGGAGCAGAGCCCTGCGGCCGGGGACCAGGCGGGAGCTGGAGCAGTCCCCAAAGGGACAGTTTGCCCCAGCGGAGGAGGAGCCAGGGCAGGAGCAGCTGGCTCCAGATGAGCTCCACATGGGCAGCCACGCAAGAGAATGTATGGCAGTGAGAGCTCACCTGGGGAGATGAAGAAAGTCTTGGCCAGTTTCTTGTCCGTTGTGATGTCGCGAATCTCCTTTGTTATATTGACCAAACGGCCAGAAACTGGGGGAATTCGCCGGAAATCCAGGATCCTGAAACGCAGAACTTGAAACAGTTTCTTGCCAACCCAGACCGGTTTCCACGGCGAGTCATTAAAACCGCCGTAAGACACAGGTATCCCTCGCAATGGGGAGGAAGAGGTGGGATGAAGAAGCAGGTTCTCTCAACAGCCGCTTCACTGTGGCAGGAGGGCAGGGTCAGATGCAAAGCTTGCGCTCACCTGTCCAGGTGGAAGGCTGCAATCTCCGCATTGTGCCGCTCAAAGTCTGAGAAGTAGAAGAAGTCGATGGGTGTCTCCTGGTCCCGGGTCTGCCTGGGAGGAGAGGGGAGGGTGGGGGCGATGGCCAAGGACGGAGCACCCTGATTGTGGGCTTGACTCCAAACCACCCCTCACCTTGTGTCCATGGTGCCACTGGAGACACAACCAGACCCAGTCTCCTCCAGACACTCTCTGCTGGGTGGTATGGTCCCAAATCGCCCAGCCACGTCCCCATGCACCCCACACACACACACTCTTAACCCAAGAGTTGTGAAGCCCTCATGGACTGGAGGGTCCTAGATGGTCCTCATGGACAATCTTCTTCTTTCCACCACTGGAGGTCACTACCCCATCACAAGCTGCGCCCAGCCTGCTGCAAGCACCACTAGGGAAGGCGAGGGGAAGGGGACACACGGCTCGCCTCAATTTTGGGGTGGGGGTGGGCTTGAAGTGAGGGAGCAAACACAGCATTTCTCCATTTCTCCCTCCATGGTCTCCTGTGGCCGCTCCTCGCCACCTAACAGGACCATGCGGGTGGGGTGTGGGGTTGTCCCTGGCTCTACTCACTTCATGGGCTTGAAGAGGGCCTGCCCATAGTTTGGGAACGTCATGATGAGCTTGAGCTGGGTCCCGCCGGACTTCTGGACTGAAATGGGGCACACAGGGATGAGGGAGGCTGGCAGCAGGCAGCAGGGCAGGGGTGCGGGCAGGGGTGCAGGCAGGGAGGTGGTACCCGAGCTGATGATCCTCTGCGTGGCCAAGTCCCGGAGAAGGGTGGGCATCAGGGGGTCCCGGCGGGGGTACAGCTCATAGCGGTTGATGCCGACATGGAATTTGAGCCAGGTGGGGTAGGTGTCGTAGGCCGTCTTCCCTGTCGGGAGGACCGTCTCGGCTTTACTGCTGCTGACCCTGCAGCACGACAGCCACCACCACCCCGACAACAATGACAGCATTTAGTTGGGGTGGGACGGGTCCCACGTCCCCAGGCCCTTCCCAGGATCCAGCACATGGAGGGCGAGGCGGGAAGAAGGCCCAGCACAAGCCCTGGATGGTGGCAAAACCCCCTGCCCCATGGGCCTTCCCTGGGGCTCCTGGCAGCTGGGCTGATCCCACCCACGGCTGGTGGCCAGGGAGACCCGCCAGCACGGCCAGAGGGGGCTCTGTGGCTTCCCCATGGAAAAGCCCTGGGCTGATTCTGCTCCTCTCATCCGTGCCTCTATTCCCCTGCCAGAGCAGTTCGTCTTGTCATATTTCCCAAAGGGATTAGCTCCTGGGAATACAACTGGCTACACGCGCCCATGTGCTCACTGGGGACACACATGCGTCCATAAAACAGGGGTGGAGGATCAAGGGCTTCCCAGCTATCCCCAGCACCGACCTGAACTCCCACCCCCAACATCCAGTTCCCTTTGGATGGGTTTAGCACACACCCCTGATTTCCCTGGGGAGGGTGAGTTTGGGTTAGCAACACCCCTGTTGCTCTGCCTCCTGCAAATTTGCAGTTGGCTGGCATTCAAGGGGAGCTCCTGGGGGGTATCTGCCCCTCCTCTGCACCAGCACCCACCGGCACTGCGATGGGACAGTCCCGCCCAGGGCATCTATAACCCAAATCCACGTCTCTCTCTCTCTAGGAAAATGCTGACTGTGCCCCAGTTTCATCAAATCAGACCCATCTCCCATGGTCATCCATAGGCGAGGTGGTCCTCAGAGACAAGGCAAATACCCATTTGTGGAAACCAGCTCTTAAACCAGCTTTTATTCTCTCCCAATTTTAGCAGGCGCTATGTTTGGAAGGTGTGCTTTCCATAAGGAAGCTGCTACGTGTTATCGACGTTAAAGCTTTTAATATCTTCCCTCCTAATTAGAGGTTAGTAGTCCAGAGATAAAAATAGGCAGCCGGCAATGGTGAGCTCACCGTATGGCTGAGCCTAAAGAGGTCAGGCGATGTCCTGCGAAATGCGGGACAGGAATGGTCTCATGGTTAGAGTAACCTACATTGCAGGCTTTGCATCTCCAACATGTCAGGAGAGGGGGATAAAACTGGATAGAAATCTGGAGCGGGGACTTCCTCATATATATAGAGAGAGAGACCAAAGGCTATTCTGCACTGGGGAAAGAAAGGAGACGAGGAGGTCACCTAAAGGTACCCTACATATTACTGTCAATAATTCGAGTCTGCTTTGGCTTTGCTGTATGCTACAGGCTCCTGGGTAGCAGCCCAGAAATTCGGGGTTAAGAGAAGATTTGAGGCACAAGAAGAGCGTGCTCAGCAATCAGGGCCCCTCCAGGGTAGGATGCTGATCTACGCAGGGAAACGACGTGTTTGGTCCCTGTCGCTTGTCCCCTCAAACACCCATCTCCCCCAAAAGCAAGCCAGGGCTGAGCTCGCTCCTCACCATTCGTCACTCCCGCTGCTGCGCAGGCTGAACTTCTCCATGGGGTTGACAACAAACAGCTTGTCTTTCTCCGTCACCTCTGGGATTGGGATGTTGTAAAGAGGATGATCGAAGAGCGCCGCCAGCTTCGATCCCTCGGTCCTCCCCGCATTCCCCTCTCCGCTCTGTCGCCGGATCCCTGGATCTCCAGCCCTTGTGTGCGGCCCCGCTCCCTGCGGATGGGAGCTTTTCTCCAAAGAGCCATTGCTGCCGCTGAAATCCTGAAGGATTCGCAGGCTCAGCTTTTTGGGGCCGGCCAGCACGGGGCTGCCTGACGGGATGCCTGAGGCTTTCGGTGCTTTCGCATCGCAGCCGCAGGGCCCGGGGGCTGTGGAAAGAGCCAAATCCATCGCCAGGTGCACCAGGAGGGCCAAGAGCAGAAGAAAGAGGAGGGTGATTTTAAATTTCCTTTGGAAAAGCGTTTGGAGCCGGCGCCACATCCTTCCTCCCTTGAGATGCTCAGCAAGGGGTGGGCACCCACCCGGGGCTAATAGAGAGTTGGTGCGGCCACAGCCTCTGGGCAAAACCAGGAGCCAGACGTCTTGGATTTAGAGCATCGCATCCGAAGAGCAGCCGGTGCACAGGTAGAGCCGCAGGAAAGATCTGTCACCGCGGCACCTCGCGGGGTGACACCTCCAGGCCGGCAGCGGGACGGGGTGGGAGGTTGCGGGGGTGTTTATCAGCGCTGATAAGGGGCGAGCTGGCACCGCCAAGGTTAGCGTGAACGGGGCAAGTTCCAAATCAATAGCCACAAGGCTGGCTCGGGGACAGCAATGGCTGTAGATAACCCCTGCGCCATCCTGTCCCTCCGTGCTGTCACCCGCACGGGACTGCAGGACATTTCTTGGTATACAGGGCATTAAAGCGGTTCTGCCACCCAGCACTATGCAGCCCCCTGCCCTGTGTCCATCACACCCGCACACTCGTAATCCAGGAGAATTTTTCTCCTGCTGCTCAGCCAGAGCAATTTTATCACCCCCCCCCATCTATTCAAAATGTTTTGTACACAAACCCCCTTTTCAGAGAACACTCAAATTAGGTAAAACGAAGGGGATGTGAGCATTAGCACCGCTGGGGAGGAGAAAAGTTGGGCTGTCAGCCTAAGGAATGGCTGCCAGGCAGGTGAGGGGCACGGACAGGGATGCTCCCAGGGCCTCTGAAGCAGACAGGGGAGGCGGGCAGGCAGGAGCAGGGATGCTGCCTGCTGCCCCAAGCATCGGCACAGAGGGGCAGCGGGACCCACCGAGTGCCGGGGAAGGGAAGGGCAGCCCATTTTTACAGGAAATTCACTTTTCCAGTGACACCCAGGGACACAGAGCTGGGTTGCGTGGGCAAAAAGAGTTGGTGACTTGTAGGGAGGGAGCTTTGGATTTGTTAAGGGACAGAGAAGCACAGGAACACCCGCAACAAGCCTGGGGGCTTGGGTACAGAGTCCGGAGCGATGTTTTTCCTCTTTTCGATTCCCCAAAGGATGCAGGGGGCACATGAAATACTGTACATCACACGGTCCTTCCTCGCTGTGTGATGTACTAGCAGCCAGCTTGGACATCCTCGCTCCAAGCCAGGGAGGGTATGGCGAGCGGTGGGCAGGAGGGGGTACGCTGGAGCACCCCTCCTCCGTTGCCATCCCTGCACTACCCTCTAACTCGCGCTGCCCTCTCCGCATCATCCTGTGCCGGCTCCATCCGTGCCGGGCTCGGCCCCCTCCCAGGCGGTGCAGCGAGAACGCAGTGTTCCTGGTGTTCTTGGCTCGCCGTGTCCCACGGCGCGACAGTTGCCTGGAAACCGCCTCCGGCTGACACCATCAGCCGCCCCAGATTCAGCCGGCCCCGCGTTCCTTTCCCTGCGCCTTGCTCTAACAAGATGGCCGATGGGAGCTGGGGTGAACGGGGAGGAGGAGGAGGAAAGCTTTCCAACCCGGCTGGCGAGCTCGAAGCCCTGCAGAAGGAGCCGGGCGGAGGGGAGCAGATGGCTTCCCCGGGGAAGGGAACACGGCGTCTTGCTCCGGGAGGTTTGCTGGATCCAGTCCGGACGTACGGTTTGGAAAGAAGGCGCCTAGGAGGGGCTGTAGCTGGAACACAGGATCGTTAGGTCATTGCTTAAGCAAAAAAAAAAAACACCAACAGAAAACATGTGCTAACCGCTTGCATCAAAGGAGCTGGGCTCAGCTCCCGGAGCAGGGCCACAGATTTCTTTATTCCAGAGCCAGCCCTGGGAGAGGGAGGGGAGAGGGAGACCCTCCTTCTTCCAGAGCCCCAGATCAGCTCCAAACCAGGCTCGGGGGGATAGAAACCTCCCTCCCACGTCGTTCCTAGACCCAGATGGGGACAGGGACCCTACGGTCTGAAGCCACCCCACTGGCCGGGAGTCCCATCCCCGGGCTAGGGGAGCTTGCAATCCTAGCCCCCAACCCCGATTTAGCATCCCATTGGGAAGTGGAGGCAGAGGGATCGGGTGGAGCACTCACCACCCTTAGCACTTCAACACTGGCCGGCATTAAATATTAACCAAAAGATTTTTCAGCGAGTCAGGCACGAGCCCGCAGCAACGAGGAAGAGCTGCAGAGCTTCAAAGCCTGCCCCGACTGCCTGACAGCATCTCCACGTACCCCGTTGCCATGACATCATCGCAGAGAAGCGGTTGAGTTTGCACCTCTTTCTTCCTGTCTCCCTCCCCCGCCACCCCCCCCTCTCCCAAGCTCTTCCTCCATCTTCCCATCGCTTTCCCCTCTTCCCAGCGGGTTCCAGTCACCCTTGGGCGCGGAGGAGGAGCCCTACATCCGAGGACATTTCCACTGCTGGCACCCAGTCAGGACTCCCCGGCAGCTGATAATGATGTTGCCCATCACCCCTCAGCGGGGAGGGATGAAGTCATGAAGCACAGCCATCGGAGCTGCTATCGCAGCTTTCCGGGCCAGGAGGATAGAAAGGGTCGTATCGGCTGGCACCGATGAATCACTCCGCGTTTTTCATCTCCTTTTCTACATCTGACTCAGCCTGGTGCTTTGATGGGTAATGGCAGCCATTTGCAGGGGGCAAGAAATGAGAGGGAGAGAAGAACACAATAGCAAGCCACCTGTTGCAAACTTCCCCAGCTTTCTGCTGAAAATTTGGAAGGTAAAAATCCTTTGGCGAGAGATTGCAGTTTTATAGTCAAAAGCAGATAGGCCCTAGAGGCTCCAAAAGCGTCAGCTGCAGAGGGGTCTCTTGCAGGAAAACACAGGACAAGGGACCATCTCTGATCTATGAACCATACTCCCCTGAAAGTCACGGGCGCGCCCGAAAATGTGCCAGTTCCACAGGAAAAGCAGGACGAAAGTCTTTCTTCTAACACACATGGGCCAGAACGCTTGCCTGGGAGCAGGGGCCTTGACAGGCACAGCTGAATTTTGGGAAGCTGAGGTTAGTGCTTTCGCGTAGAGTGCCGATGACGGGCACGCAAACTAGCTAAGACAGGTTTGGCTTCTTGGTGGTGAGTTCTTGTGGGAAAGCTGTTACCCTTGGAAACAAAAATAGCCCGCCGCTCTCCTGCGAGCCACCTTGCGCTTACCTTGGGGGAGGTACAGTGTGGGAGCTGACTCGCTGCAAATTCACACCTAGCTCACCTCAATCTGTTTGCACCCTCGTGCTTCGAGAAGGCTGGGGAGCTGGTCAACGTTCACCCATCGCCGAGGCAGGTCACAGAGACATTAGCTTTGGTCAGCTGGTGGCCAAAGAGATAACAGATTGGCAGTGAGGCCAAAAGATTGTGTGCTGAGGTAAGAGCTCCCTATGATCACCTGCAGGTCACCACGACCCTGCAGAGATGCCCATGACCAGCGTGTCTGTGCATATGCACACAGCAGTTAATTATTCATTAGCATGAAAGGGGCATGATTAAAGAGACTATGGTATGGCTGGAGGTATCATCATGCTCCAATGCTGGGCATTCCAAAGACTCTGGCTTTACCTTTTCCCCTGAACCGAGAGGAGAAAGTAAGTTGTGGAAGAGAAAAATAATCTTTTCCACCTGCCAGCTGCAGAAAGCGCCAGTCAACAGTGCTGTATCTTCACGTAAAGGCAGCCAGCTGGAGTGAGACAGAGCAACCACACCAAGAGACAGCTCAAAGGATTTGGACCCTTCTACACCACACAGGGCAGGTATCATGGTACCAACTACCTTATGATACCAGTTACGTGTGTCCCCACCCACCTTGCAATTCCCTTCCACCTGATCAATAAGGAATTATGCAAGAGGACAGTGGGCCCAACCAGCACAGGCGGTCTAAATTTGAAATAATTTCTAGTTGTCTTCACATTACTCTAATTTCTGGCTTACAGGAGAGCTTCTGACATGATGAAATGGAGGAAGGATATCTCTAGCATCACACTGAGGTTCAGAGAAGGAACAAAAGGCATTGTAAGACCCTCCACCAGTTTGATCCACCGCAGGCACTAATGCAGAAAGGTCCTTTGGAATTGAACTAGGGAGTAGAGTGTGGCCTCTCATAAAACACGAGGTGTCAATGGTACTGCTGGCAATGTTCTGAGAGGAAAGTCTGAAAACTCAAGGAAGCCACAAATGCAAGACCCTGAAGGTCAGAGCAGAGCCACACTGGCTGGGCAGAGGACACGGGTACCCTCCTTTGCTGCTACTGCTTGGATAGCTGTATGGATTGAGGACTTCAGCCAGTAGCACTGTGGGCCTGGCAACCTTCCTCAGCATTGTGGCTTGCACTGGTGAAAGGAACTGAACAGGGAGGATGAGAGCGTGTCTCGTACCAAGTCACCTGGGAAACATGCCGGATGGAGACCTGTCACTGCCCTCCACCTGAACTACACCATTGCTTGCTTACTCCCATGTTTCCTGAACTACTTTTCCTTCTCGTCCTCTACTTTGGGATTTTCATTTTAGAACACACAGAGAAAAGGACATTTTACTAAATTTTTATTGTAAAAACACGGTTCCCCAGATTTATATAAATATGCCATATACGTAACATACAATTACGTTCATTCCGTCCTCCAACATTGACAGCTTTAGAAAAAAGAAACAGGCAAAAAGAACGCTAGTCCAAAAAGACGTGAGGTTTCTGATGACCAAGTGATATCTCACATGGAGCCTCCTTCCTCTGCCAGCCTCCAAACAAGATGCTGAGAGTACACAGCACTTGCAACACCCCCAAAAACTGACAGGGAGGCATTCGAGCCTTATGAATAGTTCTCACCCACTCCCCAGGCGTCGTCAGCCGCCCGTGTTTTCATGCTATCTCAGTGTGCAGTGGGTGAGAAAGGAGGGGGCAGTTTGCATAGCAACCTCCTACACCCAGGCAGCTCAGCTGTTGTACCCTCCCCAAAAGACGCGGGGAAGGGCAAGCCAAGTCTGCTTCCCTGTGGCTAACACCTCCACGGGCAGCCCGAAATGAGACCCTTGGCACCGCCAGTTCTGTACGGAATCTTAGAAGGGTGGGGGAAGAAGGTGTTCTTGGCATTCAGAGAGCGGAGAGACAGGTGCTGGTCAGAGCCATAACACACAGTAGTGGAGAAGGCAGAGAAGAGAGGACACGACGTGGAACAAGTGGGAGGGAAAAAACCAACACAGGGCTAGATAGAACGTTTTCTCTTTCGCTTCCCCCTCCTAGCGCTGCTGTACGGCTCCGCAGCATGTTGTGAGGTTACCTGTTCCCCACCTCCTTCCTGCTTCGGCTCAAACACCGAGGAAAGAGCCACAGACAGATGAGAAATCCCACGAGCAAGGACAGGACTGCTTAGCAAGTTTATACGCACACACACACCAACTATATGTATCCCACGTAACCGTTACATCAGTACAAAAAAAAAATAATCTTGACGTTTAACTATTAAAAATAAAGCCCCACCTCCAGATTGTACAAAACCTGTTAAGAGAAGGAAGAAATCTCTTGTATGCAGCAAGTCTGGGACCCGGACAGACGTCAGGAGCACTTCCAGACACACACAGCCAGGCTGCCACCAAAGAACATGTACAGCAGATTCTTCACCTCATGAGTGATCTCAAAGCCAAAGCCTTCCCCAATCACCACATGCCAGGAGGACCCAAATTTCTTGTCCATCATCTCTTTGATCATCTTGGCAGCGCTCTGGAGAATGTAAGGAGGAGAGTGTAGGGTGAGACAGAGCAAGCAGTGAGTTTTTATGCAAACATCCCCCTAGTCATCTTCTCTCTTTAATAGACTGCTCAAGCCATGGGCAACAGGTACAGCAGCTGCACTGCAGGAACCAGGAGCTCCCCAGAGCTGCGCTCAAGGGTAAAACAGGTCTCTCTGCTTTCAGCAGCCTTCAACACAGCAGCTAGGAGAAATTAAAGTTGAACTGCATCTAGCAATCACTTCTCTTATTCACAGTCTGAAGCAAGAGTTCTGGTTTAGATGCTGATGGAGCTATGCTGGGTGCAGCGAGTGTGAGAGGAGATTCAGGTCACTAAGCTGCAGCTATTTTTACAGGAGTCCATTTTTTTTTCTCCAGCTAATTACCAAAACACTGAAACTAGGCTGACTTTTAAAAGGCTCTCTTCTTCCAGATCACACCCTGCTTGATCTAAAAAAGGAGAGAGGAAGATTTTGCAGTGACATGTGGTGTTATCAAGCAGGATGGGACAGAAGCAATCTCTGGCTTCATAGCTTTGCCTTGCTCCAACACAACACTGCTCCAGCAACAAGCAGTCTGTGCCCTGCCCATGGAGCCACGTGTGTTCTCCTCTTTGGCTCTCAAAGCTAAGGGCAACCTTTCCAAAAACCATAACTTCTGCATCACCCCTCATTTATATGGTCTCCGTAATTTCATTCAAGAGGCTGAAAGCTAAGAGGGAAGACTTAACAGACTGTACTTGAAGGTTCGAAGACTTTCACATACTCATCCCCAAAACAAGAGCCTCTTCCCCACTCTGGTGGGGATGACCTTGCTCCACACTGAAGAACAGATGGGAAGGGCCTGTCTCCACAGAGCTCTGAACCAAGCCCTCAGGACGCAGGGCATTTTATGAACAGAGTGGAAGCATGTCGCAGGCAAGGCAGGATGAGGAAGGAGGTAAGGTTTGGGATGCAGCATCGCTACTAATCTCTGCTTCCTGCAAGAACGCAAAGGGCTATTATAGATCTTGCTGACAAAGGGAACTGAATTTGAGATTTAGCCAAGCTCTTTGCTGCCTTCTATCCTTGCTCTCTGCAGAAAGAGAGTCACAGGATGTCAGGAACTGACTCCACTCTGCCCACACCCTTAGCCCTGCTCCTGCAGGTTCTCTGAGCTGCAGCAACTGAAGGCTGGCCATTTTGGGATTTGGCTAGTACCTCGTTGTTGGTAGCATATTTCTCACACGCCGTGACACACAGCTCCATGGCCTCTACACGCATCTCCTCCGGCATGTCTGTATGCTGGCAAGAGCAAACAAACAAGAAGAACTAAGCAGAAAAATAAGAGCTAGACACAAGACAACAGTAAGGAACCCTTACTTTTGCACAGGCTATAGCGGGAGCCTAGACTGCTGGGCATGGGCAAAAGGCAGCTAGTCCCTGTGATTTTTAACACTTGCTTCAAGGTGGGGGGCATCACCAGCAACACGGGCTTGTCCGTACACCAAGCATTTCCAGTGTTTCAGAGAAGGGTAAATATGAAAACAGCTTATTGCATTACAAGTGATCCATTCGTTCCTTTGTCCCAGCCAATGCAGAATTCTTCTCTACCTAACATTAAGACTAGCACTAAGTAAGCACAGCTTAAAGGAGGAGATAAATACATATGTCAGTTTTTCTGTTCTAAGATTAAGGGAAAGTACGTTAATACTGCTCAACCACAGTCCTTAATTATTGCTATAAGCATAACCGAGAATTCTAAATTACACAGCCTTTTCTTCCTCTTCTGCTATCTGGCTGGCTAACAAGACCTTTTACTTCAGCTCCCATAGGAAAAAAAGCAAGCTGCATCCAGAACACAGGAAAGGACTCCAAAGGCAGCATCTTCATTCTGTTAGACATAGATCACTTTGCCCCAGGCTTCCCCTGGCTGATGGGGGAACAATGATGATAATAAATTTCCCTGACAGAGGTCAGGGACAGGGAGAAACCAGCAGTGACAACCAGGACCCCTCCACAGGACCACCAGTACACACATTCTCACAGCAACAACTCTGTGGGAGAAATGCTAGTTTAGAAGGTTGCTAAGAACAAAGGTAGAATTTTATATCTGTAGCACTGGTAAATACATAATCCAGCCCTCTTCTTACCCTAATCAGTGGAAAGCTGTGAAGTCTTTTATAGTCAGCCTCCTCTTTTTTCCCCTCCCCGGTGTCTGCCATGGTCCTTCCACAGTGACCCCGGGAAGGGGCGGAGGGGCTGCGTGGAGTTCAGCAAGGTGCTGCGGCACAAACAGCCGAGAGGAACACGGCTCTGTGAACACGGGCAGAGCAGCTTCAGCAGAAGGGGAAATGGCTCACAGGACACTGCTTGAACAAAAACAAACACAGGAAAGAGAAAGAAAGTTTTGAATTAAAATGCAAGGCCAATAAAACCGTTATGAGAATATTGTCCCATCTCAGTTGCTTGCTATTTCTCAGTACCATCTTTACACACCACACACTTAGAGTGTTATCTTACAGACTATTAATGCAAACAAATCAAAAAAATGTATCCCTTTCCATAAACGAGGCTTCAAGAGCACAGCACTTCCCAGAAGCACCAATTGAGCTTGAGGGAAGAGCCAAGTGAGGGTACAGCTTTTGACAAGGGAGGAGAGAACAATGCATCAGCCACTATATCTATTGATTAATTCCAAAAGGATTTTCCCAGGACACTATTATCCATGAGGGTTTCAAACTGCGCATGACAAGCAAAGGGTAAGAGTATTTTAGGAACAGGATCAATGTACGTGTCTGGACGGAAATGTTTAATGGGAACATCTTGGTCTG
The DNA here is from genome assembly GCF_964199755.1 of Larus michahellis. Taxonomy (NCBI): domain Eukaryota; kingdom Metazoa; phylum Chordata; class Aves; order Charadriiformes; family Laridae; genus Larus; species Larus michahellis. The sequence goes on along the minus strand of NC_133896.1, from coordinate 56,639,959 downwards.
GTTTGTGCACTTGCTCCTCACATCCCCAAGCATTTGTCAGCTGGGGAGGACCATACGGGAAAACACTGGACCATGCCTGTGGGCATAATTAACGAAGTAGCTTCTGGGACAATGCAGAGGAACAGCACTGTCTGACTGGCAGATTCAGAACATTTCACCGTCATCTTCCCTCTGGTTCTCTCACCCAGAACAAAGCACCTTCCTTTCTTACCCAGAGGAAGCAAGGGTGACCCCATATTAAAGGGAAAACAAAAAAAACCCCACAGTGTCAGGCAACACCACACAGGCCAAGCATTTATGCCAAGTGTGTAGAGCTGCTGGCTAAAGCACCAAGGCTAACTGACTACAAGCTCTCACACAAAGGACCGTGGGACCTTTAGATGTCCCCATCACAACCTCCACAGGACAGAACAGCCACTTGGCTGGCACCAGCCTCCCACAGCGGGACAAACCCCGGGACCCACTTTCAATACCCAGCTTTTAACAGAGACGTGCCCGGGGCCACAGACCGAGGCAGGTCGCCGGGGGCTGCCCCACGGGCCGGCGGCGGTTTCCCCGGGGAGGAGCAGCCGACGGGCGGCTGCACCGGTTAAAAGACAGGACAGGGAAGCGGCCTGGGGGCAGCCCGCCAGCCGTGTGTCCGGAAAAGCACGCCACAGCCCCGGCGGCGGGAGGGGGAGCAGCCCGGATCGGAGCCACCGGGGCAGGGGGGCCCCTCCGTGCCCGGCGCAGCACCACCCAGGCGTGCGGGGTGGCAGCAGAACACGGTCCGAGCAGGCCTCACACCCGAAGCAGCCCACTCACGCCGACCCGCCGCCCTCAGCCCCATGAGACGGGAAGGGAGGAGGGGAGAACTCGGCAAGCGGCCTCAGACGCGGCAGGGGCAAGGGGACGAAGGGGCTCCGGGCACGGCCTCACCTCCACCGCCGCCGCGGCCCGCACCACCGCCCCAGCGCCGGTTGCTAAGGAAGAGCAGTGCTTGTCGTAGCAACCGGCGCAGGAAGTCCCACCTACCTCGCCGTCCATTGGCTGTGAGCACGCCGCCCGGCGCGTCTGATTGGTGGTCTGCCTTGCCGGCTACCGCGCGGGGGCTTGTGGGCGGTGGCGGGGGGCTCGTTTTGCGTCGACTTCCACTCCGGTTCGGTGTCCCCGTGAGGGTGGCGGCGCTCGCGGCTCGCTGCCCCTGCCAGGAGGGAGCGGGGGGAGCGCCTGGGGCCGGGGAGGGGCCGGCAGCACCGCGGAGGGGCCTCGTTAAACACCCTTGCTGTGGAAAGACCCGCGGAAAAGCTCGCGGCCGCGGTCCTGCGTGGCCGCGGGAGCCACAGCTGCCCTGTGAGTGCCAGGCCCGGCCCTATGCGCTTCCCCTCCGTGGGACGGCTCCGGGGCTGGCTCGGGAGCTGCTGGGAGGGGAAGGCCGTCTCCTGGCAGCCAGGAGGAGCCATGTCTCCCCTGGCCTGAGCTTGGAAAAGGGGCTTCCATGAGGCTCCCGGCCTTCCCATCCTTTCCATGTGAAGGTTTCTGGGTGGGTTTCGGCTAGGCAGGCTTCAGCAACAGGCTCGGAGCCGCACACACAGCCAAACTGCCTGGTATCTGGAGACTTAATATTTTTCTGACTTAAAACCCCTTTGAGGCCTAGTTCTACCTTTCGGCTTAAACAGCAAGGATATTGCTCCAGTATGGAGCAATTTTGACAGGCTGAGAGAGTTGGGGTTGTTCAGCCTGGAGAAGAGAAGGCTCTGAGGAGACCTTATAGCAGCCTTCCAGTACCTAAAGGGGGCCTACAGAAAGGATGGGGAGGGACTCTTTATCAGCGAGTGTAGTGATAGGATGAGGGGTAACGGCTTCAGACTGAAAGAGGGAGATTTAGATTGGATATTAGGATGAAATTCTTTACTGTGAGGGTGGTGAGGCACTGGAACAGGTTGCCCAGAGAGGCTGTGGATGCCCCAGCCATGGAAGTGTTCAAGGCCAGGCTGGATGGGGCTTTGAGCAGCCTGGTCCAGTGGGAGGTGTCCCTGCCCATGGCAGGGGGGTTGGAACTAGATGATCTTTAAGGTCCCACCCAACCCGAACCATTCTGTGAATATGGGACAATTCAGGGATTTTTAATGTGTTTTCATTGAATGGGAGAGGCAACCACTCATGTTTGCATGTTGATGCAACTGGAAAGGAGAAAATGACCCCAGGAGGGGGGGGATAGGTCATGGTTTTGCAAGCAGCTCCTGTAACACTAACCTCCATCCTCATGGATGGAGGCCCATCGGCCCCTTCCCACCCTCCGTGTCCTTTATGTCTGTAATGTCTGTTTGCTTTGAGGTTTTCCTTGTCTCTCAGCTCTCTAGGAAACCTGCGTTGTCCCTGCATCCTGCTGGCCAAACACTGATTGCATCTAAATCAGGGCTTGAACAGTTTCCTGGAGGTCTAGGATTGTATTTGTCTGAAATAAATACTGGTGGAGAAGCAGCAAGCTCCAGGATAATATCGAGGGGAAAGACTTCTGTGCAAAGCCCTGGCTGCTGGGCGTGATGCCTGGGTTTACATCAGGGCCCATCCTTGTCCAGGGTCAGACCTTCTGTGCGGTCTTCTGGCTGGCGTGTATTTGAAGCATCCTCATTGCTGGCTGTCTGCTGAAAGACGAATTGCTTTCTAGCTGTCTGAGAAGGAAAAGAGTGGGGGAGGAACAAGCTGGGCACTCTTCTGCCCCTGCCAGCTTGTGAAGAAGTCTTCATCCCTCACCATATTCTCCTATAGCTGTAGGGAGGACATCATGTTGCCTCTTTCGCTGGTGTAGCAATGAATCAGACCTCCTGGTTGTCATTTGCCTGACAAAGCAGTGGTGGAAGCGGTGGAGCCGTCTCTGGGCTCAGAAAGACAATGTTGCAGCGATCATTTGTCTTTCTCTTTGCCTTCGCTGCCGCTGGTGACAGGAATGAAGCACTGCCTCCTGTCCCCCTCGTCCTCCTGCCGCTCCTACCTCCTGCGCCGATTCCTTCTCCTTCCTCCTTTCGGCAAGCATCGGTCTCTTCCAACAACGCAGGCACGGAGCTAAAATTGTCAAGAGACAGATAAAAGCTGGGAGATCATGCTTTTTTTTTTTTTTCAGGGGAGATAATTAGGAGTAGAACCTCTGTGAGCAAGAAGGTCTTTCCATCATCATTACTTTATCTCCAGGCAGCTACTCTAATCTCTCTGGGGACACAGCACTTTCAAGCATCGTATTCTTGCTGTGGTTTTTTTAGTGCTTGAATCCCTATGTAGTTCACCCACTTTTGCTACTAAGCAGCAAGTCAGCGCGAGCTGGTGTGTTTGTGTGCGTATGCCTCTGTTCACGTGTGTGGGGGGGGAGCACGCATGCGTGTGCGATTCTGGGTTCAATTAAATGTGCTTTGGTTTTGATCAATGTGTCCCCAGGGAGTGTTTCCCTCGGGAAATGCTGGGACTGGTTGTAAGGATTATTCACCGGCAGCTCCTAGGTGAAAAGCTAAGGAAAAATGGCCAAACCCCTAACTGCAGAGGGCTCAAAGTTAGGAATGCTATATTTTTTTGTGATTGTGGTGGGTGATACAGCGGGGCTGCAAGGTTGAAATGCCTCCTGAGGAAGGAGAGCATCCTGCTGGCCTGTCCTCATCTGCCATGGCTTAGCAGAATGCAGGCAGCTTCATTTCTTGGCCCTTGGGTGCAGGGTTTCCTGCAAGCTGCCTCTCTACAACATCACAAGCCAGTCAAAACCTTGTTGGGTCCCTTAGCTGCTAGCCCCAAAGGCAGATATGCAGCTGGCTTCACGTCACCTGGTCTTCAGTTTCTATACTGAGTGATGAGGAGCCCATCTGTAGGTGAAGGCAAGTCCAGAGCAAGGGTCCGATTCGCCCCTCTGGATCTGTGAGGAAACACAACAGTTACTCTGCTCTGGCTGGTCTTTTCTTATTCACCACTAATTGCAGGTGGAAACTCTTTCAGCCCTTTGCCTTCGGCAGACATGGTGAAATGCATTAAAACAAAGAAGTGCCATTTGCCATCTGATATTAAATTGTGTTGTACTCATTAGCTGAGAAACAGAAATGTAACTGCTGGCTGCAAAATACATATATGTATAGTATATGTCTATATACACCACCCCTTGCATTCTTTTAGCCATCTCCATCGCTGATGGAAGGAGGATGGACGCAGGCTGACTCCTCGGCAGGCAGAGGGGATCCGCAGACTCTCTCTGTCCAAGTTTTGGGCCCCCCACCCCACATCATCCCCACGGGCAGCAGGTTGGAGATAGCTGTCCTGCCTGTCGGCCGCAGCCCAGGGACTGGGCACTGCTCCACACCGCCTTGGGTGGTACCGGAGGACCTGGGCTGGGGACGTGGGGCATGCTGAGGTCTGTCCTGCAGCTGCCCTGGGGTGGGTTAAGATGGTTGTGGCTCTCTGGAGGCAGGAGGAGTGCTCAGGAGGCCCCATGGGAATGTTGAAGCTGCATTTTGCTGGGATCAGAGCCCCATCACGTTGCATTGAGCTGAGGGAAGGCAGAGACGGGGATGCTGGTGTGTGGGAACGTGTGGCAGCTGAAAGCAGCCAAGCCCTCTTCTCCGGAGGAGAGAGGAACCTGCTTTGGACAGCTAGATCCCCATGTCTGCTGGGCAAGGCAGTGCCCCACGCATGATCGCTTAGCTGCTACCTCAGGTAATGGTGCTGCTGCAGTGCCAGCAGCCATGCGGGGGCCGTTCCTGTGCCAGATGCTCTGGAAGCATGGCACGTTCCCCGTGCAAACACCGCACGAGCCTTAATGAGCCTGCCTGGCTCCGGGAGGGAGCGGAAGAGGCTCCTGGCAGGATGGAGAGGTGCGGGGAGGCAATTAAGGCAGTCTCCCATTGCTAGGGCAGCACTGGTAACGGGGGTTCGGAAGTGTCACCTCCCCAGGGATGAAGAACAGGCTGTCTTGACCTGTTTCAGGGGGACTGGGAGGTTGACGTGGCAGAACTGCAACCTGCGAGCCCTAAGCTGAGGCTGTGGCTGTCGGGGAGCACAGGAGCTCCCCAAAGCCCCCCCTGAGGCATGTCCCCAGGGAGGCAGAGCCTGCACCGCTGGCAGTGCCCTCTGGAAAGCTGGGTAAGGGCTGGAGGAGTTTGGGAATTGCAGTGTTTTCTTCTCAAACCCTATAATTAATAGCTGTCAGGCCTGAAGGTTTCCAGTTGCCCTGTTTGACCTGGTCTTCTTGTTCACTGCAGGACCAAGCCCTTTTTGGCAGGGGTTGTTTGAGTCTGGCTAAGCCCTTGGCGCATGGGAAGCCCTGCAGCAGCAAGTCTCACGGATTAGGAGGGGAAATAGCAGCCCCTTTCTGCCCCTCGAAATGTGTTAACAACCCCTCGGTGGGGGAATCGAGGAGAGCATACAGATGGTCTTCATTGCATCCGTCCGTCTGTCTGTCCCACCATCTCCTCTTATGCCACCCCCCGGTGAACCACCGTAGCCCAACGGTGCCTCTGCTCTGCCCACATCTTGGGTTTCCTCCATTTCTTTCCCTCTTTTATTTTTTCCCCCTCCCATCTTAGGTATCTGGACACAGCACAGTGTCCCAGCTGAGTGCACCTACCCCAACCACAAAAACTTCTCTGCACCCTTGTTAAAAATTTCCTTCTTTAACCTCCCCTAAAGGGTGACTTTGTTGTTCTTTGTCTCTTCTGCATGCGGCATGTTGTTTTCCAACCAGCTGCCCTTAGAGAGAAGCGGGGCTTCTCCTGAGTGCTCTTGGTTAATTTAGAAGCAAGCAATATGTCTAAATCATTGTAATTACTCCTTCCAGCCAGCAACGCCATTGATTTGTTGTCTCCTCCACCTTTTAAGCCCTGTCGCAGGTTTGCAGCTCTTGCAAGGCTCGGCTTACCAAAAACAAATGGGCCTTTCTTGCTCTCCTCCTCCCCAGACGGGTGAGAAGCAGCCGCTGCTTCCTGCAGAGAGTCAGGGCAGGATGGAAATCAAATATTTATTCCTACTCTTGATTTTCTGTCTCCCAACCAGTTTCTAATCTCCCCGTAATGCCTTCGGTTCCTGAAGAGCATTATACAGATTTTGCTGTAAGCTTTTAAAATGTCTGGATAAATTATATCAAATTTTCCTGCGTCCTCCCTGGTCTGCCCAACTGGCTGTGACCCTCTGGAGGGAGAGGAGGTTGCCCTGCAGAAGCCATGCCACCGGGCTCCCCCCATTCTTCCATCCCAGAAGTGACAGATCTGTGTGTCCCAGGGACATGGCTGGGGTTGGGATTGCGACAGCATAGTCTGGCGGGGAGGCGGAGGGCAGCACCCAAGTCCCTGCCCAAGCATCTCCTGGTCTCCCTTTGGTTCTGCTTTTCCAAGGGAGAGAGCTCACACAGATTTTGGCGTGGGCTGGGTTTCCGGGCTCCGGAGGAACAGGTTTTATACCAATACCCTACACCAGTGGCCAGGCTGTTTCCATCCTCGTTCATCCTCCTGCAGATCTTCTGCCTTGGCCGGCAGCCCCAAAAGTGCTCTAGTAGGGCTCCTGCAGTTTAAATAGGAGGGTCTTCTGGACCAGTTCCCCCCTTGTTTCACCTCTTCCTAAGTTTGTGACCCCAGCAATGGTTTTGGACGTTTCCTGCTCCGACAGTTGCTGTCCTTCCTAATTCTGCTGCTGTTATTTGGGCATGCAAGCAGAGGTCACCTGTTGAACATCCTCCTCTTGGTGATGTGGGGGTCAGCCTCCAGCTCAACAAAGCCCTTGAGTGTATGCTCCAGCTGACATATGTACTCAGAGCTATTTTTTTCTTCAAAAAAACCCTCAACTTTGAGGAGATGTGCTGAAGGGCTGAAGGTGAGAGCTCCAGACTTTGCTTTATGGCATTAAATACCCCACAGAAGGAGAAGTGGGAGCCGGAGGGGGTGGTTCTGGCTCAGTGAGGAGACCCCACTGGCAGACCAGCAATGGCAAGGCCCTGGGGAAAAGTGAGTCTCTGGTTTCCCCAAATATCGGTGAGGTTGTGCCTTTCCTGGGAGGGATGGGACCCACCAAGGGGCAAAAGCATCATGCATGCCTGGCCGTGGATTGCTCTAGAATAGGTGTCTCCAAGAGCCATGCCGAGGGCAAACCAGCTCGTGCCTAGCTAGGTCAGGAACTCATTACTAGTACTTAATTAGATTTATACCCCATGTGAGCTCCTCACCATCACGGTCTGACCTGGAGGCCGTGATTTCCCACTGGTTTCTGCTTCCCAGTAGTGGGGATGGGATTTCCTCCTCCATGGAGTGGTGCTTCCCCCCAGCAGCAGCTGTGCTGCTCCATGACAGGGTAGATGAAGGGTGTCCAAACTGTGACACGTCCCCCCCTCCCAAGGCAACGATACCCAGGTGCTCACGATAATATTTCTGTAATGCAGCTGTGGGCCCCAGGGATGCAGCTGTCTCCTTCCAGGGATGCCACCCTGAGCATCCTGGCAAAGGATACCTCGGCTGGGGCCGGCTCGTCCCCTCCATCCCCGCACGGAGCTCGCGCCCCCGTGGGAGGCTCGAACAGAAAACATCACGTTTATTGTCCACAATCAGCTTTACAAAAGAAACGTCCCAACACAGGCGCGCGTCAGGGGCCCCTTTCACAAACGTGCATTAGAGAAAGCGCGCGAGCGAGCGAGGAAGAGGAGGCAGCTCGTCGGGGTGCACGAAGGTCACAGTGTTTCCCACTTGGCACGAGGGCTGTCCCCCAGCCCCACCATGTCCCCCTGGTGGGCTGAGCTGCCCTGTCACCAGCGGGGACCCTGGGGGGAAGGTGATGCTGGGTGGTGGGACTGTCCCCTCTGCCCGCTTCGCCTCCCCCAGGCTGGGGGACAGCCATCCCCAAAAGCGCAAAGTGGGACTTGGGGTAGGAGGGAGCATTGGAAGCTGGACACCGCATTGAGCAACCATGAGACCCCCGAAATAACCCTCCCACCCCTCCCAGACACACACACACTCACACTCATGTATCAAGACGTCAGTGACTACGCGGCGTGGAAACGGCGTATTCTCAGGCACTCCACGGGGAAAATACCAGCCCACCCCACCACCCTCCCCAGTTTCAAGGCCGGCGGCAGCCCCGTCCCTGGCCAGGGGCAGCTCAAAGCAGGGGACCCAGGCAGAGGTGAGGGCAGCAACCCCATTCCATACCCAAAAGGCCGGGAGGTGGATGCCAGGGCTCCTCTGGCCACCATCATCCTCTCTCTCATTTTTTTTCCTTGTTCTTGTTCCCTTTGATGGCAGAGCTGCGCTCCCTCCTCCTCCTCGGCCAGGGCTGGGAGAGATGCTTTGCCCCTTTCTCCCCATTCCCTCGATGGCCGACTGATCCCCCCAAACTGGGGGATTCCCGCTCTGCTTCCCTGTGCCTCAAAAATTGGACTCCTCTCGGGCAGCCCTGCCTGAACAGGCAGTGGAGGCAGGGGAAGGGGCATGGAGGGGGGAGCGCTGCCCCACTGACCCTCCGACATTCCTTCCTCCCTGGGGCCATGCTTGAAAACCCCGGGTGGCAGGAGAAGAGGGGATGGGGCCGGAAGGGAAGATGCTCCTGGCCGAGCCTTTGGGCTCATTTGGAGTATGGGCTCACAAAACCAGATAGCGGGGCGCTAGGAATAAATAAGGAAAGGGGATATGCTCGAAGGACACCCGCACGCTGGCATCCCACCGAGGCCGGACCACGCTTGGGGTGGATGGAGGTCATCTTTCCACTCCCTGTTGGGGCTGACAAGGCAGGGACCCTCGCCGTACCAGAGACACCTGCGGGTACGGTGAGGTCCTCCTGAAACAGAACCGGGGCAAGGCGAGACCCAGGGGCAGACGTGCCGGGAGGGGGCACAAGCCACGCCGCTGGCATGGGGGCAAGAGGGAGGCCACCAGGGCTGCCCCCCTCCCTCCCGGGATGCCAGCGTGGGGGACTCAAGCACTGCCCCGGCAAGGCTTGGTGGTCTGGGAGGGGAGAAAGGGACTCCCTGCTTCGGGGCTGCCGCCGGGCTCCTTGGCGCTGGGGAGGGGGCAAGGGGCCGCTCATGCCTTCCTCCCTTCCTCGCAGGCGGCGAAGCCCCCCTTGCTGGCACCCCCAAAGACTTCCACCGCCTGGTCGTCCCACTGGATCACATTGCCTTGAAGGTGGGAAGTGCAGTTGGCCAAGCCCAGGATCTCCGCTGGTGCCAGCATGTGGTCCCACACGCTGAACTGCGCCAGCTCCCCCACGAAGGCTTGTGTGGCATCAAAGCGGCCGCCCAGCGTGTCCTGGGGAAGAGCGGGAGAGGTGATGGGACAGGGATGGGGACAGGAGAAGGGACACATATCCAATGGGCAGGGCGTAGAGGGAGAAGAGGTGGAAGCAGAATAAGATGCCCGATGGCAAGGAGAGGAGGGGACAGGTGTGTGGGGGAGATGCAAGAAGACAAGGTGTGGACCAAATCGGGGAGAGAGGGAAGACAAGAAGACAATGAGCACACATGGCCCACCCAGAGGTCAGATGAGCAGGCAGGAGAGCCCCTCACCCCAACTGCCAACACACCCTGTGTGCACCGCCCCTCGCCCCATTTGGGGGCTGTCCCCCCCACCGCCTTCGCACCGGAGCGATGCGAACCAGCAGCCCTCGGCGTCAGGCTGGCACCTACCTGCTCCTGGCCCAGGATGATGACGCCCTGGGGCTTGATGGCATGCCAGGAGGCCAGGTTCTCTCCAGCACCCCGCTGCTCACCATCCTGGTATGCCGACCACTTGCCGTCCCGGGTGGTCCATGCCACACAGACATGGTGCCAGGCCTTGTCCTTCAGGCTCAGCGGCAGCTGGGCGACCTTCATAAGAAGAGCAAGAGCCTGGTGCTTGGTAGGACTTCCGGGGCACCCCGGTGTCCCCCCAGCCCCTCAGAGAGCAAGTGGTGCACCCCCATGATGGTGGCACCCCAAATTCTACAGACATCTGGTTGCGCTGCTTCTCCGTCTCAAAAGCCACCCCACTGAGCCATCCTCCCCATCCTCCTCATCCTCCTGCCTCCACTCTCCACCCCAGGCCCCTTCCTCCCAGCTCCTCCACCCCAGCATCCCCAGGAGCATCAGTTCCCAGGAGGCTTGAAGAAAGGGAGATGAGGGCAGGGGCTTCCCTCCCGCCACCCCCCGGCTGGACTGACCTTGTCATTGATGAGCAGTTCCAGGGGGTTGGTGCCCCACTCCAGCAGCACGATCTCGTTGGCTTGGCTTGGGACGGAGTAAGAGAAAGGGGTGCCAAGCCCCGCCAGGGCCTTGGACTTCAGCCACAAGCAGATGGTGAAGGCGTAGAGCTCCGGCAGGCTCTTCTTCATACGGGCATACATGTAGTTGTTCTGCACCGGGATGGTCACCTTGAAAGCATCAGGAGGGCTGTAGCCTGGCGGCCCTATGTGTCAAGGATGAGGAGGAGAGAGGAGGGTCAGAACCCATCAGTGGGATGAGGGTGGCTTGTTCCAGGACCCTGCCATGCCACCTCCATCCCCATCGGGCAGGACTCACCGTGCTCCAGCTCCGTCACCCGGTTCTGGAGGGAGTTCAGCTCCTTCTCGATGTTGTGCTGCTGCTGGCTGCGGTCGGTGCTGGCGGCCTGGCGTTCCTTCTGCAGGGTCAGGATCTTGGAGAGGAGCTGCTCCTCCAGCTGCTCCATCTTGGTGTGGAGGGCGTCGCGGGCGAGCGCCGGGGCGGTGGGCGCCGAGCCGTTGGCGCGGGCTGGCAGCTCCTGCTGCACTCCGGAGGGGTAAGGAGGGAGAAAAGAGGAAACTCAGCACAGTGTCACTGCGAAAGGTTAAATAAGGACATGCCCAGCCTGCACCACCATGGGAAGTGCTGGGAGCACAACCCCGCATCCGCAGCAGGGTCTTCTCCAAGAGCCTCCGGCTGACTTTGTACCTCCCTTGCCAGAGCCCCCGTTGAGTTTATTCCTGCAAAACAAAGCTTGGCTGCTCTTACTGACTTTCTGCCACTTCAGAGACAGAGCAAAGACAGGAGGCAGGGGTGCTCTGGTCATCCCTTGGCTCTGCTCCCGCGGGCAGCCTCCCAGGAGGAGGAGACAACACGGGAAGGAGTGCAGAGCTCCCCTTCCCTGACGCACGTGAGGCTGCTTCGCCATGGCCAGCACATTAACATCACATAACGGGGCTGTAATCCTCTTAGCCCAGCTCAGCTGGCATGCGGGGGTGCGTGCACGCGTGCCAGGTCGGGCAGGTAGCTCATCGCAAGCGTAAGCCAGCCTCTCCTGGGCCATCGGGATGCCACAGAGAAGTGGGGCCACTGGCAGATCCTCCAATCCTCAAGACATGACCCATCACTTGAGGATATCAAGCACATCTTGTCCCATCAGGGTTAAAACCCAGGCCAAAACTCTTCCCTTGGCTGATCTGAAACCCGGTGCCTGGCAAAGATGCTCCCAACTGCTACTGCACCCTCCAAAGACCCCAGATCCCACCTCGTTGGGAGACCCCCATCTCGTCTGGAAGAAAACCAGGATAGAAGGGAGAAGTTGGCCCTTTGCCGTGCTCCTGGTGTTTCTCAATAAATAGCAGCCCTCTCCCTTCCCTATGCCCTTGGGGTGTTAGGCTCTCTGCCGTGGTCTTGGAAAGATGGTGACCCCCTTCTTCACACTGCCAGACCTCCCTGAAGGTGCAGGAGTGGCTGTGGTGACCTTTGGTCTGTCAGAGGCCAAAGCAGGAGCCACCATGGCTGCTCTGGCACTGAGAGGGGTCTGCATGGCTGACATTCACAAGGCTTGTGCTGGTGGGACATGGGGTGATGCCATCCCTACTGATTTGGGCAGGCCGCCTCCGGCCTTGGAGCTGGCCCAGAGGAGGTCACCACTCTCATGTGTGGTTGTGGCTTCCAGCTTTTTCTTCTTCCCTATATCCCGCTTTTCCAGGATGGACAGGACTTGATGATCGCACACACAAAGATGCCAAGTGGGGAGGATGTCACCCCCAATCTTTGCTATCCCTCATGAACAACAGAGGGGAGGGGAAGGCCAGAGGAAAGCCAAGTCTGGCTGGGCAGGAAGCAACCTTGGCGGATGGGAACAGCAGGGAGAAGGTAGCAGGGAGAGCGGGGTGAGAAGATGAGGTTGGCATGAGCACAAATGGCCCCGCACCGGGCAGGAACACACTCAGGCTGCAAATGAGAGGGCGGCTGCGATGCCCCAAGGTCTTGAAAAGCCTCCAGAGGGTTTTGCCAGGACAAAACCACAGGTTTTGCGAGGAAAAACAACGCAGAGAACCAAAACCAAAGTGAGAAAAGAGAGGCTGTGCAGGGGACATCTGCCAGCCCTGACCAAACGCCAGCTCTCGCTGCCGGCTTGCTCCGGTGGCACTGGGGATGCTCTCGGAGAGCAAAACCTCTCTGGGAAGGGAAAAGCGCCAGCAAAGGGCATCCTACCTTTGGTGTCTGTAAAACAGGGAGGGATTTGGCAACAGGGAGGGGACTTTAGCTCTTTTTTGTGGGGGGCGTCCTGCGGACTTGCCAGCGCAGGCAACTGGGAAGCAGGGGAGGGATGGAGGGAGGGAAGGAAAGGTGAGCGGGAAGGTTAATTCCAATCCTCCCGGCAGGGATAATTCCCACCCGGAGCTGCCCGCGCTCATATCCAAGCGGAGCTGGCTGTGTTGGTGGGGGGCAGCGCAGGTGGGATGGGGGTCGCCTTCGCCTCTTTGTTCGCATCCCACGGGCTCCGAGAGCTTTTCTCATCCCTTCGGGCCGCCCGGCTGCGGCGGAGGCTGGCGCGATCCTGTCTGCCACACGCTTTGATTGCTCGAGCTGCGGGTTTGGAGCCTACGTCCCTGCTTTCATGCACGGCTCCATCTGTTAATGACGAAAAAAGAAAAGGCTGGGAGCTTTTGTCACTCTCGCTAGCCCCCGATAGCCTGCCCTACATTATTCAGTAGTGACTGAGCGCTTTTATTTTTTTCCTCCTCCTTCCTCCTGCTTTTCTCCCTGTTGCTATTTTCTTCCCTCTGTAACTTTTTTCCCCTATGGCTTTTTAATTTCTCTGGCTTTGGAGCATCTCCTCCCGATGCTCCCCTCCGCACGCGCGCGCGCACACACACACTCACACTGCCTCTCCCTTTTTGCTCAGTTCCTTCCCCCTTCCTGAGTTTTTCCCCCTCCATCTCACTCTCCAGCTCTCCCCGGCGCCTCCAGCCCGGCAGCCGGGGCATCGACAGCCGGACACGCTGCCGGCCCCATGATCCTTATGGCAAGGGATGCAGACGGCACCCTCATTGGGCAGAGTTTAGAGGCCACCTCGTCATCCCAGGAGCAGACACCATCCCCACCTTTGCAGCCAGCCCATGGCTGGACAGGAGACTGGATCTCCTCATCCCACCCTCCGCAGCTGGGACGTGCCGGGTGATCCCCCTCCCGGCACCCTGGTGCCGAGCTGGGCTGCATCCCTCAACTGTCCTCCGCATCCCCGAGCTGTCGCGCAAGCATCTTTCTCCCAAATCAAATTATTTGCGAAATTAATAATGCTGGCTGTGCAGCTGTTATCTACCGGTGACCTTTGGGGAGGGGAGAGAAGGGGGGAAGCGCCTTCTCCCCGGCTGCTCGGCAGGCGGCCGGCATCCCATCTGCCGCCGTGCGCAGGCAGCAGGGGAGTGGGCAGCGGGTGCGGGGGAGGCTCGTTCGACGCTTTTTGGCCACCGGAGCCAGCAAAAAAGATTGAAAGATGCCAGGTAATATTAATCACGTTAAATGTCAGCGACTGGCGGGGGGGCAGGGAGGGGAAGGTTGCTGGGGGGGGGCCGGGGCAACCACGTCGGGCGTGCGCTCGCGCAGGCTGTAGCCCTCGGTCGACGAATTCACTTTGATTTATGTAAGGAGATCAGAGCCTCATTTACTAATGCACTGGCAAATCTGGGCCCCGCTCGGTCACCGGCACACAAATGCCCACCTTAGCTGCTGGGACGGGGCGGGCAGGACCACGGGATGATGCCCACGGGACGATGCTCCCGGCACATCCCAGGGATCGTGATGCTGAGATGGGTGAGCGCACACAGCAGTCCCATTCCCTTCCTCGGACTCATGAATGCCCCCAGCCTGTCCTCAGCTCCTCCGTGGCCACCACTGCCACGGGATGCTCACTGCTGCAGGATGGCACACCCGCTACAAGGAAGTTTTTTGGACCCTGACACCTTTTTGGACCCTTTCGGACCCAGGCAGGAGCTCAGGGGTCATTAAATTCCAGGAAGGGCTGCCCGGGGTGGGGGGGTGAGCAGGGATACATTGGCCTTTCCCTCCTCCTCACAAGAGAAGAGCTCGCTGCTGATTCCCGTCCCCCTCAAACCTCACTCGTGGCCCGGGGCTGTCACAATTTGGAGGTTTCCATCCCTGCTCTGCCAGAGACAGAGGCAGGAGGGAGGCAGCCGGCTCAATCCCATTTCCATGCCCTTACTCGTGGGTTTCCTGCCAGCAGCCGGGTCACCGACCACAACGGCACGGCCAGGCCGGCATGGCCGCGTGCCGGCTGATAAGCAAACAGGCTATTACGGCTCTGCCAAGGCTGGGTCCCCTGTAGGGCCCATTGCTCTGTCCCCCCTCCCCATCGGCTCCCCTCCAAGGGACAATGGGGTCAAGGAGGGCATCTGCACCCCAGCACAGCCCAGGGGGGTGCTGAGGCAATTCCCTCCCCACTCTGAAACCGCTCCGTTTCCATTTGCAGCAGTAATTAAAAGCATGGAAAAGGAGCACCTGGGCCCCCCGGCTCTGCGTGCCAAGATGTGCCTGAGCTTATGGACGTGAGCACGTGCGGAGAGTGATGGGGGATGGATGGATCCCTCGAAAACAGGAGGAAAAAAGCTCATCCAGGCTGCTGCGCACGAGGAAAGGACGAGCGATGCCTGGGGGGGGAGGGTTAGGAGGAGGTGAGGGAAGATGTCCCCACGTGAACGCTGTGCTGGCACTCGCCTGTCCCTGCTGAAATGGCGGGGGGCAAAGAGCAAGCCCGGGGTGGGGGGAACCCTGCTGCTGCGCTGCCAAAATTAAGAATCAAATGACTTAATAGGTTCTGGGCGCATCAATAAATCTTGTTATGCCTTACAGACGGGGACGAGAGCGCCCAGATTAGATCAGCAATCTTCCGCCAGCCCCCTCCCTGCAATTCCGGCTCCAGAGCCTCCAGCAGTAATCCCTGCCGGCAAACCCACCGGGAGATGCCCTGGGATGCAGCCTTCCCAGGGGGACCCGTGGCATTTTATGTCATCCCTCTCCTGAGACTAAACCACCCCAGGCTTCAACAGTGTTTCCTCTCCTTCTCTCCCTCACATCGGGTTTTGTGGAGCCTCCGGCACGCTGGCGGCCACCCCAGGACTGTCCCCATCCAGGTCACCTCTTGGGGTGACCACCGCCTCCCTTTAGGAGGGGGTGAGGGTGCCCCCCATGCCATGGGGTACCCAGGCAGGTTCCTGGGCCAATGGATGGAGGGGCGCAGGCAACCCACCGTCATGTTTTGGGGTGTCTGCTCATATACTGGGGGGGGGGGAGCAAAGGCAGGCTGGGGAGGGGGGCCACAAGCAACCATCGCTGCATGGCCAAGGTGCGACCCCAGGGCTCAGCTGGCTGGGCTGTGACCAGGCTGTGGCTGTCACCGGGCTGGCACAGGCAGCGTGTTAGGGCGGGCCAGAGCCAGGGCAGCCACAGTCCATCCCACCTCCACCACACTGCCCTGTCTCCCACCCCGCGGGGTGCTGCATCTCCCCTGCACAGCACCCTTGGGACCCTCGGGTCCCCAGCAGGGCGAAAAGGAACATTTTTGACAGCGCGATGCTTGTCTTCCCCATCACTATGTGTGTGTGAGCCTCGACCCGGCATCACTTCGGGCTCCCCAGGGAACCGCGAGAGCCTGTTCCAGCCCTTGTGAGCTTCACCCCCCTCCACCCCAAACCTCCTGCGGTCACCAGGAACCCCAGGAGAGGGGCCACGGCGGCTCACGGGTGACACAGCTCCTCGGAGAAGGGGGACAGTGTGACCAGAGAGCTGCTAAATTCCCGATGCTCCCCGAGGTTCAAACTGACGTGCTGGTCACCGTCCCACCGTGCAGCCCCTGGTCCTCGTGCACACACAGGGGGGAGTGTGTCTGTCTGTCTGTGTGTGTGCACGCAAGGGCTTATCGTTTTGGTTTTTTTCCACATTTATTTCTGGGTGAGCGCATCTGCTGCCTGCACGTGCATTTCTTAGCTCGGTTGTGATCCCTGCTTGTGGGGAATCTGTGTGTTGGGGGCTGCAGGGGGGTTTTCGGGGTGGCTCCATCCCTCCCTTTGGCTGCATCGGGCTGCGGGCATCGTGCTTCGCCGGGCTGTGTCCCCCCCCCGTCTCCCCGCACACGCCTGGCGTGCCTCTGTGTTTGTTTCCGTGTTCTCACACGCGCGTGTGCATTGCCCTGGCAGCTCACAGGTGCTTCCTCCCGTCTCCAGCTCTTTCCCTTCACACGTGCACCTGTTTATTTGCCTTTCCCCGTCTTTCTATCCCTGTTCGCATCTCCAGCCGTTACGATAACCCTCTCTCCCAGTCTCGTTTCTCGGCCTGTGACCTTAATGGCTCTGGATTTCCCACCTGTGGGCTGCTGCTACTGCGCCCACATGGCTGCAGCGAGGGGGGCAGAAGGGTGAAACTGGGGAGAGGGACCTCACGGTGTGCTGCCTGACCCCCCTCCCAGCTCCGCGCTCTGGGAAGGAGTAGAGAGGGCAACAACAGGGAACCAAACGGGAAGATAAGGAGGTTGAGGACTCACAGGAAGCTCCTTGCAGGTGGCTCTGGCCCCCGGCAGACCTGAGAGGACAACACAACCCCCAGAAAAGCTGGGATATCTGGAGCAAACCCCCCCAGGGAAACCAGACAACTCCCCTCCAGCAGCTCTTGTGTGCCTAAACCGCTGCCCTGGCCGTTTTCTGCAAATTCTGCCAAGGTCTGTGCAACAGCTGAGCCCGCATCAGCCCCAATAAATCCACACACACGTGCGCCCTGTGATGGGCCCCATCCCAGGTGTCACCACAGAGCCTTTGGTGCCGCTGGCTTGTGGCCGGGCCAGGGCTCAGCCCACCGGGCACACGCTGCACGGGTGCTACAGAATGGGGACTGAGGGTCCACCTCCCCAGTGCCAACAGCCTGATGCTGCAGTGATGGGCACAGCGAGCCCATCACTGTCCCCTTCTCTACAGCTCCAACAAACTGCACGGAGAAGGGGGCTGTGGTCGCGGCAGACAGCACCACGCTTTACTTTGTGAGATGTCCTGTTCGTAACGCAACGGGATCACATGCATTTACCTTTCTGTCAAAGGGCAGGATCCCTTTTTTACCCCGAGGAGCTGCCAACCTGCTGCCCTTGCTCCAGCAGAGGCCTTGGTGGGTGCTCCAGGGCGAGCGAGATGCCCTACCTGGGTGCAGGCTGGGGGGGAAGCAGGGCAGCCCCGGCCCCCTGGGACCACCCTGCTGCGGAGGGAAGAGTGGGGGGGCTGAGGGCGAGCCCCTGGGCTGAGACCTTGGGGAAGAGAGGGGCGAGGACAACCTTCCTGAAGCCTCACGACGGGAATGAGCCAGTTTGGGGTGCAGGTGGCAGCAGGCCTGGGGAATGAATGGTGTGTGCGGAGCATCCCCCCGCCAGGAGCATCCTACCCCCGACCCCGGGAGCATCCCGCCCCTGACCTCCGGGGAGCATCCCCCTCCCCGACCCCCCGGGGAGCATCCCTCGCACCTCTATCCGGTCGATGCGGTCCTGGAGGGCGCGGACGGCCTCCTCCAGCTCCCGCACGGCGGGCGGCTCGGCTGGGGGGTGGCCCATGGTGCCGGGGCGCGGGGCGGCGCGGAGCCCGGCGGCGGGGGGAGCGGCGGCGGCGGCGGCGGCGGGGTTTCTCAGACCGCCTTCGCAGCGGCTGAGCTTGCCGGTGAGCTCCCGGATGGTCTCCTGGTCCATGCGGATCCGCTCCTTCTGCTCCAGCGCCGTGCGGCGCAGCTGGGCCGCCGCGCTCCGCAGCGCCAGCAGCTCCTCGGGGCCGGGGCCGGTGGCGGGGCCGGTACCGGTGCCGGTGGCCGGGCACTCGGCGCTCAGCGGCGTGCAGACGAAGCGGCTGAAGATGGGGGGAGGCGGCCCCCCCGGCAGGCGCGGCCCGGCGCTGGCCAGAGCCTCGGCGGGGCCGTGGAGGGCCCCCAGCCCCTTGTCGGCGGCGGGCAGGAGGGCGGCGGCGGCCGAGTCATTGTCGGCGGCGGGGGCGGCGGGAGCGGCGGAGCCGGCCGGGTGGACGCTGGCGATGATGCAGATGATGGCCCCCAGGAAAGCCAGCATGCCCGCCGCCAGCAGCACCGCCAGAAACTTCAGGGTGGCAGCGGCGTGGGGGGCCCGAGCCCGCGGACGGCGAGAAAACAAAGCGGGAGGGGATGGAGGGATGGACGGAGGGATGGATGCAGGGGGTGGAGGGACGGGACGGAGGCAGCCGGCAGGGAAGGACGGTACCGGCAGCAGCACCGGCGTCCCGGCGCGCCGCGCCGCGCTTATATCTGCCGGGCGGCGCCGCCCGCACCGCACCGCACCGCCCCCGCCACCTTCCCCCCCCCCGGCCCCGGCTCGGCCGTGCAGCCCCGCCCGGCCCGGCCCCTCTTAGGGACACCCCCCCGCTTCCCTCCCGGAGCGTCCCTCCCCGGGCTGCAAGTGCGAGGGGCCCAGGCGGTGGGAGGTGAGCGGGCGAGGGGCGCCGGGGATGGGGAGGAGCGGACGGGGAGGAGGGGACGGTACCCCAAAAGCACCCCGGGGGCACCTGGGGACGGGGGCAGCCTGGGCTTCGGCTCGCTGGAAGCAGCCCTGCGGGAGCCACCAGCGGGGGGATGCTCCTCTGGGACAGCTCAAGGGAGGATTTTCCCCTGCGAGATGCTTAAACTGGAAGTAAAGGGCCCCTCATTACCCCGAGGGTCGACACCTCGCAGTCAGGCATCCCCTGGGAGGGTTTTTTGGGATGCTGGCAGGCCTTTCCCTCCTTGCCTTTATCCTAAAAATTAAACCTTCCAGCTCTTGGAAAGTGCCTCCCCCAGGAGGGCGGCTGTCCTGCTCTCCCACCCCAGATGCAACAGTGGCAGAGCAGCCACAGGATGCCTCACCCCCTGCCCTGCTCGCCCGTGACATCCGTTTGGGAAATAAATACCTACATTTGATCTTCCCCTGCCATCGCTTTATCCTAAACCACTCGTAAAGAAGACACTTCAGGCACTGTTCAGGGCCAGGCTGGATGGGGCTTTGAGCAACCTGGTCTAGGGGGAGGTGTCCCTGCCCATGGCGGGGGGTTGGAATTAGATGATCTTTAAGGTCCCTTCCAACCCAAACTGTTCTATGGTTCTATGATTCACCCGCTTTCTCCTTGCTCCGACAGCGCGCTCGCCTGTCCCACACAAGCCGTGCCGTGCCCTCTCCCACCCCAGGCACACCAGGGCCTCAGCTACCCGGCCCAGCTGAGCTGAGAGGAGCAGCGGAGGGAAAGGAAACAAAATCAATTTTAAGCTCTGCTCAGCAAAGGCAGGAAATCCTTCCTAGCAGCATGTGGCAGCGTGTGTGTTTAACACAGCTCCAGCGATGGATATGAAACACCAGTAAAGATTACATCTTCTGCCCCCCAGGCAGGTTTGAGTGGGTAGTAAGGGAGCCAGAGCTATGAAAGCTCCTCAAATTCGGCTTCGTGACAGCAGGGAACGAGATGCTGCCGGCGGGGCATGGTCACCCTCTGTCCCCACAGAGTGCATGGCACCCCAGCCCCCCAAAATCCTCACCCTGGAGCCAGCAAGAGGCCTGCCCGGCTCTCCGTGCTGGGAGGCTGTGGGCAGGAGGGAAGGAAGTGGTCGGATGGTGCGGTTTAAGGAAGAAGGAGAGACGAAGGAAACTGTGAGGTGGAAAAGCAGAGATGGGCGTGGAGAGAAGCGAGAAGGTGGATGTGGAGAAACCCGGTGACGGACACCTGTCCTCAGCGGTGAGGCCGGCGAGCGTTGCAGGCAAATGAGAGCTCAGAGCACTGGGATGAGCGGGCGCTGGTGCGGGATGCAAAGAAAATGGAAACCAGCGCCCTGCAAACACAAAGGGCGGCCACCGGCCTCCCACTGCCCCTTCCTAGTGGTGGCAGGAAATTGCACGCCCCTGCGTCACCCCCTGCCTGCAGCGTGCCCACCCCTGGCAGCGGCTGGGCAGGAGTCGATGTGAAACGAACCCATGTGGGTGCTGGACCAGCCCACCCCACCCCACGACGTGCACATTGGGGTGGGAAGGGGGTCCTTTACCTGCACACCCCGTGAAAAAGATGCCATACACCTCTACGAGGCTTTTTGGCTCCCAGGCTGGGAGACATGATGCTGTGCTGGGGAGTTTGCACTGGCCCGGCCATCCAGATTTTATTGCCGAGGGCTGCAGGATCCTGGTGGCAATGTCGATCCCTCCGTTTGACGCCGCTGTGGCATTGAGTGGGGGCGGGTGAGCCCCTCACACCAGCCCCAACCCACTTGCCCGTGCCCGGAGACGGAAGAGTCGGGTGCTGCAGCAGGGCAGGGCTCAGCGCCCCCGGGGTCCCGACCTCTCCCTCCCCTTCAGCGGGGACCACAACTCCTTCCTGGAGACGAAGAGGCGACAAAAATAGATTTTTCGCAGGGGGTGATGACTCAGGCTGGTGAGGAGCCAGAGCAGCATCCCTGTCCTGTGAATAACGATTCAAAGATCCTCGGTGGGCAGCTGGCTCTGTGAGGACACGGTGACGCCGAAACCCTGTGCTCCTGCTGGCGATGGGGTGAGGGGAGGTGATGGGGGGGCTTTGGGGAGCCGGGTTTGGGCAGGATGGGCGACAGAAGCTGGTTTTAACAAAAGCTCGCGGATTCAGCCCAGAGGGACAGGGAGCAAGCGATTAAGGGATTTTCTTCCATCTAATTAACACCCGAAGGGCGTCTCGGGCTGGCAGCTGTCCCCAAGGGGTGGCCACGGGCAGGACAAGGCGGGCCAGGGGATGCCCTGCCACGGCCCCCTGGGCGAGGGGGACGTTTGGCATGGGCTGCTGGCATGAGGGGAAGGAGATCCCCTGCTCTGAGCCAGATGGACCCACTGCCCCCAGTCCAACCCTCCCGGTGGGAACAAGGCAGCCCCCCACTGGCTGGGGGAAGCACTGGTCCATTGGTGATGCTCAGGCCAGGAGGGAGGTGGGGGTGAGGAAAGGGGAGAACCCTTTCCCAGGGGAGATTCCCCCCCGGCCCAGGGCTATCGCCCAGCTCAGGGGCACACCCAGGGCCACCCTGGCTCCTCCACAGCTGCAATCCCATGGACCCAGCTCCACCTTCTCCTTAGCCCAGGACGCTGCAGCACATCTCACTTGAGGATCTTCACATAGCATGGAAATCCTGTCTTTTTTAATTTCCAGGTCTCACATCCCCACAGATGCGGCTTGTTTCACCTCCCCTGGTTACAGGGTCTGCCTGCGCCAGCACAGTCGCAGAGGACCTTGTTGGATGTGTCCGGTTAAGGCTGGCATCTGCCTCTCCAGCCTTCCTATGGCTCCAGAAAGTGTGGGTCAGAGGTGGCTTTTTTTGCTGTACCCGGATCCAGCCAAAAGCCCACTTGCCTCTGAGCAAAACCAGGGCGAGGGAGAGCGCGCCGTCCCCGCAGGCGCTTTGGCAGGCGGCGGTGGCAAGCTGAGCCTGACGGCACGACACAAATAGCACAGCACCTTGGCCGCACTCGGCTTCGGCGGGCAGCATTCCCTGCTGCCGGCCAGCCAAGATACGTCACTGCCGGAGAGGGCTCTCCCGTGACTTTCCCAGCCTCGGACACCAGAGAGGCACCTCAAGGCACCTGCAGCCTTGGCTAACGAAGCAGCGACTCCCCCAGGAAGCACCAGTTCCAGCCCAACCCCTCTCCCCTCTGGGCACAACCCGGATCACCACACCAAAGGGCAGCCCTGAGGGTGTTTTGGTCAGAACCAGATCCGTGGTGACACCCCACAGCTGCGTCCAGCCACTGCCCTTTCCCAGCACCAAGTACCAACTTCCCATGCTTGAAGAGCTAGTGCCCAAAACCCATCCGCTTTCCCCACCTGACCTTTTCCTGTAACCTTTCTATACCTTTCTGTGGGCTAGAGACTAACACAGTGAATCTGGGACTTTGATTACACTCATTAAGAGTATTTTTCACCATATTTCTCAGATTAGCATGCTGTAAAGTGCACTCAGGCAAGCGTTTTAGAGTTGGGAAAAGCCTAAAGCACTTTTCAGCCACCAAGTGCAAGGTCATGCTTGGATCCAATTCCATTTTTAAATGAAAAGGATGCGGGAAACCCACGGGAGATTCTTCAGAGCACTGTGGAGGAGCATGTTCAGGTTCTACTTGCTGCAGTTCAGCATTCACAAAGCACCACCCACCCTTCCCTCAGCGTTACAGAAGACTCTGCCCAGAAAGGTGTGAAGACCCAAACCAGAACTGACCCAGGGTGCAGGAGAAGGTACTAAACGTGGCTGTATTTGACCGCAGAGCTGACTCCCCAATACCAGGTCGCTTACACCCAGAGCAGGTCACAGTCCACCACAGGAAGAGAAGACAACAGGGTTTGGAATGTAACAATTTATTGGGGTTAATTTTTATTTTTAATTTTTAACTCCCCATTTCTGGCATTGATACAATATTCAAGAGCAGCAGAAAGAACAAAATGTACAAGAATACAAGAGTAATTAGCACAACCCCCACCCCCAAACCTGGAGCAAAACCATTTTCTTGTGGGAAGTGCCAGGGGAAGGGGCGATTCCATCACCCCTCCAGTGGCTACGCCTCCCACCCATCCGCTCTAGACAGAGTTTAGCCAGCTGGGAACTGGATTTAAAAAAAAACAAAACAAAACCAAACAAAAAACAACAAACAAAACGAAACTGAACAAACACTATATTTAAAATGAAAATTGCAAGACAAAAAAAAAATATAGATATACAATTCATCCGTGCACAATCCTTAAATGCTTTTTTTTTTCCAAAATAAAAAAAAAAGTACAAAGATACATATTTAGGTTTATTTTAAATAAAAAAAAAAAAATACCACCTTCACTCTGTATGCCAAGTGAGGGGAAACAGAGAGACAGATGGGTCGCACCAGAACCACCAGCACTCTAGGAGTTAGGTCTGACCTTCTCTAAGAGAAAGGATAAGGCCCTGATGCTGCCAAAACTCAAGCGCAGGCAGAACGTGAAGCACCCACGTACCGCAGAGCTCAGTGGGGTAACTCGCCTGCTACAAGTTCGGTATTTGCAGGAATCTGCAGGATTTGAGCCTAAGCTTGGCACTGGGGAAGGTGAAAGGAAGGAACGGATGAGGCAGGCCCCTGTCCTCCACCACCGCTGGACAACTTTCCATCCAAAAAGAAAACAAAGAAGGGGGGGGGAACAAAAAAAATATTCCAAAAGAGAAAGAGTCCTCTATTCTTAAGGAGCGTACAAGGCTCAACAGCAGGGGAGAACAGAAGAGAGGGGAGGAGAGCACACCAAGTTCATTAGCTTGGGGAAGGCGCAGGCACGACAACTTTTGGGGGTTTTTTTCTAAGAAAAAAAGAGAGTCATCACGATGAAAATTCTTTTTTTTTTGGTTCTGTTTGAGAACTTGACCTAAGACTACGTCTCCCTTTGGAGCCAGGGGGTGGGAAGCAGTAGGCTCCCTCCAGGAGAGCTGAAGAGTGACCTACCTGCTGCTCTGCCCAGAAGGGAACCCTCGGCACCCCCGGAGAACGGGGCACAGCAGCCGGGGGTGGGGGGGGGGGCTGCTCGGGAGCATGTAAGGGCTCCGTTAGTCCTACGAGGCCCCGAAGCCCCACGAAGTGCTTTGATGCACCCAGCCGCGCTCCTGCGGTTTAGTGCAAGCTCTAAGTGCTCGGCTGAACAAGGAACGAAGTCAAGAACTGGGGCCCTGCAATGGGAATTAACACTTCAGCGGCTTGTCCTGACCATGCCCCTTCCCTCCCACCAGACACATCTTCTGAGCCACTGCTGAAGCTGGCATCACCCTGACTGCATCCGGCCGTTCTTCTGTCACCTTATTTCTTCCCTGCGTTGCCACACGGTGCTTGCTGCCCACCTCCCTGCTCCGCTCAGGCCGGGAGCGCAGAGAGCACCCTCATTCCTCCACCCACAGCGCTCACCCGAGGTGGAGGGACTCTCACCCCAAGGACCATGCTTTTGGATGGTCCTGGAGACATTTAGTTTCCCACCACACAGAAGCTGGAAGAGAGAAAAGAGCTGCCAGAGGCAGCCCACCACCACGGGAAGGGCAAACTGGCTACACCTCCCTTCACTCCTGAAAGGAGAAATTTAAAGTAAGCAAGAAGAACTCGGGGCCCTGCGACTTCCTGGCAAGCGAGGCAGGTGGGACATGGGGCACCCCAGATGCACCACGCAGAACACAGGGGAGGCTGCTGGCACCAAGGCTGCCGGCCCTGCACAGACAGGGCTGCAACCCCCACGTCAGTCTGACACAAGGCCAACATCAAAAGGGGAGAGAAGTAGAGGACGGAAGGGCAAAGGTGAGGACGGAGAATGACTCCAACATCTCCTCCCATCTACACTCCCCAAAAGAAACCATATGCATTGTGCTCTGGGGAGGGACCTAAAAAAAAAAACAAAAAAAAAACCCAGAAGTAAGAAAAAAAATAAAAATAAAGCCACTTATTTGTTCAACCCCAAAGCTTCGATGAAATGAAGATACTTGCTGGAGTTACCTAGGGAAGGAAGCACGGACAGGGAGAAGGGGATTTCTGAAGCAACACTCGGCACTCCTCCGGCTCTGTGCAAACGCCGCGGGAGTCGGGCTGCCAGCACCCTCAGCAGGATGGTCCCCTTCACCCACCGCCCCCTTGGCACCAGGGAGATCGAGGCACAGGGCAGTGACACAGCTGGCAGAAAGGCCACGGCAAACCAAGAAGGAACAGAATCCAGGAGCCACCGAATCCCCGGCCCCAAAATCAACCCTCTACAGCACACCGCCTTCAGAGCGGAGATGAGAATGGCTGCGTGCGGGGTGGTGGGTGAGACAGGGTGGGGAAGGAGGGGAAAAGAGAGGGTTTCTTTTATATTTATATATTTATATATAAAAAGTAAATAAGATCCCAGCTCTTGCACGATTATTGGGCGATTGAAAAATGCAGCAAAAGCAAGCAACATTGGAGTAAAAGGATGCGCCAGGCAAGGAGGAAAAGGTCTCGTTCGGAAGGTGGGGAAGGAGGCGAAGGGAAAAATAAGCACTTAGCCAGACACGCACTCCAGGTTTGTTACACCTCCTTGGGAAGGACTTGCTCCCGAGCAGCCCCACTAATGCCACGACCTGGTGTGGGCAGAAGCATGGAGGACTTGGGACACCATCCTTCAGCATGGCAACCCCTTTCTGCCAGGAGGTCCCCAGGAAGGTGATCATCTCCAAACGCTGGGAGCTGCTAAAACCTCCTCTACAAAGAGGGGCTGGGAAAGGGAGTGAAATCCCTAGGAAGACTCAGCTCAGAGACAGCTCCTACCTGGTAAAAAGCAGGATTGTGGTTGGTTTTTTTTGTTTGTTTTACTTATTTCATAAAATCTCCCTGGGAACTTCGATAAGGGGAGACGCAGAGAAATGCTCCCTTTCTCTTTTGAAAACAGAAATTAAGCAGTGGCTCACCACAGCTGGGCCTGCTCGCCACACTATTTTCCCTGTTTTCCATCCCAAAAGGAGCTTGCATCTCATTAGCTTCACGCCTCCCCAGTCCCGCTCTGCTCAGCGAGGAGAGAAAGAGAGCACAAGACAGGAGGCTGCCGCTCCAAGCTGAAGGCCGTGGGAAGCACTGACAGAGCTCGATGGGCAGAGAGGAAAAGAAGTTCCCAAGAGCAGCCCAGGTTACGTGAGGCATCGAGACATCCGTCACCTGCCACTGTAAAGCCATGGGCACCAGAGAAGTCCAGACAAGAAAAGCTGTCCTAGTGTCCCCTGCCTGCCACCTTCTGTTCAGATACCAACATCTGGTGGCTTCCCTCCTCCCTGCAGTCACTCCCACGCACCAGATGAAAGCCCAAGCGGAGACATCTTGGATGGGGAAGCCAGCACGCAAAAGCTGCCTCCTCACTTTGAAGAAATGTTCAGGCAACTCTTGCCCGCCATCCCGCAGGAAGCTGGAGCAGAAGGTGGCAGCCCTACTCGAGCACAGTCCTGTTGGGGTGTTCCTCTCCCCATCCCAAAATCTCCAGCATTTGCTGGCCTCAAGAAAAGGGTACACTTCACTCAGCAACACCTTCAGAGCACACAAGGCAGCTCTCTCATCTGCCTCTGAAGATCCGGCCACTGTCAGAGATGGGATGCCGGACCACATACATATGGGACTCAGTTTTCTGTCCTGATGTGGTGAATCCTATATGGAAAAATGACACTCCCCACCTGACGCTGGAAGAAGCTAAGAGACCCTAAGGAGGGGAGGTGTACCTGCTTCCTGGGATATAAGCCCACCGTGTGTAATCCTGCTTGGATATGGGGGGAAGGAAAAGAGAAGAGACAACGACTTGGCAGGAAAGGTACATGCCAACCCCAAATCTTAGCAGCTTGCTGTGCATGCAAAGAAAGTCAACTGTTTCCATGTTGGTGGCCCGATGCACGCTCTGGCAGAACGTGACTGGCCATTTCTGAGGGCCACTCGGCCGGAAAACCACTTGGAGACTCCACCTTAGCTCACAGGAGAGGTATGGGAGGGAAGGGAACTCACTCCAACACTTGGGAGGCAAGGACGGGAAGGGTTTGTAGACAGGGTTCCTCCAACACGCAACTTGCCTTTTCAGCTCAGCGATCGCTGCTTAGTCCCAGTATGCCTTTCCCTCCAGTTCAAGCAAGCCAAACACCATCCCAGACACACATGCTTCGATACTACAAAATACTCTTTTCTCTAAGGACCATCTAATACCACTACAGTTTGTGCAATCACTGCATTTATTATTCATTTTTAAACTCTCTCTCTCTCTCGCTCTCTCCCTGTAGAAATTTTTTTTAAACTTTTCTTTTTTTATGCAAAACTAATCATTTCACTTTTTCCACTCCATCATAAAATCTCCTCTAAAAACACGACGACAAGAGAACAAACATGGCACAGACACAGAGAATATTTCCCTGTTTTTGTTTTTCTTTTTTCCAGGAGTTAAGGGGAAGGGAAGGGGATACTTTCAAATAAACTCCTCCCTCAATCCCATACCCTTTTTAAAGGGCATGGATAGATCTTCTTTCCCACCTCCGTTAAGGAGCAAGGGCAAAAATTCAGAAGGAGGAGTGTAACCCACGTAAATACGAAGGTAGGTTAGTCAGCCTCAAGTGGCCCGTCCACCCAAGGGAACTTGAGGCTGCTGCTGTGTTCAAGTTAGCAAACCTCTAACTCAAAACAGCATGGGATCCTCATTTCGGATCCAGAGGTTCAGGGTTTGGTTCCCACCTGGCGACCTACCCAGGGAGAGATTTGTCACACAAGCAGTCGAGCTGTGTCTGCAAGCCGGATCATACTCCTTTCTTCCTCCACAAAGAGGATCTACTGCACGAATTCCTCTGCGGCAACAAGTCCCCTCATCTCCTCACCACAGGAAGAAGGTCCTCACGGAGTATCCCTACAATGACCCACTGTTTTGCTCCTCACAGACAGTCCCCTTGCTTGTCACTCTGGAGAAAGGCAAAACCCCTTCAAATAAACAATTCCTGTCCCCTGCCCCCAAAGAACACCATACAAGAGACACTGGGGAAAAGAATTCTGCCAAGCCAACACATCTTGGCCAAAACACATCAAGAGTTTCCTATTAAAGTTCCCTTTTATCTCCCACTTAAACGCTTCAACTTTTTTTTTTTTTTTTTTCAGAACCTCAATACCACGAAACAAAACACATCACCACATACACACCAAACAGCAACTCAACAACCTAAAGTGACTGGCCAGTTTGCATCCACCCCACAAAGAATCTCCTCTTATCTCACAGCCACAGAATAGTTCTTGTTGAGAAGGGGTGGGGAAAAAAGAGAAGAATCTCCTCGCTATTTCCCTAAGAAAGAGCTTTTCCCTATGCCTACAAACTGCTCATCTTTGAAGCTGCAGTCAAATGGATAGGCTATGCTAAAATAAGGGATCCCCGGGTGTGCCAGGCACAGGAAAGATGAAAAAAAAAGAGACAAAAAATACAGGCAGGTATTAATACAGACACGCACACAAGTCCAACAAGTTATAGGAAGCCTTAGTTTGGTGAATGGATCGGGGAAGTCTCCTTCTCCCTGCCCCTAGCTTCAGCTGTGAATGCAGCTGCATCCCCAAACAGTCCACTAAGCTCTTCAACCAAGGAAAGAAAAAGAAAGAGGTATGCAAAGGGTGGTGCTAACAGCACCTGGAATCCCCCTCAGACTGTCTACACAGACATCGAACTGCAACTGGTGTGAATTCACTGTGCCCCACAGTGAACTGAATGCCACCCACTGCAAGGCAAGGCTTGTGGGGAGGGCAGCAAAGATTTTATTACACCAACCCAGGCGCTGGAGGCGGGGAAGAGACAAGCTCTGGGCCCAGAAGCCCTAATTAAGGTCAAAAGCTGGTCTACCACCCCGACAACACCCCTTGGGCAGACAAATATTACGTCTCTCCCACAAACTGCCTCACTGCTACCCTCAGACCACTGCAACCACAAAATCACTACTCCACATGAGAACACTCCTCGGAGCTGGTGGCTCCTGAGCATCATCATGTGGAAGCACCAGAGGGGCCAATTCCACTTGTGTTTACCTGCCCAGGGAAGGTTTCCAAGTAAGTGAGCCCTGGCGCAGGGAATTTTTTTCCACCCTTTTCACCTCTGCAGCATGTTATGTAGAAGTGACACCCCTCTGCCCCATCCCAAATCCCAGAGATAGGGCTGAGAGGGGGAGGCTCTGCCACAAATTGATCAGCACCTCTTTTCCTTGCCCCTACAGGCTGAGTCCTGTGCGAGTAGGGGGAGAAGGAAGAGCAAAGGACCGGCATCTCCCCACGAAGCTTAGGACTCACACAGAAATGAAGGAAGCCAGAAATGGCAGGCAAAAGAGAGAGCTTATTTTGGACATGAACAAGGGTGGTCAGGGAAAGAAGGAGCTGTGGGTAAAGAATAGCAAGCTGTGGTCTTGCTCGCTCCTACTTGCTAGAGGCAAAGAGAAGGAATTTTTAGATCGGCTCACAGGAGCTCTGGGCGAAGAGATCCAGCGTACATGCATACGATGTGAGAGAGACAGTTATTTCTTATTAGCACCTTTGGTTGACAGTTGTAAGGGCTGTTTCAGATGCTGAAAAGACAGAGGGGAATCCGCTTCCATGCCATCCACCACAGGGAAAGGAGAGCAGGAGAGACGAAAGGAAGTGGGAAGAGCAAACGACCTGCCTTAGCATCTGTCCCTCCCTCCTTCTGAGGAAGCGGTGGGAAGAAAAAAGGGTTGGGGGAAGCTTATGTGCAAGGTGGGAGACCAGCCTCACCCGGCTGAGGCAGCATCATGCTGTCAGCGTATTTTCCCCCAGACTGAAGGATGGACGCACGGCCCACTCCCACTTCCACCACAGAAAGGCCGGGGAAGGGCATTTCATGCCCACTCCCCCAGGCAAGTGCAAGTGATGAACACCAGGAGGAAGGTCTGGGCCAGAAGCAGACTCCCCTTTTCTTCCCTTCCCCCTGCAAAGCTGAGCAAGTTGGAAGATGCAGAAGAGGAGAGACCAGGCCACCTGAAAGCGCCCATACAACTGCCAAGGTAGCACCAATAGTCAAAGGAAAGGGGAAGCCAATATGGGGTGTGTGCTGCATGGGGTACTCCCCAACCACCCCAGCTTTGTCTCAAGCACCTTCCAGGCATGATGCTTCACCTGCCCCTCTCCCCTTCATTCTAGGGGCATCTGGATCAGCCACTGCCACAAGGACAGCATAGACGGCGGCAGATCCAGGCCACAGGCCAAGAACAGGAAGGATGGCAGGATCGGAGTCACGGCAAGGGGGAAACATAGGAATGGAAGAGACTCCATGCACATTGTGGGAGAAGGCTTGGGGGGAGTGGGCAAGGGCTCCAATCCTCTTACATCCGCCCCTCAAGGGTCTGGAGCTCCTCTTCAGTTTTTGTCAAAGATGGAAGGGGAAGGAGGGGGAAGAGCACCTTCCCCATCACCCCCACAGGCACACAGACACACGCTCACCCATCCCTCATCCCCAAAGGCTCCACTGCCCGTTGGACAACACCACATTCAAGGACAAACAACCACTCCCCAAGCCCCACCACGACCCTCCCTGCCTCTCCTCCTAGCAGCAGTGACACCCAGGAATGGTGGGTGCCCCCACTCCCCCGCACTGACACGCTCCAGCCTTCAGGCAAGAAGGAGTAGGCAGGAGGAAAGGAGGAGGAAGGGTGGCAGTGAGGGCAGAGGGACAGCCAAGGGGAGAAGGAGAGAACTAAGGACAGCCATTCGCACCACGACTTCTCACAGGTATAGCTCCCCCCATGCCCCTGGAGCAGGGGGACCTGGCTGCTCACTTGCTGCCACCTCCACCACCGCCACCTGCTGCCACCTTCTCAAAATCTTCTGCGTTGCAGAACTCCTTGATGGTGACAGTGAGGAGGTTGCTGGTGACATCCGTGACCACCACATTAGAGCAAGGAGACATCTCAGGACGCCAGTCGCCAGCTTCCTGCTCTGGGTCAGAAGAGGAGAGGGACAAGGAGGGTGTCTGCCCCCCACTGCACCCTCCTGGGGGAGAACGCTTGCTGGTGGCAGCCGACTCAGGTGGGATTGAGAGGTCGAGGACCTCCGACTCACGCCAGTCGGGGATGGCTGGGCTGAGGGTCTCGGGAAGCAGCTTCGGAGGGGAATCATCTGGGTCAGAGGAGGAGTGGGGGGCTGGCGATGGGCAGCCGGAAGAGCTGGAGCTGGGGGCATCATAAGGGGTGGAGCCCATAATGAGCCCACAGGAGGCCGCCTGGGAGCCTTCGGCCTCTCCTTTGCCCTCCAGAGAGGGGGCAGGTGCAGTGGACGGCTTATTATAGAGCGAGAAGGCACCAAACTTCATGTGACGGATCTGGGTGCGAAGGACGCTCTCGCTGAACTTCTTGCTTTTTCCGATGACGCGGTTTCGGGATGGGATCTTGGGCCGAGCCAGGCCCCCGGTCCCATTAGCTGGCTTCCCACCTTTGTCAATGACTTTGAGGTTGAGGATGATGCGACTGCGTTTGGGCTCACGGGGTTTCACCTTACGGTTGATGATGCGGACGGTCTCCGAGAAGGGCGAGACAGGAGGACGGATGCCAGCCCCACCACCCACGCTCCCGCCATTCTGGGGGTCTGGACGAGGCAGGGGGCGTCGGGACATGCGGTGGCATCGTCGGATGTCTTTCTTGAGCCGGTGCACCGCGGCACTGGAGTGGAGCTTGGGAGAGGACGTGCTAGAACCAGGCTTGACAGAAAAGTGTACATCCCCAATGTGGAGGGCCTCCGCTTGGGCCCGAGCCTGCGGTGGTGGGGAGAGAAAAAAAAAAACAGGGTCAGAGAGGCAGCCTCGGTACAGCCAAATCTCAAATCTGGCATTGCTCACCTCAGGTCAAGTGCTTACCAGCAATGTCGCATCACATTTACACCCACATTAATGACAAGCACACATATGCACCTATGGACTACCAATAGCTATGGCACATATCCCATACAAGCACGGGGTACCGTCTATATTCTTTTTGGGCAGCCAATTACTCCCTAGGCACTGTCCCTGTTGGCACGTGCTTTCCCCAGGAGGAAACTGCCACCCTCCAGCCATGTTTCAGGGTTACAGTTAATGGTTCCCAAGTTGCTCTCTCAGTCATCAACAGCCAATGAGCACAACCCTCCACTGACAGCCAAACAACCAAGTGCCCTCCTAGGCACTGGGGCTGTTACCGTTGAATTAGCATCCAAAATTACATACTACTCCCAAGGCAGGGGACTGTATCTGGTCTTCTACAAAATGAGCACCAAACAAGGGGGAAAGGAAGAGTAATGCATCTAGTTTGCTCTTCCTCTCCCACAATGAGACTCATCTCCTCTGGAAAGTATGGTAGAAGGGGGTCTTGAGGAACTATGATGAAGGCGGGTGAGGGTGGTCTGATGGAGCTGTCTTAGCTAAACACAAGAAATGCAGAGATCCAAAGACTTAATTTTAACTAGAGACCATAAACAAGTTGTTTATCCTTGCTTTGCTGTGGGAGAAAGGTCCAGTGTTTAAAGCCAGAGACCAGGCCAGCTGGAACTCCAAGTACAGTTTAACTGCATTTCCACAGAAGAGATTGCCTTGTCATTTTGAACACCACACTTATTTGAAACCTACTAATGAAACAGAGTAGGAATAGCACTGTTTCAACTGCCTGGTGCCAGCCCTCTCCAAGAGCCAGGGAAGGTGAACAAGACTTTTTAGCTCTTCTGGCACTTGGAGATAGTGCCAAAACCTGCTCTGGTTCAGACACCAGAGACGGGAATGTCTTCTGGCAGCAGGAAAAACATTTTCATTGGTAAACCGAGGCAGCATGACCTGAAGGCCCTGTGGGCATGGAAACCCAGAGCATATTCTTACATCATCCCTTGTCAGTGCAGTTACTTGTAGAGTTCAGCCTCCCACCTGCACCCCATACTTTGCCCTAACACAGCCCCTTCCTTATTCCCTCTCAGCAGTCGTCACAGGCAGAGGTCACCCAGGCCTGGAGGGGACAGGCAAGCCCCCCCTCTGACTGCCCATCTAGCAAGCAGCTTCCCCCATCTCGTGGGCACAAGAAGAACTGCAGTGCTAGGACAAGACGGCTGCTTTTCCTCCCCAAGTTTTCCATCCCGTTGCCCCCTAGCACACGCCAAGACTGGGATGGCTTCTTGCCAGCTAAGAGCTTAAGCACTCCAACACCATCTCCTTTGTCACCCTGCAGGCTGTGCCTCCTACCACAGAAACGCCTGGGGAAAAAAAATGTGCGTGTAAAGGCGGGGATCTAACAGACCTAAGCGAGGGGCCCAGGCCCGCTCTTGCACAATAAGCTCAAAGCCCTGGCCCCACATCTCCAGAACTCTGTTGTCACCCAATGCCCGTCTTCTCCCACTGACATCCCCATGGGAACCACAGAAGATCCTAAATAAGCAGAGAACAGAGACACGAAGACATTTTGCTCCTCCCTGGCTAATGCCAGATCGTACCCTGCAGTACTATTTGTATGCTGGCTTTAAAAGGACTGCAAAGATAAGGCCTCCTTCCCCAGCTGCACGTGAGAACACAGACTGAAGGCTCATCTGCACCAGGGACTCTATCTAGACTTTGTATTAACCGACTGACAAAGAAACAGGGATGAGTAACACGACTGCCAAGGCAGGCACAGACACCCTCCACGTTAACCCTGGGCTGTACAGGTCTGTTTCACCTAGCTGCAGGGAAGCATCCCCAGCCCAGACAAAGCCCAACACGTCCTGCTGTAGCAGGAAGCATCCCAGTGTCTAGCTAGTTTCTCTTTGCTCAGCCTCACGCACTAGTCCGTGTCCCAAAGCATTCAGAAAATTAATAGTTAGACACAGTTCCTGCCCCAGGCATTCTACAGACTGGAGCACAGCAGCAGCACCAGGCATAGTCCCTGCACCACTCATCAACTCTCCCCCTCCCATCCCAATGATCCACAACTTACGAGACCCCGCAGACCCCATCATGAGGTCACAGCACATCTACAGCCACACTTGCTCCCTGTCTTCACAGGTCCCTCTGAAGCAGATGGCAGACACCAGGACAAGCTACACAGTTTGCTTCCTGACATTACATACTAGCAATTAACATACTGGATTAACAATTTTATTCTTTTTTTTCCCCCCCTGGCTTCCCCACCACAGCCAGTCTTTCCAGCATTGCTGCTCAAGTGTTTTGGGCTTCTTGCCAGTTTACAACTGCTCAGCGTAGAGCAAAGTGCAACCCAATGTCACATTCCAAAATGCAGGACAGGGAAGCCAGGCAAAGGGTACTGACAGATGCACAGGTAAAAATCCTTGATCCACAGCTTCAGACACAGGCATCCTTTAGGGCCTCTCCTGCTGCCAACACCGCATGTATTCTAGATTAATTCCCTACCCTGTAATCATGCCTTGTAGTGAGGAGTTCTGCCCCCTCTGCTCAGAGTCGACTCTAATTACCACCTGCCCACAGTGCTGCCTTCCATCACCCATGTGAGAAAGAAGCAGGCTCCCCCCACATCTCCCCCAAGCCACAGTTGCCTTATACACACCAAAATTCCTCAGCAACGCTTCCCATCAACTGCATAAAATGAAAAGCGATAATGCTGGGATGGTCACTGCCTGGCCACTTCCACAGTCCTGCTGATTTTACTTTCTCAGCCTGTGCACATTAATCAGCTGTCCTGTTTTGACAGACAGGCCTGTCTTGGTTTTGTGCTTGCACAGCGGCTAGCACAGAGCCCTGGTCCATGGCTAGGACTCTTCCAGTGTGCCACAACTACCAGGTCTCCTTTACTTGCTATTTGTCTGTGTTTCCAGTTACTTCTGGGGCACTTCCTCAAGGCTGAAGCTGTTTCTAACTCATGTTTCAGCTCTCTGCATTTACTAAATTCCAGTTTCAACAGTCTCCAGGTAGACCACACGCACTATCAACCTCTTTGGCCGGATTATTAAGAGAGAGGGTGAACTGGGACCCCAACCGTCCCCTCCAGGGGCTACAGTGCTGTCCCCAGTGACCAGCTTCAATGCAAGTTCCAAAGACCAATATGCAAATATCCAGCTTCGCTTGAGCTTGTTTTTCCAGGTAGGGTTTCAAGAAAAATAGTATCGAATGCTTTATCTCAGATCAGCCCCCAGAGCCCTCTCACTTGCGAAGCTCAGTATTCCTACCACAGGATCAGGTTTACTCAGGCATCAACTATACGAACTCAAGTCGCTTTCCTGCGGAGGACAGCACATTTTATGGGCTCTCCTCCCCCTGCTTCCAACTTTACATTAAGTAACTTGCTACCTCTGGTTTGGGGAAGGCTCAGCATTCAGTTTTATCTGTTGGAAACGCACTTCTCCCTGCTATGGATCCATTACTCTATGACACTCACGAGCCGTACGAGCACGAGATCTTTGAAAAACAAACCTGTTTAATCCTTTTGGCTGTGTCACCACAGCTTGCTACTTAACTCAGAAGTTTCCCAAACGGAAACTACCTCTCTGGGTTTTGCTGTTTTCGCCTGCAGGATTTGCTCACCGCTGAAGAGGTACTCAGCATGTACACGAAGTAATTCACTGTCTACTTACAGCTCAGCCTACATCAGGATGCAGCTTCTGGAGGCTTGCTGCAGTGCTCTGTCACAAGAGCAAGGCAATTGCTAGGATTGCTTCCCTTCCCCCCCCTTCCCTTTTGGGATACGTATCACCTTTATTTAGCTTGTACAGCTTTTCCTCATCGCCCCTGGGAACGAGTATATCTCCCCTGTTCCCTACTATTTCTGAATAAACGTCCCTTGAGGCCCAGCAAGCATATTTGTTCATTCATTCCCTGAACGCACTGAAGCACACAAGCACGTACATGGACACGTGCTTAGAAAAGCCTCTCTTACCTGATTTGTATCAAAATCTCTGCAATTTGGAAGGAAAAAAAAAGACGACAAAAAAAAGACCTTGTAAGTGAACAGATTTCTAGTTAATTATTTCAAAATCAAGTCATTTCCAGTAGCACTGCTGCACCACAGCAGTGCTACTCTCTCATAAATTACTGGTTCTGCTTTGTCTTTTATTCTCCACCTGCATTCCCACAGTCCTTGCTCCAAACAGCATTCGCAAGAGCTCTTCTTTCCCCTTTTTGGCTACCATTCTGCCTTTTTATTGCCCTCTTTCTTCTGCAGTCTTCCAAGTGACAAGGCAACAGCAAGCCAGTTCATAGCACAGTTCTCCCAAGCAACACTGCCATAAACTAAAGTTTCCCTACTGGATGAGGAACAAAATGCTACAAAGGGGAATGGTCTGTTTTCAAACCGCTCGGGGATAATTTACGAACAGGGAGGAGATCAAAAGAAACCCAACTCCAACTTTAGAGTTCAAGGAAGGGCAAAGCGACAGAACACCACGGTGCTCGGCCCCTTCTTCCTCTGCTCTCCCTTTACTTCTTCCTCTCCATTAACCTTCTCCAGTCTTTTCACCTTAGTATTTACAGCCACCCCGCCAAGGGGTCTTTGCTAGCCACCCACTGAGCTTGCAGATCGGGCTCTGTCTCTTAATAGCACTTGCTAGACTTCATTAGATTAGTTGGCGAGTTTTGCATTCCTCTCAGTGGACTGCCGAGGGAAAAGCAAAATAAAAAGCGCGAATCAAGCAGGAAAAAAAGAGGAAAATCACTGTAGTATGCACTCTGTCTTTTTCTAACCTCACCAGCTTCCATTCTGACCTCCAGCTGAAGGGCCTGTCTTCAAGGATAACTTTTGCCAGACACCCAAGTAGTAAGGTAAGAGCCTTACGTACAGTGCTGCCCATCACAGATCAAGGACTCCGCTTCCCATAAACTCGGCACAAAACTTGCAGCATACCAGCAGCCGCCCAAGAATTACAACCTCCCGCCAAGCTTGATCTCAGCTGTGGGAAAGTTTGCCCCTAGTATGCAGAGGATAAAGACCCATTTCCTGCTCAAGACTTTGCAGTTGAAATTTGCAGGGGTCACTTTCAACACCCGCCATCTTGAGAGCGATATTACAATGCCTGGACTGTAATTTCCCCTTGCAGTCTGATCGAAAGGGCAAGTGTTAGACAGCTCTCAGCAACACGAGCCTAGCTTACAAAGGCAGCAGGTGGCCGAAGATGCAGCTTTCCAAAGCTTTTCCAAAGGCGTGGGCCACTAACCTGCTGGAATGCTTTCTGCAAATCCCCCTGGGTGCCTATCTGCAGCCTTTGAGAACTAATCCCAGGATAAACCTAGCCCCAACGGCAAACCAAAACACCCACACAAGCCAGGGGACTGAGCAGCGTATCAGGGCACTTATTTCAATGCCTTACTGGAGACTCAGACGCCTGAGTTTAAGCACTGATACACATGAAAAATCCCAGCAAGCCACCAAGTCAAGGGCAGACTAGTTTACCAAAGCAGTCCTAGGCCAGACTCCTGCTAAACATCATTGCATCCAGGCCTGATCTGTTCAGTTAGCAGATCAAAAAGAATGTTGTTCTAACTGCCAACTCCAAAGACTCCCTCTGGGATGCAAGAATCAAATTTCTTCCCCTGCTTCTGAAACTCTCACTCGGAAGAGATTCTGCACCTGAAAGAACTGAAAATATCGTTAGCCATGCGCGAGGCAGAACCGAATCCCAATCCTCCCACAGCAGCACGAGTGCTGCAGGGCTAGCAGAGGACAAACCTGCATCTTCATCAGGTCAGAAGAACTGACCAAGGGATGCACTCAACACAAGCTATCATGCTGGTGTCAGTCGTGTTTCTAGCCGCAGTTCAATTGCAATGGTTTGCCTGAACAGAGCCCAGACAAGTTCAGATAGGGCTAGCTGAGATCGCGTTTTCCTTCTTGCTCCCTGGCCTGGGGTGTTATTTTTAGGGTACTATCCCAAGTTGCAGAAAAACGGCAAGTCAGAGCTCTTAACAGTTTCACCAGCTCTGCTTCCCAGAGCTGCAAACCAAGTAGCCGTGGCAGCGCTCTGCCCTGCCACCCTCTCCCACAACATGGCACCAGCCTTCAGGAGAGCTCCCTATCGCGATCCATCTTCTACAAAGTACCAAGCCAGCTCCACAAACCTACAGGTTTTCAGCAGCATTTGAGAAGCTGGCAGAAGGAAGATGTGCCACAGCAACATGTCAGGGACGTGATTCAAAGGATGCTGTTGAATAATTCAGGTTCCAAGTTTAGGGGCCTTTTAAAGGGCAAGGGGAGAAGAGGAGGAATGAGTAGGTTTTATTTTTGAGGTTGGGGGTTGTTTTTGGTGGGTTTTTTTGTGTTTTTTTTTTTTTTTTAAATGAGTGAAAAACTGGCAGTGGATTTTGCCATATCACATTCAGAAACAAAAAGAAAAGAAACTGATTACACACAGTAACATTAAAAGCACAGCATAAACACTTCTCTACCACTCTGAACAATATCAGGTGTTACAAATACCAGTATTTTTTTAATTCATGCAGAGAACTATTTTAAGCCGGTGGTTTCCCTTTAAGCGTTCCTCTGCATTGTTGGAAACCTAAACACAAGGGTTTCATTTAATACTTGACTGCCAGAAAGAGAAAACCCAACTAGTCTAGTTTCCCTGAATAGAAAATAAGAAGTACTACATTGTCAAGTTTTGTTTGTAGTTCTCAGTCTGCAGATACAGAATACTGTTAACAGAAAAACAGGCAATGAGGGAGAAGGACAGTTCCATCAGCAGAACTTTCCGAGGATTACCACAGTCCCCTGGGTTTTACTGTGAGCATCAGAATACGCCTGTTCCCGCATTTCTTCCGTGTGCTTCATTATGTCCTCTTAAACCAGAGGAGAGGTGACACCCTACCCCTCAGCTCTTTTTCCGGTGCTCATACAGTTAAAGTGCAGTGCTGACTTGAGTAAAGCTCCTACCCCCGTCAGGCAAAGGAAAGTATTAACCTGTTTCACAGATGGGGAAACATGCACAAAGGCTAAATGACTTGCCCAAAGCCATAGGATGACTTGGTGATAGTGATGCCCTACCACAGGGTCTACCCTGGCTGTTGCAGGGCTTTATACTGGATCAAAGCCAGGGAAGCTGTGACTTCCCTCATCTGTCTTAATCGTACAAAGGTGTGTTGTGTTTCTACATTCATTTGAAGTCTGAGATCAAAATAGTTGGAGAGGGAAGAGGGTAAGAGTGGAGCAGAGCAAGAAGTTTTGTCTGTAGAGTAAGAAATCCACAGAGCTCACGCAGAAATCACACAGCTACCAGATTTCTTCATTAAAAAAAGAAAGTAAAAACAACTGAGGGGCTGCGGTAGGGACTATCTCCCTCATTCATCACTGTAAGCAAGCAGAGATACTACGACAATACTGTCTTGCAGAGATGCTGGGTCTATCAGAGGGGAACTGGAAACTTCAGCTGCCATCCTACACAGAGGTGAAACACTCCTCCTTCCCCCCACCCCTCCCAAAAAATAAGCAAAACAAGCCTACAGTTTGCAGATCAAAACATGAACCTTTCATGAAACTCTCGTGGAGCACCTACATCCTGAAACATGATCGGAGGAGCACAAGTGGCAGCAGGACTCCTGCCACAGCTGCCCGATTGCTCTGCATGCTGCTAAGTTGCAGGGCACGGGCTGGATGGAATAGGCTGCTGAAGGAAGAGGGAGCAGGGCTGGCTATCTCTCCACTGCGGCAGCAGAAGGCCGTAAAGAGGAGAGGATATTGGAAAAGAGATTGCAGCCTCACCATGCACATCCGCGCGTACCGACCGTCCTGCTGGGGCACCCGTCGCACGCACACACGCTCTCCCCTCACACGCTTCTGTGTCCCTGCCCCCCACCCGCTTTCCCGTCGGGTTGTCCCCATGTTCCCAGGGCCAGGCAGCAGACACAAGTCACTTGAAAGTCCTGTCCATCCAAAGGCACGAACCGGTGAGGTTTGAGAGACATTTGGCTAGGCCTAAGTTATTCAAATAAGAGTTACCTTCAGGAGAAAAGTTTTAGGCTTAGGTCCTCTCTTCTTGGGCCCGTACAGCTCACGCTCTCGTTCCCTTGAGGGAGTCAAATTTGTCAAGAAGTTAAGACTTGTCCCAAAGGGAGAAACAGAAGCATACAAGTTTTCTGTTTTTTTTTTTTTTTTTAAAAAAAAGAAAGAAAGAAAAAAAGGAAGGGGGGGGGGGAAAGGAGGGAGCCTGGACGTCCTTTCCCGCTCGCCCACCCAAAGCCAAACCTGCTGCCGCCCCCCCAGCCCGTGGATTAGCACTCACTTCTGCTCGAAGGCGGCGATGAGGCGGGAGTCCAGGATGTTCTCCTCGGGTTCCCAGGTGCTGTACCTGCCGGGGGCGCGGGCAGCGGTGCAGGGGGAAGGACAAGCGCAAGGGTTAGCGCCCAAACCCCCCACATCCCTACGCACAGACCCCCCGTCCCGTGCCGTCCTCCCCCACCCCACCCCCGCAGCCCCGGGAGCGTCCCCCCACCCCCCTCAGGACGGTGGGTGCTGACGGCGGCCCCCCCCCAGCAGGATGCACACTCACTTGATGGCCCAGCCTTTCCATTTCACCAGGTACTCGATGCGCCCCTGCAACACACGGGGGAGAGAAGGGGAGAGAAAAGGGGGGGGGGGTGCGCGTATGTGAGGCGGGGGCCCGGCGAGCGGCGCGGCCGGAGCCCGGCAGCAAGGAGCCGTAAGGAAAGGGGGGGGGGGGGGGGTGTCGCGGCCTCCCCCCACCCCTGGCAGCCCCTCACCTTTCGGATGCGCCGCTTGATGATGGACTCGGCGGCGAAGACGCGCTCCCCCACTGCAGACAGCTCCATCTTGCTCCTCAGCGGCGGCGGCGCCCACAGCCCATAATAATCCCGCCCGCCCGCCCGCGCCGCCCCGCCCCGCCCCCTGCTCCCCCTCCCCCCCCCCGCCCCGCGCCCGCCCTCCTCGTGCCGCCGCCGGCTCGCGCACGCCCGCGCGCCCCCTCCCGCCGCGGCCGCGCGTGACCCTCCTCCCCCTTTCCCCTGTTATGGGTGGGGGGGGGGGGGAAGATGGTTGCTAAGGGAAGGGGGTCGCGCGCAGGCGCTGGCCGTTAAAGGCACCGCGCGGAGGGGGGTGTGAGGGCGGGGGCGCCTCTGCCCCCCCACCCCCGCCATCGTGAGGGGACACCCGCGTCCCCGTGGGACGGAGTTCGAGGGCCAGTGTCGGGAGGGGAAGCCCGCCCGAGGCAGATCCTCGGTATGGCGGCGGTGCTGGTGCTGCGCCTCCGGCGTCTCAGCGCCTTCCCGCCCGAACGGGTCCTTTTTTTTTGGTGTGTTTTTTGTTGGTTTTTTTTTTTTTAACTTAAAACAATGGCGGCAGCGGGGGCCGCGCAGCCG
This sequence comes from Larus michahellis, assembly GCF_964199755.1. Lineage (NCBI taxonomy): Eukaryota > Metazoa > Chordata > Aves > Charadriiformes > Laridae > Larus > Larus michahellis. The sequence continues at coordinate 56,598,985 of NC_133896.1, read as the reverse complement.
CTTCTCCTTCTGCAGACGCAGATGCGCCGTCACCCACCTCCAGCTAGTGGGGTGGCACCGGCGGTAGGTGGGGGAGCCTACCAAGGCAAAAACTAACAATAAAGGCGCTTAAATCCTCTTTTCTTTTTTTTTTTTTATTTTTTCCTTTTTTCCTTTTGGCTGGCGCTTGTACGTGCCCTCATTTTTGAGCCAGTATAAGGTACTGCAAGGTAAATGGGCCAAGCATGCTCCATAAGCCTTTAAAAAAAATATAAAAAAAATAGAAAAATGTTAAGTCACTTAGAGGAGTTCCCTGCCCTGAGTGTTACTGCAAAATCCTATTGAATTTGCAGTGTGCTTTACGCGCTCTCGCAGGTGCTAAAAAGACAAAACAGAAAAATCCTCAGTCACAAATCGTTCTCCCGGATTCAAAATGGAAGCTCGCGGCCCTGCACCTTCTTCGTGTGGAGCTCATGGCCCTCCGGTACCTGGAGGTCCCACCTGGCACAGCAGGATGGCACCTTCTCCTGCTTTATCTCCGTTTTTAGGGTAAGTAGGGGGTGCGTTTCAGAAGGAGACCCTCTGGAAGAAGGGGGAGGTGTAGGCAACATCTATCCTGCTTTTGATGCTCTTTCTCAACCCACCGCTGCCTCACCGGGTACCCGCAGAGCACCAGCACCCTTCCACTCACCGCCTTCCAGATGGCCTGGCAGGGAGTGCTCACAGCCCCTGGGGCCTTTGCTGACCCTTTCTCCACATGCCTCCCCTGGATTTTGGAACTCAGAAGTTCCACTCGGGAGGAGGATATTCTGGAAATGGCTATAGAGATATATATCTCTATCTCCCAGTACCAGCTGGGATGGATTTCCCAAAATCAAGGTGGGCAGGTAGGAGAATGAGTGTTTTTTCTCACTGCCTACGATTCAGGCAAGATCCGTTACAGCATTTTGTTCTTTTTCACCTCAGCAGCTGAAGTGCTGCAGCCACCACAAGCTCTCTGAGCAGAGGCAAAAGTGACTCAAGAGAGGACGCGTTCCCCACTGCCTTGTCCTCATTCGAAGGGGGGTGGATGGAAAAGTTGCTGAAGGCGGACAGAGGAGAGACGGCGAACGGTCACATGGACCCTGGGTTCAGGAGACGCGAACAATTCAGAACAAGGTGTTTCTGCGGTCAGGGACTGAACCACAGCGCGCTTCACCACTGATAATTCTGCATTTAGGTCATAGCACTTGCTTAAAGAATAGGTGGTAAGAGGCCCTTTCTCAGGTGTTTGCCATCACAGGCCAACTGAGAACAAAACCCCAGCCAGATCACTCAAGAGACTCACCTAGAATGGGACAAGTCCTTCTGGACTGCCCCCTTTCTCTAGACACCATTTTGTTTAATTGCAATTCTTTATACGCTCGAAGGTGACTTCAAAAGAGCAAGCTGATCGCACCCGTTGCGTTTTGCTTTTTGCTTTTTTAAACTTTGCACATTAAGTGTTCATTAACACCATCCACATTTAAGTTGGCGCATTTATTACTGTTCACTTTGTTTAAAAAACCGCTTTTACACTTGTTGGCGGAGTGTCAAATAACTGAACTTCCAACCACCAATATCATCCACCCTAAAAAGCAGGCACTCCTAAATCAAAATGGGGGGAAAGTCCTTACGCAGCTACACAAACACACGTGCAGTAGCTGTGACCAATGGCTTTGTCCTCAAACTGACAAACGGGTGACCAGCATCACGCCTCCCCTCGGGGCAGGAGCACAAGGCCATGGGGCAGGAAGGGCAGCAGCATTTCGGAGAGCTCTTCCCAGTCACCTCTCCTTCCACCCATCAGCAGCACCTTCATTCCTGCCACAGCGAGCAGCCATTGCACGGGTACTGCCCAGCCCCAGCCTCTTTCAGCTGACTTTTACTCTCACAAAGCAAAATAGCAGCAGCATATCCAGCTGTTCGGAGCATTGTTGGGTATTTCCTTTGTTTCATTCACATTTCCAGTAAAACACTTTAAAAAAAAACCAAACCGAAACCAAAACCTGGGAAGATGGCTCTCCCTGAACAGCTATTGTTCACTACGGGCACTGAAATTATTTTTTTGGCTCCTCACTGCCCTCAAGACCCTGGTGCTGTGGACTATGCCGCAGCAGTTCTTGCTAGCCCTGAGAAGCAGTAAGCCTTGGGGACCAACAAGACCTTTCTCACCAGAATCCCTGGCGAGCGATGTACCAGCGCAGGGGGAGAGCAGCAGGTGCAAGAACATTTTTGTTTATTTTTTTCAAATGGCACTAGATAACAGGGAAAAACTCACCTGCTCAAAGCTGTTAGCTGCCTCCAGGCTCATTTTTTTGCGGATCCGTGACCTGGCAGGAGTAAGACCGACTGTCTCCATTAGCACAGCTCCAAGGGTTGATCAGCTGACTCCATTGGTGTTTGCTGCAGGGAAGCTGCTGTCAGGAGTGGCAGATTTCTGTAAAGAAATGGTCATTCCCTCGCCTACACCAGGAACCAGAGCAGCTGCACACACCCTAGCCCCTCAAGCAAACCCTGCATGGGTTTTTAAAAAAAACCCTCGGCGCTATGGTCCTCCATGTCAAAGTGTGGTGAGATCTCCCAACGGCAACTCTGAAATGCACAAGAGCAAAGACAGACCCCTCAGAGCTGACCACGGACCTCCCTGTGTGGCAGTTATGGGTGGCTCAGCATGGCCAGAACAGCCACCCCTCCAGCCTGCTAACTTTTGATGTAGTGGAGAGAAGGCCCATGGTGTTCACGCAGTGCCTACACCACTGGGGTACTATGATATCCCAGGGGCTTGCCTACGAGCTTCCACAGCAGGCCCAGCCACCCAGGCTGCCACTGGATCAGGGTGATAACACAAGTCCCCCGGATTCAGAGAATCATGGAATGGTTTGGGTTGGAAGGGGCCTGAAAGATCATCTAGTTCCAACCCCTCCGCCATGGGCAGGGACACCTCCCACTGGACCAGGTTGCTCAAAGCCCCATCCAGCCTGGCCTTGAACACCTCCAGGGATGGGGCATCCACAACCTCCCTGGGCAACCTGTTCCAGTGCCTCACCACCCTCACAGTAAAGAATTTCTTCCTAATATCTAATCTAAATCTCCCTCTTTCAGTTTAGAGCCATTACCCCTCATCCTATCACTACACTCCCTCATAAAGAGTCCCTCCCCATCCCTTCCTTGCATCCTTGCTTCCAAAACAGTCGCTTGGCAAGGAAAACACTAGGGAGAGAAGGACCAAGAGCAGGGAAGGCGAGTGGCACTGAACAGAGGGGAGGTGACCGCCAGCTTCCTGACAGCACTTGCCATCGCAGGGGCCACACACGCTGCCGTTCACTCCATGCTTCTCAGAGAACACCGAGCTGCTCAAACCGTGCAGTTTCCCCTTTCGGGTGCTGCCCACCGTAGCAGGGGCTGAGTGCCCTTGTTCTCAGGCATCCATCCTACCAGGAGAGAGCTGCACAAGGCAAGTTGGCTGCACTGCACGGATCAGAGGGGCAGCATAGCAACAGATTATTAAAAAATAGTAGTACTATCCAGATTAACCTTTAATCCAACCAACACATGCATGCGAAAGGACAAGCCGTTACGAGTTTCTAGTGCCAGCCAGCCTCTGCAGCATTGGCAGGGGTAGGAAGAAACAATCTCCAGAGTAGGCTTTCCCGTAACTCTGCACTGCAGTTTCTTACAACTTCACCTGACCCACGAGCTGCTGCCAGAACCCAAGTGGCTGGCTGGAGTCCTGCTCCAATGCCATCACTCAAGTCCAGCCTTCCCCAGCTCACGGCAAGCACGCTGACTGCACTTCAGTAATGCGGGCAAGACCCAACCACGCTGCCTTGAGCCACGTCCGACTCAGGAAACACACCCCCTCCGCTTTTGCTCCATGTGCTGTTGTGATTGACGTCATGGCTGCGTTGGGATGCAGGGCTCACCCCCATGTTACATCTACTGGAGACATCTCAGACAGCCCCATTCGCTTGCTGAGGTACCTCGATTAACAGCTAGCCTCCCCCTCCACAGAGGATGAAGAAGCACACGCCTTGACAGGAGCAAGTTAGAAACCAAAGGGGACTAAATGACATTTGGGATTCTCTCCGCAGAATATCAGCTGTCCCAGGATTCGGGCTCCTCGGCCCAGTCCCACATTACCTGCGGTGAATCAGGTGCCAAACTCCACCCAAGAGCTGCTGTGCTCCCCAGGGAGCGCCTTGAAAGCCCTGCAGGCCATCCCACTGGAGGCTTTGGCTTGGAGGAGGGTGGGCTTCCCCACTGGCAGCCAGCACAGTCCGTGTTTAGCAGCCCAGGTCTCGCCTCAGATTTTCTCTGTTCCCACAAGAGACGCAGGATATGGGGCACACCAGTGCTCTCCCGCCAGCGCAGCATTGTGCAAGGACATCAAGAACTCCCTTAACCCAGAGCAGCAGTCACCCTGCCATCGTCATTCTCCTCTTCAAATTCTAATCCATCAAAGACCAACCATCCCAGGTCACCTCTGTACAGCTTTAACTTACCCAGCGGGTTAAAAATTAATAAAAACCTAACCTCCTCGAATCAAAGTAATGAATAATGTCAGAAACAGCCTTTTGCAGGCTCCATTTTTCATCGATCCTTCTTTACTGGCCTTTCTCGCGCAAGCACACACATCTTCCATTCTTTTTCTAGCCACGCCACATGTTTATACCAACAGAAGTGACTGGCAGAAAATAACTCTGCTGTAGAATTAAAGCAAGAGGAGGTAAATGACCACACAAACAGACCATTAGGTAAATGTCAGTTCTCATATTTAATATTTTAATAATTTTGTTTGCAACATTTACCACATAAATCATCTAAATAAATAGATGCTGTACAGTCTCTTATCCATATCAGTACAAAAATAAAACCACACTTTGTGTCAAATTATACTTGAGCCTGCCCTCCCTTTGCTATTACAGTCTCCTTTTCACAGCACATACTCGCTCAGAAAAGGCATTATACTCCGATTGGTTTGTTTGGAATTGGTTTACTCCCTGTTCACCACCACCCCACCCCACCCCCCCCCAGATACATTCAATTAGTCTGTACAAAAGCTAGAAGCTCATTCTGTGCAAAAGGAAGCTTTCTGTGTGCAAAGACTCAGATACTCTAGCGTGCTGACAGGAACAACAGCAACAACTGAAGAGACAAGGACAAAAATAGTCGGGGACCCTCCCCTCTAACTGACCCCATCCCCCATCTTCCCCCCCCCCTCAGCAGAAGGGAAGTGTATCAAATTAGATGAGTCAGTGTGCAAGAGAATCCAAATGATGTGCGTACGCTGAGAGAAAAGGTTGGTGCTGAAAACCCAGCGAGAGAACTGGGGTTCCCCCAGCTGTAGAGCTGGCTAGGTGAGGGAAGAAAGATTCTCTCATCTTGACCTGCTCAAACGGCTGTTGAGATACGCAGAACAAAAGCTTCATCTAAATGATTTTAGTTTTTTTGTTGCTGTTGTGTTGGAGATGAGGTGAGGAAACAGCCTCTGGAAAAATCCAGCAGCTATTGAAGACAGCTCCTGGTTCGCCCTCCCTTCCTCTCCCCACTCCCTGCAGAAGGACAGATATCTCCCCGTTCCTCAGCTAAGCTAATAAGGTGCAATTTTTTCAGACAGGAAACTCTATAAAGATGTCTCCAGAGCTGGAAGAAGTGGTCGTAGTTCCAGACTAGGACCACTCAAACTGAAACACAACTTCATTTTTCCCTTTCCTCAGACAAAAGGAGGTGGGGAGGGAAGAAACCAACCTGCACCCTGAAGGCAAGCGAGGGACTCCGCAGGTCTCCTCTCCTCTCTTAGGGAGCCCTCCTTTGGAACATGCTCCCCCTGCAGCCCTGGGAGGGAGGCAAAGGGCCGGGTGGCAGCTCTGGAAAAATGATAAGGAGCAGCCAGCGGCCTGAAACAGATACATCTTTTGCTTTTCAAATGCCACTTTTAGACAGACGATAAGGAGTAGTTAGCACTCCTAGTGCTTTGCATTTCCAAAGTGCTTCAAAACATACTTCAGATTTAAAAGCAAAAAAAAGCTGCTTAACATTTTGACAGATTTGCAAAAAGCTTCTTTGTGCTGACACTACATTTTCTGGTTAAAAAATAATAATAATAAAAAAAGGCTTTCCATCTCCTCCTCCAAAATCCCCCTCCCAGTCAAAACTCTGCTACCCCAGTAACGAGATAAGCTGTGATAAGAGGTTCTGCACAGTCTTATGAGCTATCCCTTTCCACATCCGACTGGCGCTCTCAGACGTCATCCACACTGCGCTTCAGACAAGAACCCCCAGCATCCTTGCAGAGCAGCCCACACCAGATGGAAACAATCTCGGCAGCAAAGCTTCTGCCCCATCCCAACTTGGTAGCAATCCATCTCTCCCCATCAGCCATTACGTGATCCCGCTGAGCTCTGCTCCTCTCTACAACTCCCAATTAAATAGGGATCATCTCCCACCTGCTCCCTGCTAAGCCACTGTGCTTTAAGAAATTAAGGGTGCAAGGGAAAGAGAGCTGGAAGAGAAAAAGGGGTCATCACTCCATGAAGTGCTTGTTACAGGGAAGGATTTGAAGGGTTTGAATTCAATTTTAAGTGATTGCTTCTCTCTCCTTCCAACTGTCCTGGGGCTGTTTTGTAGGCCTTCCCATCTTGACCAGCTGCTTGGGTGGAATCCATGTGGTTCGACACCCAGAAGGTTCATGCTTTCTCTGCAAGCACAGTAAGTTCAGCAGGCAGAGGACAACATGGTCTCTTGATCATAAGCTGCTGTCTCAAAACAAGTTTACCATGCCCTTGGAGAGAACTGTTTTACACAAGCACGGCAAAAGCACGTTCCCTTTATCGTATGTGCCAATGCTATACATTCCCATGTAGAAGTTACCTTATGCGAGCTGTTAACGTACACATCTCCCTTGCTTTCCCAAGTGGTAAAAGACAGGTACATAAATGCAGCACTGACCATCTCTTCTCTGCGGGGCCCATTCAGAACTCTGAGGGACATCCACCTACTGATGCAAGGGATCAGCTCCATTACAAGTTCTTTGCATTTTTAACATGCTTTTTCTCTCAACTCTCTGCCAGCTCACCCAGAGGCCTGTCCTCAACCGCCTAGCAAGAGCAAGTCTGAGGCAACTCCTTCCCTCCCTTCTCTTCCCGGACAAGCAGCTGTCGCTACTATTTTCCTAGAAAGGCCCACTGCCCTCTTCTTCCGAGGCTGCAGGTAAGCAAGGGAGGAACAGAAGATGGGTAGATACCAATTAGCTTTAGAAAAGGAGGTTTTTGAACTTTCTCTGCTTCAGAAAGCACGTACTTAAAGCTTGAGAGGAGAGGAAGGGGTGGAGAGGCGATAGTAGATTTAGCTTCGCTCAAGTACATGGATGTGGCTGACAGCCCTCGCTGCTGTCTTCCGCACCCCAGCCTCTGTTGTGGCTACCACCAAGGGTCTTGCATGAGCTACCCTGCCTATTTTTTGACCTGTGCAAGGCCTCCCTTCTCTATTCCAGTGAAACCATCAAACAGCACTAGCTGGTGTACAGCAGGAAACAGTACTGGGGCCAAGGGCCCCCTGTGAGGTGAACAAACAATTTTATACATTCAGTCACAAAACACCAGAAGAACAATTCTGGACAGTTTCACAACACTAACAACAAAAAAGAGCCATTCATTTCTCAATAAGCTTCTTTCTGTCTGAGGCTCCAACATAAGCAAGGGTCAATTCACTAACAAATTTGGGCTTATTTTGGCAAATGAAACTGCTTTTGGGTGTTCTCACAATAATATCCTGGCCTTGCTTGAAAAAGAAAAAAAAACAAAACAAAACCCCACCTTGGTCTGACTTCACAAGCAGAAGGGACCCCAAGCAAATGCAAGACAATAAGGAGCATGCAGGAGCTACCAGGCTACTTAATGCCACTATTTATGAGTTAAAACTTTCTGTTCCAAGGTGTCACTTATATAACAGAGCAATAGCATCTAGTTTAGAACCATCCAGGAACAGAGGCAGTCTTTTCCCCCCCTTTTTTTTTTTTTAAACCACAGTGTTAACAATAAAGGTTTTCCAATCTCATGAAGCCCCTCAGCCCTGTCATACATACAACCAGTTCACTGTGAGAAGATCTATGGAATAAGAACTTCTGTCCTCCAAATGTGGCTGGGAAGTTCTCACATCAAAACAGTTCTAAGAATGACTGTTAGAACTGTTCTTCTTCGAGAAGTTTGTTTCTTGCATACAGTTCAGTAATTTCAACTGGCTGAAGTTTGTTTTTCTTGTTTACAGCCATGGAGCCAAAGGAGGTATGAGAGAGTTAGCCCATTTCTATTCTCGGCTTGTGCTTCAAATAGAATTATTAAACTCAGCTTCAGCTGGATGCTATTCTGGCTCTTCTAATCAAACAGAATGCTTAACGAAGCTCCGAGCACAGCATCTGATTTTCATGATTTGTTAGCCCAAGAGGTCCCAATGCAATTTTCAGATTTTGGGTTGAACTGGCAGATGGACAGTATTGGGAAGAAGAGACAAGTAAACCCAGACAACCTCTCTTGCCATCACAAGTAAAACCCCCATACATCTCTACACCTGTGGAAGTGGAATAAAGCTAATTTTAAAGTCCCTGAAGGCCAGCTCTACCAAGGAAGTTTACAATGATATGACACCAGACAATATGGAACAGAGCAACATTTTAAAAAGACCAAGAGAAAAATCTTCTCAAAAAGATCTTTAAGATAAGCAAGAATACATGAATGTCAAAAAAAAAAAAAGTCCACACTAACAGAGTAACTGCTTGGTTTCCTACCACAAACTCCTCCTCACACACACAAACCAAACCCATGCATATGCAACTTGTTGCATCTTAACCTGATAAGGGTTAACTCTTCACTGGACTCTACACAAAGCAGCATGGTTGCCAGGTACTTTGTTCAACCCTAAGTGTAGTGAGATGATTAGTCACCAGCAGAAAACAAGCTAGCCTGACCCAAAAAATTATTAAGATACGAAGCTGTGGGTAGATCCTCTCAGAAAGACCACCACAGGTCTTTGAAAACTCCATTGCAAGAGGAAGAAAAGATGCTTAAAGAGAAATGCCAAAACAAAACATTGAGAAGTCTCAGCTGGTGAGTGGACAGAAAAGCAGAAATACAGTTTATTAGGACAAGCTCTTTCCTGCTGCAGGATTGGTATTGCTTCCAATGTCAGCCAAAGACAGGAACCTTAGTAAATAGGAAGCTTTTTTGGTGTGTTTGTACACTGATATGAAGACAGGACAAAGGTGGCAGGAGCTGCATTTAGAATAAAGAAGCCAGATCCTATAAATGCCATGAAGATTTAGCAGGATGAGCTAGAATTCAGGACTTTTAAGAAAATAAACTAAAATATTAAGCTTCTGCAACCATAACCTGCTACAACCCTCAAGAATGGACTCAGCCATGTGGCATGTCCATGGGTCACAAGAAAAGAGAGATGCAGGTATTCAGCACATTTGGCAGGTGTCAGGAAGAGGGTGTGTGTGGGGGTGACGATGGCAACGCCATCTGACCCCACATCCTGCAAAAGAGGGCGATCCTGTTTATACGGTACACCTCCAGATTCAGAAGCCTCGCTCTGGACACCTACGTTCAAAAAACATCCTGAGCCTGTACGCTTACCTCATCAATTTGCCCTTGCTAGCTATTGCAAGCTTCTTTCCCACTCACTCTTCCTCCCACCACATAATTTCCTCCCCCTAGTTTCCACTTCTCACCCTCTCAGATTTCTCCATAATAAAGACTCCCATGTCACTTCTTTTGAAAGACAAAAGGTTAGTCCAGAAATTCAAGATCTTCCCAGTGATCCTGAAACTGCTATGATGCAGTGGAAGACAGGCCTGCTCAAACAGCTCTGAGATGGAAGGGGAAATCCTAAGTCTACATGGAGCTGCCATATCCTGTCTTAGGTAAAATCTGCTTTTAATAAAAACCATAGGGGCAGTCCAAGTACTTTGCAAAAAGTAGATGTTTGGAGGACCAGAAGCCCCAGAGCTCCCAAATTCCACAGGTCAGCAGCCAAGCCTTTCAAAGGAACATATTTAGGATTTCCACAGGTGTCTTTACCTCATAGCTTAGAAGGCTTGTAGCTTCATTGAGAATAAGTACAGCAGGTAGGAGATGCATCAGGTGGGGTAGGGAGAGGAAACAAAGGATTTAAGGATAGTAATCATGACAGTAGCCAAAGTTACCCTGCAGCACTCTGTCCTGCAGTTCCGACCTTAGACTCTAGCTTACCTTTCTTGCTTTCCATAGGAAAAGGTCTATATTTAAAGTTTTACATTATTTAAATAAAATTTGCTTTTAAAAAATGGAAGAGAACATGCATGTGCAAGAACAGATACTATGCTAAACTACCAACTCAAAATACAGCAATTCTTCAAAAACCTCAAAGTGTCACAGGCAGTCCAGCACAAGGCATTTTTAAGTGCAAGATCAGACAGGGTCTATTGAAATGCAGACCACTTTCCTTGGCAAAGATTTTTAAGCCTTCCAAGGGGAAGTTCCCATCAGTAAAGTAGTACAGGATCACAGATACTGTGAGGAGACTGGCATCACGGAAGAATATTACTCAGGCAGTACAATCCAAGAATTCTCATTGCTAAGAATTAAGAATTTTTTTCCCCTCCTCAAATCTAATGCATGCCTTCCCCACATGTTGTTTACCTTGGATCTCTCGATGGGATCCAAGAACAGAATTTGCTGCTAATCAAGGTCCATTCCTAGCTCAGTTCTGTCCAATTCCTGTGTCCTGGGCCTGTGCCAGCATCTTGGATATCTTTGCAGTGACAGGCAATGCTTCAGTTGTTCTATCAGCCCCTCCTCCCAGGGGAGAGGAGTCAGTTTTCAACCAACTTATTACCACAGATTCAGGGCAGCATTTGTTATTAATACTGAATTTGGCAAAGGGTAAGAACACCCCACTTTCCGTAGTGCATTCCTCACACAGCCGAGCCGAGCCTAGCCTGGAAATCCCGTTTAGCATATACAGAATGGTATGTCTCAACTGCTCTGGGTTTGAGCTTTTAATGAGGGCAAATTGAATTTACGTCATCAATGTAGATTTCAGAGATGCATTTCAGTCTTTCTGCATGATCAACAATCAAAGGGAGAAACCTCTGCTGTCTATACGGACCCGTGCTGCAAAGACTGACTTACCACAGGCAGGCAAAAACGGTTCTGAAGTCCTGACAGCAGGCCACAGGGAAAACAGCACTGGAGAGAAAGTCTTAACAGGCTGGAGTTATCTACACAGGTAGGCTCAATCACCTCTCACTGCTGCAGGAAGAGAGGGAGGAGGAAGGTGGGAAGAGCAATGCACAGAGAAGTATCTTTATCCAAGGGATATCAATTGCAGAACAAGGCAGCAGGCTAGAGATACAGCTCTCTCTCCACCTCCACATGCCCTCTCCCCACAAATGCAGCTGCTGCCACTTAACAGGATAAAAGGGGAATTGTTCAGCTTGCTGCTTTCACATCTAGGAGGGGAGTCTTTGCCAGGGAAAGGGCTGTCAGTTTTTCAGATGGACAAAGCAATGACAAACACACGCCCCCTACACTGCCCTTTTTTGCGTATCTGAAAGGGGAAAACAGCAGAGAAGAAAAAAAAAAAGGTGTCTGTAAACATTTTAAGAGGAGACATTTTGGATTTTTTTTTCTCAAGGGATAAAATAACCCTTCCCTAGCCCCACCCTAAAAGCACTAGTTTTGGGGAGCACTGAAAACAGAGATTCAGAACTGCGCACTCCGGTCTCGGAAGAAGCCCTCAGCCACTTGTGCTTCTCTGAAAGTGACGGTAATGGAGTTTGCCGTGATGTCCGTCACTGTCACTTCACTGGGGGGCACAGTGGGAATCCAAGGGAGGCTGCCATCCACATCTGCTGCAGAAGGAGAGGCAGATAAAAGCATGTTAGTGAGAGAGAGAGGTTGAAGGAGAAGAAAGGAGGAAGAAGCAAGGGAAGGGAAGTATGGAAAAGGGTCCTGCTTTCTGACAAACAGTGGGTGAAATCAGCCGGTACTGAGTCTGCACATACAAGGCAAGAAAGACCATGGGCAAGTCCTCCCCTCAAGAGGCTAAGGAAAAATGGAGGATCACTGCAGAATATAATGGGAAAAGGAAAAAGTAGCAAAGGTGTCCAGACACACACTGGCATTGGAGCAGGCTACACAGTGGTCAAAGGACCCTGTAACAACACCCGGCTCATCTAATTATCCACAATTCCCTGATACCTCTTACCCCATCTCAGCGCCTAATTTGGTTCTGTATCAGCAAAGCACACTCATCCAGCTGTGAACTCAGCTGCTTGTAAATGCTCTACCCTGCTGAAAAGTCAAAAATCAAACTCTTACACACGCTTTTCAGACACTCCTACGGGAGTCAAAGGGATCCAAAATGGAGAGTCTTCCTTGTACTGCACCTGCGACACAGCCTGGGTGCAATTCTCTCAAAAATCCATCAATAATGCTTCATTGAGAGGCTGCTCTCCCTTTCTCATATCCTTTCTTTGCTCACCAATGGCTCCATACAAGAAAAATCAAGGGTCCCTGCACTTTCTCACTGTAAGAATAATTATCAGTCCCTCTGCCACCCAAAGCCTCACTTCCCCCCCAATCCCCAGAGACAGCCACAAAAATACACAGAGAAAGGAAAACATACCCTCTCACTGTCACTATACCTGTATTATATATCTTGTCCCAACCTGGGCAAGGAACAATACACCCTTAAGAGTGTATTTCCTGTCCTCTTTCTCAAATACCTGGGGTGCCTACTTTCACCTCAGAAGGAGTCCAATCCCCTCTAACAATAACTGCAATTCCATGCAGGCAGCATGTCAAGGGGAGAACAAAAACATTTTCACATTTCTGTAGTGCCATTCACTCTTCTGATCCTCAAGCACTTTAGAGCCTAATGTTTTTAGGGGGAGGACAGCCCCATACGTGCCCATTACCAGGATGCAACACTGGGTTCCTTCGCTATCCCCATTGCTGCCTCCCTGGATTTTGGCTGCTATTCAAGTCCCTCTCAAAAAGGAGGGGATAGCGTTGACTCCCAGAACACAGCCCTCTCCCCCAAATCTTGCCTAATCCAGCCTGGCTAACAGCTTACTCCTAGCAAGGAGTAATAGGATTCCCTTAGCTACTACAATCAGCACAAGCCCTGGTTTTCCACTCCTCAGGAAAGCTACGCCTTCAGAAGCTCTAATAATGCAGGGATAGAGTTTCCCTGGTAACTCAGAGCAACACGCACATCCCACAGCCCTCCTGCACAAGATGCTGGTATCCTTCCCCAAAATACCAAATGTGCTTGGACATCTCCCATGCCTACACTCATCCTGCCTACTCAGTGCAATCAGGCAGGAGTTACCATCCTCACTTCGTGTCTCTCATCCCCCTCTCACATAGCTCTGTAGCACGAGACTTTAGAGGATGTGGGGTGTGGAGAGAAAAGGGAAGGAGGGGGCAGAAGAATGCACTATGGTTTCCTAGCGGCATTCTTGTATGGTCCTCAGAGCAGCACTATGAGAGAAGTGCTGGTGTCCAAGCTTGTCCACTGCCAGCCAAGCTCCTTTTAGCAGAGCAGCAGGCTGAACACGTGTGGATATGCGGACAGAGGCAGAGTTCACCACTATCAGACCTGCATGTCACCTCTGCTGGGAGGAAACGGTAAGAAGGGAGTAACTCGCAATATCTTCCACATGTTTTCTAACACTGGAAGGGACATCACTTATATAAGACTACGAGAGGCAACAGCACCAAAAAAGCAGATTAATCTGTGCTATTCATCCAAACAAGAAAGGAACTTGCAGACAAGACAGCCACGATGTGAGCCAGGAGGGCGGCTCTGAGGACCTGATCTAAATCACAATGCTAGAATGAGGCAAGCAATGAGGAAGCATGCAGTGCATCCTTCGCATGCTCCACAACTTCACAGCCAAGAGGTGTCTGACCTTACCTTCTTTGCTGGTGTGCTGCACGGCCTCCCAGTCCTCGTGGTCCTGCCTGGCCTCCAGACCCACTGCATCATTCAGGAAGAATTCATGCCTGCAGTTTCGGCTTTCCAGGCTTGTCATGCGGGGGAACTTCTTCCTCGACAGTCGCAGGTACTTCTGGTTTTTGCGTTGCTTCCGGAGAGAGAATGGCAGGACTGCTCCCCCAGTCTTCTCCGAGAACTCTGCCTGCCCTGGCTTGGCCCCTGGCAGGCTACTGTCTCCTCCTCCAAACCTCCGCGCAAGAGAGAAACAGAGCTTCTCCTTTCCCTTGTGGGCACTCCTCAAGTCCATGCCATACAGCCGCTGCCAAGACACCAATGCAGTAAGGGTCAGCGCATAAATCTGATAATACAGTCAAGGCTCCCACCTGGAAGCCAGGAAGCTGTTCTTTGTTCAGTCCCTGAATATCTAGATGAGCTAGGATGAGATGTTCTGCTTCTACAACACTGTTTCCCTCACCTCTTCAACTGCCATCTAAGCTCTTCCTAATACGTGCTTCCTAGGATTGGCAACTTTGCTCGGCCACAGTCAGAGCGCTGGAACTCCACTTCCAACCAGTGGCTGCCTTTTACATGATGGAAAGTCCAAGCCCAACATGAAATTAAAACAGCAGGCAAACCAGCTAACCTGCAACCACCCAAACCCAAAGTTCAGAGAGCAAGAGCTGTTGTTGGTTTGGGTTTTTTTGTTTTGTTTTGCTTTTTTAAAGACAAGTTAGCTGGCTCTTCAGGTAACAGGTTAAAACTATCTGCCTACCCGCTGTTTTCATGTTGATGTGTTAGCTTGTTGCTTCCGATTTTGTCCATGCAACAGCAACGGACAGTTTCCACCTCCCTGTGAGCAGAGGAGCAGCACAGCAGCTAATGAGTTAGAAATACACAGAAGAGCAAGAGGCTACCTGCAGTAGGAGGCGCTTTGGTTTGGGGCCTCTTTTCCTGTACCCTGATGCACGGTCTCTCTCTTCCCTGTGAAAGAGGAACACAAATCAAACTGAGTACTAAATACCATGGCACAAAACCTAGTGGGGACTTCTATCTTTCGCAGCACGGCTCCCTCATTTCCTTCATTAAAACCCAATGGCAATCAGTGTGGGCTTGGAAAACATCCCAGAATTGCTTCTTGTAAGAGTGAAAGCCTTGCAATAAGGGAATATGGGAATTTCTCTGACTCAGCTGATCAAGGATGGGTTAGAGAAACTTATCACCTTGCATCACTCCAGTCCAGCCCTGGACCTGACTAAAACCTGAGACTGATTGCTCTTTGGCTCAATGCTGCTTCTTCTTGGCCTCATTTCCTGAACAGTGCCAACCAAAGCTGCTTTAACCCTCTCTTGTCTTCCTCAGCCAACACCAGGGTACAGAGATCAAGCAGGATTCATTGCTACACATCTCATCTTTGATTGAAGTAGGGACAACAGGACAACTTTATGCACACTATGAAATAAAGACACTAGTTCCTTTTCCTGTGTCCAAGGAGAGAAAGAACATGCGCCCTTACTTTTCTTCATAAGCTACTACCAGGCGAGGGTCCAAGATGTGATCCTCTGGCTCCCATGTGCTGTATCTGAAGAAAAACATAAGGAATATAAAGTAAACAATACTTTAATGAAACATTCTCTCTGCAGGCCCGCTACCAGTAAGCTGAGGCCCTGGATACTGTCTTCACAAGGGTCAGTGGGGCCTGCCACAACGTTGCGAGAGCTCTGAGGAATCCCAGCCATTCCCTCCCCAACTTCCTGCAGACACCATCTCCCCTTCCCAAAACAGGCAGGGCCAAGCGTCAAGCAGCTCTTTACAGGAAAACAGGGAAGGCTTTTCTCCCCAGGGCCCCCTCCATGCTGTTTGCAAAGCCTGTGCAGACACTTACAAACTGATTTTAAGTCAATGCCTAAACAGGTCTCATCTGCAGCACTCCCTCAAACCCAACAAACCCCATGCAACAATGAGACGTGATCTGATACAGCTTTCAGAAAAATAGGTCTCTCTTAATTTAGAGTGCTCAAAGAGTAAGTATGCTTTCTCACCTGCATTATTAATTACCTCTAATCACTGGAGCTGAAAGTACTCATTTAAGAAGAGTTTAATTTTTCTCCACTGATGCCATTCAACTAAACATGTTTAGACCTGGGCCCTGAGGCAAGTTAATGGCAACTTTCCAACTATTCCTCCTTTTGCTCGACTCCCCCTGCAGGTTATTTCTATCTAGCAGAGGTCATCAGTATTTCTGTACCAGTGCAGGAGGAACCCATCTGCATTGTGGTCAGGGCTACCTCAACAACTCAAAATAAGCCTGATGCTCTGAAGGTAGCCTATGAACAGTGTCACTCACTGCCCCATCTCCCTCCTCGATTGCCAGACAGCTATGATAGGAGTCAGATGGATGCTCAGGAATGGGCTGAACCCACTCAGCAAACAATGCCAAATCCGGTTCCCAAAGTGCACAGCAGCACTTAATACCAGGGAGAAAACTTCCACTGTGGAAGGTGAAATATTCACAAGGTAGTCCTTTTGGCATGTTTGCTTCTAAGAGGTCATGTCTGCCCAGAAAAGGTGGGTGGCATGTCTCTACCATACAAACTCAAAGGCAAGAGAGCAAGTCTGAAAACCCTGATGCCTCAGAACATTAATTTTCCTGGAATGCAAGGTCCAGGGCCTGGAGGCAGAGCTGCTCCCAGACCCTGGGGAGAAGGACCAGAGAGAAGCCACGTGCTGGTGGCAAAGCTGCATTTTTATCGGTGCCTTTAAGCAGTGGGAAAGCATTTTAGGCTGTTTACATTTCTGGATGAAGCAAGGGCTGCACATGAGGGCACGTGATACATGCATATATGTACACAGGGGAGGTGGTTTGGGAACGCTTTTCCCTTTCATCTCTCCATTAGACAGAAGAAAGGTATTGAAATACATGAGCATTCCTGGAGAATGGTTCTAGAAATGAAAGTACAATTCTTTTACAAAAGGGAGAAACAAAAATATAAAATTCAGATATCCCAAGGTGCACTGTACATCAGAGAGTTAAGAACAGACATGTCTTCGTAACCAGCTGATCCCTCCCACCCTCCCTCCTTTGCTTAAGCCTCCTGCAGCAACCTGACTGTGAGCTGTCAAAGCCAAGATGCTGTTTGAAGAGAGGAAGGTTTCCTCCCAGCTGCAGGGATTCTGGCACTCGTTCTACAAATTTAAGAAAAATAATAACACAAGGTGAGGGAAAAGAGACATTTGATTGCTTTTCATGGGCAGGAGAATAAAGGGGATTTGCTTTTAAAAAATCCTGGTGGGTGTTGCCTTTTTCTCTGCAGCTTAGTTTCTGGCTTCGCTGCAGTGGCAAAACACTGCATATAAAAAAAAACATGGTTCAGTTTGCAATGCGCACGCATGCGCGCACACACACAGAGCTATATATATGGGTACACACAGCCCAGGCTGCAGCAGAACTGCAGAGAGCAGGCACTCTGGAAAACATAGATCATATGATCTTCCTTCCCCCTCCTTCTACTCCTCCTCTTCCCCCTCCCCTCTTAACTCCAACACAAGTTGTAAACAAGCTTGTAGCTAGAATCAGATTGTAACTCCTCCATTCCCTGACTCCAGCAGTACAATCCAGAAATCAGACGTGCCGCATTAATAAGAATTTTTAATTAAAAAGAAAAAAAAAGTGAAATACCAATTACGTGGGAAAGCAACAAACTACTGACCCATCCTTATTCCCTTCCGCGAAGCCTCTGATGGGAATGATGGGATAACTGGTGCAGAGATTACAAAGAGCAATGTGACAATGTTGGGGAAGGGAATGAAGAGAAATATGAAATGGGATGAGGATATGCAATATGTTGGAAGCAAACAGCTTGTAGTGCTGCATGCCATCACAGGCATATGTATGTTTAGAAACAAGGAACAGAGACTGCTAGCAGGATGAAAGTGTCTTCAATGCTCAAAGCATCTTGGTTTTATGCAACTCAAACAACCGAGTGAACAGTTAAAATGGAAGGGGAAGGAAAAAAAAAAAAAAAGAAAGAAAATCAGTACCTTTCAGATTTGGGGCTTGGGGGAAGAGGGAAGGTGTTTGGACATGTCACAGCACCAAAAGAAGGGAACCCTAACATACCCTTGCTCCCTGGGCAGAGGGCTATGCTTTTAATTCCCAAAGGAGAGTTTCTGGCTCCCCCAGAGTTCCAAGGCGCAGGGCAAGGAAAGGCAGCAGTAAGAATAAGGGCTGCTCTGTCCAAGGAAACATTACACCATGCCTCAGCCCACCTTCTTGGCAAGTGTCTTTACAAGAGAAGGACCTCAATGCATTTGTTGAAAGGAGAATGGGATAAACATCAGTATTCTGGCCAAAAGGGGATGGTGCCTCACAGGCTACAAATACATTTCCCAACCTCTACCAGCTATTAAATTAGGCTTGGCTACTTAGGAGGCTGAAACGGTCCAAGAACTGACCCACAGTACATGGCAACTGGTACGCAACAAGTGTGCAAGGTGACACTTTGACAGCAGAACTTATAGTCAAGAACAAAGTCACCCTCTCCCACTACCACCAGAGAGGGGAAGCTGCTTATATTCACACACGCCCTATAAGCACAAGGATTACGCACAAGGATTAGGCACACAGGAACACATTTCAACTTCTTGGACACTGGGTACAATCTGTCATAACCATTTTAGCAGGCCCCACTTTCCAACTGCAGGGATGAAACCAGTAAAGCAGCCCGCCTTTGCTTAGCAACATGCAGTGCAACTGCACATGTAAGGTAGTCATACCCACACACACTGTGTATGTACACACGCAGAGTTACAAACAGGAAAGCAAAGACAGGTCCCCATATGGGTTGGCCAGCTAGCTGGACTGCTAGCTAACATAGTAATATTCTCCAGTTACCTAATCCTTTTAATCTCAAAGCATTCTACTGACTGTTTAGGCACAGAGCAATCACTCTTCTTCAGAGGCAGATGCATTTTAATAAAAGAAGTATCTGTACGCAGTGCACAGCAATACTGCAATAAAAAAAATATTTTCCCCTTTTTGCAACATAGTGACCAAAGCAAAAGCAGAAAAGGCGCTCAAAATAATAGAAGGTTTAGGACAAGGAAACAAAGGCATGGCGGTAATTTTCAAGGGACAAAGATCACCTGCATTTGGCTACAATCAATACATCTGAAACATTGCCCCTTTCCGTTTGTGAATTGCAGAGGGAAAGCAGTAAAACAACAAGACAAGACCATCAACTTGTTTCCTATTTTAAAAGGCTGCATATAGCCCTAAAAATAATGTGGGGCCACCTTCATGCTGACTCAGAAAAGCAGGAGCATTTCCAAGTTCAGAAGAATCAGGGTTCCCTGCTGAACTCATAATGAATTTTAAAACATTTGTATCTAGAAAGCATCTCAATGGAATATTTCAGTGGTGGCAAAACCCAGTGAGAACAGATTGGTACACGGTTTGTATCCCTCAACTGCCTGTCTCGAAATAGATTTGGTTTTGGTTTGTGGCTCTTTGTTTTTGTTTATCGTTGTTTGAATGAGGCAGAAAAGGTTACCCATTAAGAATGAGATGCTCGGTTGCAGAGATACAATGTAAGCTATTACTGAATATTAAAGAAAAAGAGTAAGAGACAAGTAAAACAGAACTTACTTTGGGGGCCATCCTTTCCACTTCACCAGGTATTCTACTTTACCCTAAGGGCGGAAAAAGGAAGAAGAAAACAGGTGAACTCCACAACCAAATATGGGCTACAGTAAGAGATGCAACCAATCAACAGACTGAATTCTGCAACTGAAAAGCTCATTTCCCATCACCTTATTTTCAAAACAAAGCCACTTCCTTATTCAACTACACTTGCTATACTTTTTTCCCCAGAAAAGAGGCACGCAGGGGTATTTAAGAGTGCTTGAAATACCATCAGCTTGGGATCATATCTTTGCAGAAGCCTAGCAGGCAGAAGCCCAAAAGCCAACTGGAGAGCAAGACTACAACCACTCCTGCATTTACAGGCAATCCTACAAGAAGTCAGCATGCATAAACACGAGAGGGAGATGTATGCCAGGAGCAAGTGTCAGAAGAATTTATTTTTTTTTTAAGCAGAGACAAGAAATACAGTATTTCAGAACCCATGAATTGCCTCTTCGGCATGTTCCCTTCCAGTTGCTACACGCTTTACTCAAACACATCACAGTCCATCACAGCCACTCAACCTTTTGACCCAAGCAGACAGCAGCTCACAGCTGAAGTTCAGTTATCCATTTATTTGTTCACTCTAAGGACAAGATTTAAAAAGAACAAAAAAAGCAAAAAAGAAGAGTAGTGATTGAAAATCATGTTCGAGGGCTCCACGAGGAATGTGCATAACTATCAAAATATTTAGCATGATACTGAGGGACTTGTTAAGCACTTCCCAAAGCACGGCAGAGGCCTTTGTGTGTGCAGGATGACCACCCCTCGAAGTGCCACTCTTGCAGCTGGGGACACCTTCGCAGGACAGCACAGCAAAGCACTGGGGTACATGAGCCGGGGGGAACAGTTTCCTTTTCCTCATGGGGGGCTCATCAGCTTCCCAATGTGCGAAGACGCTGCCCTGTAAGGAACTTTCCCCCCCCCCCGCCCCGTGAGGACATCTACACGGTGCGTGTTTACAGCTTCACCCTCCCTGTGGGGAGGCAGAGCGTTTTCACCCGTGGGGAAACTAAGTCACCGATCCGGCTGCCAAACCTTCCCAAACCCTCCGGTTTGCTGCCACTGATTTTTGCAGAAACTGAATACCACCACCCCCCCGCCCCCGCCGTGCAATGACACCCCCCCTTGCAGTGACACACAGACACAGAACCTCACCCACGGAGACACCCCCCCCGGCAAGCACCCACACACCCACCCCGCGATCAACTCCCGCCAACACGCGCGTCCCTCCCCCGCGGGCCCCAGGCAGGTGCCGCCGCCGCTGCTGCCGCCGCCCCCTCCCCACCGCCAGACCGTTACTCCGCGCTTGCGGGAGGGACGGGGTGTGTGTGTGTGTGTGTGTGTGTGTGTGTGTGTTATCCCGCTGCCCCCCTCCCCTTTTTTTCCGCCGCAGCCCACCTTCCGCACGCGCTTCTTGCGGATGCTCTCCACCGCGAACACCTGCTCCCCGATGGCCGACAGCTCCATGCAGCGGCCGGGACGAGCACCAGCGGCCCCCGCGACCGGTGGTGGAGGGAGTGAGGGGTGCTGGGGATTGAGGAGGGGGGGACCCGGCCGGTCGCAAGGCGGAGGGAGGGTGGCCGAGCGGGGCTGCCTCCCGCGGCGGCGGCCGTTGCCCGCTGGCGGCCGTTACCCGCCGCTCCCCCTCACACGCCCCCCTCGCGCGCGGCCGCACCCCCTCCCCTCCCCTCCCCTCCTCCTCCTCTCCCCCCCCACCCCCCCCCGGCCCCTCTTTAGAACCTGCGCAATGTTTTCCCCGGCGCGCGGGGGGGGGCGGGGCGCCGGTTGGGCGGGAACCGCCTGAGGGGACGCCGCCGCCTTCTCCTCAGCCACCGCTTCCCCCCGCCACCGCCTCCCCTGGCTTCCCGCCTCCCTTCTCCGGGAGCCCGGCTGCCACTGGCGCCCCGCTTTCCTCACGGAAAGGGCCCGTCGGTGTCCAAAATCGGGGAGAGCCGTGAAGGAAGCGCCGCCCGCCACCGGCGCGGCCTCCAGCCGCCGCAAAGCCGGCGGTGTTTAATGAGTGTTTTCCACAGGAATGGCCCGCGGCGATCGCGTGTCAGCGGCGGCGGCGTGTGGGGAAACCACCGGGTGACCAAAGTGTGGAGGCAGGAGGGGCACGGCCCGGTGCAGAAGGAATCCGGTGTGGCTCGTCTTGTCCGGGCACCGGCTCCGAGTGCCTCCTCACGGAGTTCTGAGGGGCTTTATGGGCATTGCACACACGGGCTGCCCAGAGAGGCTGTGGAGTCTCCTTCCCTAGAGGTATCCAAAACCCACCGGGATGCGTTCCTGTCCAGCCTGCTCTAGGTGAACCTGCTTCGGCAGGGGGGTTGGACTAGATGATCTCTAAAGGTCCCTTCCAACCCCTACCTGTGTTTATTTTTTAAAGTCTCCTAGGATGTTTTATCGTCGGAGCAGGGACTTATTTCTACAAGTGTAGTTGCTACCTTTCCTCCCACAACTGTGCTCCATTGCTCCTCCACTGTGACTGCACGTCGCTGGATGCTCTTTGTATGCAAAGTCTGAGAAAAGGATGAACCTTACTGTACAAACAGCAAATGTTACACAAAAGGAAGCCTACAGTGAGAGCGAGTTAAACATATATATTAGTCATTTAGTTTGAAAGTGTTAATTTTCACACAACATACCCAATCCATAAGTGTGGATGCAGTAACTGGTGGGGTGCTTATTCTTGCCACAGCCATTTAAGAGCTCAAAGTTCACTGTCGGGAATTGTGATCGTTGGGCTAACCATTAAATAGACTTAGCAGTTTATAACACAGTTTTGGCTTTGTAACATCACAGCCGTTGAATATTCATGGTTTTGGTACTATATTGCAAAATAATAATAATAAAAAGCTTTGATCTTCTTTTTAGTCCTTCCTTTCTCACTTTAAGCTTCTGTGATTTGGAGGGAATGCAGAAAAACATTTAACATAAAATTTACTTTGTGTGTCAAAATTGAGAACTTCAGAAAAACTAGAGGCAAAAGAAGACCAGAGCATTTCTCTGAATTGCAACGACCTGTTTTTAATCCCTTTCCTTGCACTTGAATCCAACTACTGTGGTGCTGGACTGGAAAATGGAAGAAACCGTGTTCCAATGACCACTTTAGGATTACAAAGAAGTTAAAGAGTTACAACAAATTATCAGACAAATCCGTTATTGATAAACCATTGCACTTCTTAGTATAGGGTATTTGCAACTTGTTATTCAATGTGTGTCTTTTTAAAGGAGATGATAGATAGATAGATAGATAGATAGATAGATAGATAGATTTCAAAATTAAAGAGACTTTGTTAATGAATACAAAGCAAACCAACCTGCATTTTGATTGCAAGCTATAATACTCTTCTTAGAAATAGAGGTATACAACAAGAACCCACGCGCTCGATATCGGCAGTATAATTTCTGTGGGATTATTCCCTTCTTTCTTTCTGCTTTCCCATTTTCTCACACCAGCAACTGACCCAGGTGAAGTTTAAGCAATATTTGCATCGGTTATGTCACAGCTTTCGAAAAATGCATTCCCTTGCCTGGAAGTGGTGCAAGGTGACATCAGCATGCAGCAAAGTTCCAGGCAAAGCCCACAACATAACCAAGAAATGTGTTCCTTGTTTGCTGGGGGGGTTTCCCGTGCAAATCCTCCATCCTTCGCGGAGGCTCCGTTCTCAGGTGCGGCTGGTGGCACTGACTGCAGAGAAACCCGTGTGCCAGGAGTGCTACGAGGAAAACGCTCCCCCGGTTCTTTGAGTGTCTTCTCCTGGAGGCATCTAAAAAATGGGTAGACTTGGTGCTTAGCGACATGGTTTAGTGGTGGTTTTTGTCAGTGTTAGGTTCATGGTTGGACAAGATGATCTGAAAGGTCCCTTCCGAACAAGACAATTCTATGATTTGAGTGCCGTGGATCCCAGAACACACTGCTTGTGCCTCATTTTACTTTTCAGAAAATGCTACTAAGTGTCTCACAATACTCTGGTCAGTTGGTTGTTGGTTGTTTGCTTGGGGTTTTTTTTGTGTTTTTTGGGTTTTTTTTTTTTTTTTTTTTTTTGCAGGGGGTTTGTTTATTTGGTGGTGGTGGGGGGGGGGGTTGCAACATTTTGGACAAAAGTGTTACTTTTTAAAGCTGTTACACCCCAGTTTACTTTTCATTCTACTAGTGTAATTTCGGTAGCGTTTTTTTTGCATTGACAACCAAAAACTGAAGAGCAAGAACGTCTGCCTTCCCCCCTCGCCATCCCAAATTGCGAATTACCGTTAAGTGAATGTTACTAAGCCAATTTACAGGGACTAGAAATAATTAAGACAAACAATTTAAGCAATCAAGTTTTTCAGATCTTAAAGCCTGTTTTAGCAGTGCTTTGAAAGCAATTCTGTGATAAAAGACCTTTTCTAAACTATATCAAGAACTAGATTACAGCAATCTTTATTGAAGTTGTTCTCGTTACAACTAATTGTACAGTCACACTAATATATAGCAGTGAACTCAATGTCCACAAAACCAAAGCAAATATTGAACCTTCCTTAGTACAAATTCGGAGACCCAGATCCAGGAGCCTTTAATCAAAATTCCAATTAGCTTCAAAGAGTTTTACTGGAGTCAAAATTGCAAGCAGAACCTAGTACAGAAAAATTACCATTTTAATTACTACAAGTCTGATTAAGTGATTCAGCTTCCAGTTGATACAAGCACTTACATTAACACTAAAAAATTTATTAATGGTCATTTATAGTCTACCAAGCCTAATCCTGCCAAGGATTTTATTTTTTTTTTATTATTATTTTTTTCCCAGAAGACTGCAGCAAAGATCAGCACAGCTTCAAAACAACCCAGCACAACCCCTGAAGAAATGCTGCTTGATGAAGCTTCAAGAAATGACCTTGCAGCAGAAGGAAGCCTTGTCAGCCGACAAGCACGGTGCTGCCATGATTCCGTAACATCACGGGAGCCGGAAGCCATGAAGAACCGTACTACCGATGCCGTTTGTGATGTGTCACTGCCTCGGTGCATGAACCGGCCTCTGTCTCTCTCTGCGGTGCTGTATGTTTAATTAGCAGTAGATGGCACTCATCATGCTGCTGTGCAAGCGCAGGTCCTTTTTATACATCCCAGGCAGGATGCACTGAATATCTGTGCGGTTAAGCCCAGAAAAACAATCCTGTTGGTATGCCCATATTGATTAGTGCTCTTAATATTAGTTTCTTAAAACCCGTGGAAAGAATGCAGCTGTCCTCTGCTGCCAGTTGGCAGCTCCTCAGTTCATCCAGAGCCCTTGTGATAGCAGCCAGTGAACAATGGGTTTAAAGCCACGCTTTTTCTGTGTGTTCCTCACCTGGCTCTGATCCGCTCCCAGCACAGGGATTTCCCGACAGTGGATGGATGGCCAGCAAGGCACAGCCCCAGCTCAAAGTAGTGCTCTGCTTCCAGGGGTTACACAACAAACACACACACACACAAGGAAAACAAACATGGAAGTCCCCTTGCCTTGGCCACAGGACATAGTCCTAGGGGACAGAAGAAAGATCATCTGGCCCAAGCTTAGGTCCCTCTGAGAACTCTGGTTGGGGTCTCCATGAAGAAAAATACCTCCTGTGGGTTCAGTGTCATTTCACTTCCCCTCTTAGCCCCTTTTTGACCAGCGTGGGGTTTCTCCACCCCTTACAAGGCATACATGACAGTTGCCTACTGCAGCCTTTCATCCTCTTTAGATCAGAGCACCCAGCATTTCTCTTTCATTGTGGCCATGCCTTGGGCACAGGTCTGTCTGAGGCACCTGGACAACCATCTAAATGGGATGGCAAGCACTGAATCCCAGACTGTGATCCTCTAAACACCGCACAGCTGGCACTTGTCCCTTAGTGTCATCTCAATGTCATGGCAGCTCAGTTTTCCTCTGCACCTCAGCTCACACCCAGGTGTGACTGGGAACCACCTGGTAGGTGTTTCTTCCCAGTCTTCCTTGAAGAGCTCAGCTACTTCACAGACCAGTATCAGTGCAGAAAGTGGCAGCTACACTTTTTCTTTGAAAATGCCGCTGGGAGAGGACCTGTTGTTTTCTTACCTGTTAAACGTTAGCTCAACAGTTATAGCACACACCCAGCAGTGCTGATGATCAAGGTCCGGTCCCTCCTCTGTCTTCAGGGCCATGAAATCCCATCTTCTGGGAAACTGCCTCAAACACCAGACTGTTATCTATCTCAGGAGGAAGGGGAGCACACATTCACCACTGAAGTTGTTTTGCTTGGTGCAAGACAAATTCAGAGTTCACTGGGCCAGGGAACAGGTGTGACACATCTCACCTTCATGGTCATTTTCCTGGGCAAGAGGAGATCTGTGTCCCAATCCCGATCCTTGACTGTGTGTACATGTTATCCATTGCCTGACTCATGCGAAATGCCTAAGCGGGTCCTAATGAAGGTGCTGAAATGCCCATCTCTGCTTTCCAAGATAAACACTTAGCTAGAGAATGGTCTTCCTTCTCTCTGGGCCACTTTGACTGCCGAGTACTTCTGTGTCACAGCATGAGCGAAGTACGCTGGTTTGGTACACAAAGTACACAATTCAGATAAATTCCTCTATGGGAAGCTGTGGTAGGATTTTCAGTGCTCTGAAGTTTAGACTTGAAGTGTGGGTGGGCAAGGGATAATAAATGCTTTTGTGGTTTGTTTTTTTAAAAAATATTTTTGTGGTTTCAATGAAATTGAGCTTTGTTTTTTCAATTAATTTGAGTTTTGTTGTTTTAGTGAAAGCCTGCCCATCTGTGGACACATGATATGTCTTTGAAAAGCCTTGGCTCCCAC
Organism: Larus michahellis; assembly: GCF_964199755.1. NCBI lineage: Eukaryota > Metazoa > Chordata > Aves > Charadriiformes > Laridae > Larus > Larus michahellis. The sequence goes on along the minus strand of NC_133896.1, from coordinate 56,572,521 downwards.
ATGCTCTATAGAAACTTCAGCTGTTCATTGCTTAAAACTCCCAAAGACTCCCACTCTCATGTATGATCCTCTCATGGTACCTCCTGCCTGTAGAGCATCCAGCCCTAAAAATGTTTGGGTTTTTTTTTCACAGAGGACTATTTGCATGAGACAGTGCACGGCCCCTGTTCCTTCTACTGTGAGAAGGGGTCAGAGAGGCAGTGCTCGCTTTCTTCATGCCTGAAGCACTCTGAAAATTTTGAAAGACTTAAAAACCAGATATGAGGCCAGAGTCTGTTTCACACTTAGCTGAGGGTCCAGCATCTGTGCAGTCTGTGGCATGATTGGCACTTGTGTTCAGATCTTCTGCTTTGATGCCAGAAGCGGGCACCCAACCTTCATGGCAGGACACATGTGGGTTACGCCCTTGGGATGCAGAAGCTAGGAGGTGCTCTTCATCCGTATTACAGATATACCGCATCAAACCACGCCATGCCATGCCATGCGGGGTAGGGCAGACTAGGCTTGTGGAAAGAGTGCGTTACAGTCTCTCCAGGACGTGGAGAACACCTAGTTCAGACCTCCCACTTCCTGGGAGAGGGCTCTGACTGCACAGATACCATTTACACGCATGCTGGGCTCTGTAAGAGCACTTTTACAGGAGGTGCCTGCTCTGGTGGGTGCCTGACCTGAGATCATGACAGAGAAGGTAAATGGAGGAGGAGGAATGCACAGCTCTAACTCCTAAGCTCCAGGGAGAGACTGAGCTCTCACACATTTTCTGCCTGCTGCCTCCTTGTCCTGGGCGATGGTTTGCCCTTTGGGATGCCTCCTTATACCAGCAGAGGCCATAAACCTGAATGCAGTACTGGGAGGAACCTCAGTCTCTTGCTTTCTGGGTCTGAGAAGGCAGCTGTGACCGGCACGAAGCTTGCACTTTGTATGGCGCATTTGTTCTCCTTCTCTTTGATGATTTCCTATGTAAAGACCGAGCACCAGCTGTTTTTTTCCTGAGGGAATGTCATTCAGGCCCTTTAGAGCCATTCCTGATCCTCATGCCTGACAACTGTCCTTGCCAATCAAATGGAGCCCAACTTCTGCCTCCTAAAAGATGGGAGTTCATGGCTTGTCACTCAGGAGGGTGACACAGGCAACAAGGCGGCAAGTCCCAGGAGGAGTGTGCAGGTTCCAACACTCTGCACCGTGTCACCTCTCTGCCCTGTCCCCTGGAAGCTGTGTTTCCAGAAACGATGCAGAGAAAGGAGTTAGTTACCCTAATTTTTTGCTCAACTACCGTTGACTTGTCTTGTGTATTTGGGCTTGGCAAAAGGCTGCTCTGTGTCTTGTCCGCAGAACAGGACTAGGATTATCTGCTGCCTAAAGCCTGGGTTGCCAGGCTGGAATAATTAATTTTTGAAGCACTGGGAGAGGGATGAAAGGCATTAGAGAAGAATGAAGTGCCCCGAGGAACCCTTTGCCTGATTTCCCTGCACGCAACAGCATGAATGTGGACTCTGAACGGCACTTGTTCATTAGGTGGCACTACAGGCCCAGGATTTCATGGGCCAACGCAGTCTCCAGAGGGCTCCTCTGGGTCTGAGCAGAGGTTTGTAGGCTCAGATGCTTCATTGCCTTATTTGCGTGCTTTTTTTTTTTTTTTTTCCTGGGGAAACACGCTGTCCTGACAAATCCTGGAAGAACACAGAAGTGGTATTGCAAAAGCAAAGCAGTAGCAATCAAGACTTCCGATATGGCTGCCCGGGTCTGCAGTCTCCAGGAACTGCATGGTGGGGAGGGGGGTTGGAGCTGCTTGGGGTAAAACCCGTGCAGAGGAGCTGCAGTCCACCTCCTGCCCCAGCTGCACCAAGGCAGGGAAAGGGCAGCGCCATGGGGCTGCTGCTTTCCCCTCAACCGGGACACAGCAGAGCTGGTCCTCTCAAAAATCTCATCCTTCCTCCAACAGCCTGCAAAGAGGCCTCAAAGGCTGCTGATGATCTGGACAGACATAATCTTTGAGGAGAGGGCACAATGCCACTGCGGCTCTGCTTCCTGCCTCTGCTGTGGGGCTGGCAGCAATGCCCGGCACCTGCCCCGGGGCCCAGAGCTTTTGGGTAGAAGGTACCCAATACATCTCAGGTTGTGCCCTTTCCACTGAAATATCTGGAGCTGAACTGGGGTAGTAAGGTGCCTGTGTTCTTCTATAGCCACCCAGACACCTTTTTCCTCACCTTGATGTCCTTGGAATTTCCTTGGGTAAATGTTTATACATTTTTTCAAAGCCAGGGAGCGCACGGGCAAGATCTGGGAGCACTTCCCTCTAACAATTTGGTTGGAGGTGTTTTCACTCCCTCCCCCAGTGCTGCCAGTTATTGCAGCCCTGGCTCAGTCCTCGCGAAAGGCCGGCTCTACCAAGGCACACCTGACTTGGCTGGCAACTGCCATGGCTATTCCCGTCCCAGAGCCCCTCTAGAGCCAGGCCTGGGCTCTTCCATCCCAGCCGGCAGTCCAGTCACTCTCCAGCCCCGGGTCAGTAACCTGCAGCCTACTCAGTGCCCCTCTGTCTGAAACTGAAAGATAAATGCCCTTGAAATCTGCAGTAACCATGATAATTTTATTTTGAACAGGAAAACGGACTGTTTTTTCCCCTTATCTAATTGATTAGGAATGTCAAATATTCTTTTCTGTACACCGTGCATGCCTCTTATTTATGTAGGAAGCAGCTGGTCTAGGGATTGAGCCAAACACTTTTTTTAACTAGAAAAAATTAAGCTTTCTTTTGGGGCTGGGGTGGGGGGATGGGGGGGTGTCACTGTATTTCATCGCCAGTTGACAGATAGAATCCATCTCTCTGCTTTTCCCTCTGCGCCCTGACATGTCTCTGGGAAAGGCTCACCACGTCCCCGCTTCAAAGAAAACTGCAGGTGTCTGGGAGAACTGGGGCGCCGAGGGAGCGCCGGGACACAGTCAGGCCGACGGGATATTCGCAGCTCAGCAGCCACGTCTGGGTGCCCAAATGACATCAGAAAAAAAAAACCTTGGCTTTTGTCTGTGTGGATTTCTGGCCACTTCTATTTCTGCACATTGCTGAGCAGTACTAGATGCAGCAGTTACTATCTAGAGGATGATATTAGCTTTGCGTCCGCGTGACTCTAAGTAATTCCTTTCTGTAATGGGCTTAAAATGGAGCGTATGTTCCCATTTTTCTCAGTAGGCAGTTACGCTTCCCATCCGAAATCATACAGCCTTAGACTGCATTTCAGAAAGTTTTCTTAGAAGAGCCTGAAATTGCAGCATAGTTAGATTTGTTGCTGAGGAAATCTGATTGACGGATACAGCACCGTCTACTTGCAAAACCCGAGAGAAAGACGATTCTTGGTAGAATTTGGTCAAAAGGGTAATTGAACCCCCTAAAAGATGCAGGAGTCTGTAGAGTCACTGGTCGTCATAACACCTAGAAGTTCATGCAGAGAAGGTTGCCAATCAATAGAACTATTTTATAGCATAACCACGTAAATAATTTAAACATGAGGAAAAATAGACAATCAACATTATAGATGTCACCGTAAAGCTGTCACTATGGATGTGCCTCATCCCAAAGCACTCTGCTGCAGCTCCATATGACCATGGCCAGTGGTTTTGGGAGTAGGCAGTTTGTTAAAAGGGGATGTACAAGAGAAACGGTAATGGAAACACTAAGTAAGGCCGCATATTGCATGAGGAATGTAAAAATGTATCTCCGGTAACACCTTTGTTCACAGAAGGTGAGGGCAGCGATGGGTCATACTTGGTGGATCATTGAACTAGCAATCTTTCATTCAGTGTAGGGTTGGCATCATCTGTAGGAGGTTTATACCTGAGTGGAGAGACCTGGGAAATACCAACTAAATGGGGTAGTGTCTTACGTCTCATTTTAAAAATACTCACATGACTTTTAATCGCTAAGCCGTGGCTGAGGTCACCACTATTGCTTCCCCCTTTCTGTGATACAGATCAGCTTGGAGGGTTTTCGTCACATATCCCAGATGTGTACCTGCCTCCGTAACCAAAATGGGATCTTGCTGGACTTTGCCATTGTAGTTAGCAGAGGAGCCACAAATGGGGTGCAAGTGGGGGAGAAAATAGAGCTAGAGATGGACTTTCCCAGTTGAAAGAGCACATATTCCCTGTGACGGGTTGCTGTGGGAAGTGATCGTTCTGATAGTCACCTTGAACATACCTCAGCCTGGTGAGTTGACAGGACACTGACACAGCTTTCAACGTGCGAGATGTTCCACGACCAGCAAAGCCCACCACTTATCTGCACAGGCCTCCAAGCCTGAGTCCTGAAGACCATTAAAAATGGTTTGAAGAGCGTGTTCACGGCAATATTGAGACAACCTGGCCTATCCTGACATGAGTATTCCCCTTTCTTTATCCTAGTTGTGCGGCGTTTCCAAGAGCCATTTCAAAGCTGAACTTGTGGTTGTCATTAGGGCTGTGACCAGAACAACATTCTGTCCCTCAGAGCTGAATATTCAGCAGGAACTCAGCTGCTGAATGCTGCTTGATGGGCTCATAGGGACAAGGCAGCTGAAAAGGCTTGACTTCACCTGGTCTGGCAGGAGGTGCTGGGATTTGTTTAATCAGCTAGCCAAACAACCTCCAGCACCCGCTCCCTTAGCAGAGGAGGCCGAGAAACAAACATTTTGCCGGATAAAAGTTTCCACCAAGTTCTCACCGGCGGGAAGGAGATCTGCTGGGCAGTGCCACCCTCCATCCCTGAGACCTGTTCCCAGGGGATGACCCGGACATAGAGGCAAACATGGTCAACCTGGTTGCTCCCACCAGGTGTGAGGACCCATAGACACAGTAATCTGGGCCAAATCTTTGGGTTTGGCTATCCCAGGTTTTTACTTGTGTTATCAGGAGCTGGTGAATTGCCAAAGGTTTGGCAGCTGATAAAAACAAGTGCCTTGCCAGATCCAGGGAAAACCCCACGCTCAGAAGCAAGTTGCTCGCCCCAGCAACTCTTTCCTACATGTTTCAAGGTCCCCGAGGGACATATTCTTTGACAACGCTGTTGGAGGACGAGGCATGCTCTGCATGTCAAGCAAGCCAGATTTTGCTGAGGCAGTGGTTCCCATGATCAAATTTTAACACTAACTGTAGTCGTTACATAAATCAAGACAGGAGCTGTGTTCCTGGACTTGCTGCTGCTTGTCATACACTGGCACATTGTTCTCCTGAGGTGGGATTCACTGTGCTTGGTGTTTGCCAGCTAAAAATTAAGCACCTTAAATTGAGCTGACTGAAAATGAAGCAGTCGAACACTAGCAAGAGACAAACCCTTGTCTCTTTCTCTAGACAAAGGAGAGCGTTGAGCACTGCCACAGCGTGAGTCATCCCAACCTTCAAAAAATTAAGCCAGGGAATTAAGTTACTTGCTGGACTTGCCCTTTTCACTCTGTTGACTGTCGAGGGAGCTGAGACAGATGGCTGAGACTTCAGAGCCAATGTTTAGGTGTCTGCTGCGAGGTGAATCCCACTGTTGGCCAAGAAGGTTTCTCTGCCTCGGTGAGTGACCGGAGTTACCACCACACATGGATGGGTTTGGGTACGCATGGAGGGCACTGCGAGCACAGGGGAAGAACAAACACTTCTGCGGGGCTGGGTGCTGCATCCCAGCTCTGCCCCAGTTTCCTTCCTAATGACCTCCCACTAATCCATCTCCAAAACCTCTTTGACATGGCTAAAGTTTGCTCAGAAACCAGCTTTCATTGACCAAGAGGTTACCCTGACAGATGAGTGACTGACCGTGTACAGCCTGTAGCAGGGGGACAGGCTTGTCTTCTGGGTGGGAGAAGAACAGACCAAAACAGTGCCAAGAAGACGTCACCTTCACAAAGCATTTATTATTACCCAGAACACGAATCCATCACCCGGAGGCAGGATCTGGCGTTTGAGCCCAGACAATGCAGGTAGGTGGGACCTTGGATCTGGCTTTTCTGGATTGCCTCAGGAATGTCAGCGCACAAGGTCAATCCCTGAAACAAACGAGTTTGCTCAATTTAGGGCGTCAGTGGACACGTACGTCAAATGCCTACCTACATCTGCCATCTGCTCCTCCACTGCAGAGTCTGTCCCTCTTTTCTGGTGCCAGGACAAGGCCGGCCAGCTGTGCACGCTGTTGGCTGAGCACTGAACCTTGTCGGTAACGGAGGTGTGCCGTGTCTGTGAGCACCCAAGAACTGCTGGGTCCATTTTGCCCAGCAGCCTGTGTCCTCACATAAGAAAGTAAAAATCTGGGGAGACACATAGACAGCTGAAGTAATGCCATTTTATGTCCAAAGGCCCCATTTTGATTTGTAAAAGGGCAGCTCCTTTCTTTCTTGCACCTGCTATTGAATCACAAATCCCAATAATCCTCAAAGAGATGCGGACCTGATCAGCTCTGTGAAGACGGCTGATTGACACTGCCAACGAACAAGAGGCGTGGTGTCTCAGATGCTAGATTTCTCAGGAAAGAAGTTAGAATAAACAAAAGCAGTTTTACTTGGATTCCTCCGCAACGCAGACATTTAAATACAGTCGGTTGGGTGCCAGTGACACTGTCACCGGGAAGAGAAATCACGAAGAAAAGACAGCTGAGCACGAGCCACATGGGAACCGAAGACCCAAGGTGCAAGTAACAGGGGTTCCCCTCATCCCAGCCTGGAAGCCTGGCCAGAAATGTCATGAAACCGTTCATCCCACGCGTGATGTATATTGTTTTGTTATTCTGTGGGGTTTTTTTAATCTGGCAATAAGTTGACGTATATGATATCACCGCCGTGATTAGCTTGCATGGATGTCTTCACAGCTTGGGTTTGGCTACATGGCAGTGGCTTGGGATGGCTACCTGGCTTACCTCGAGGAGATATTATCCTGCAAAGGCTAAGCCTGGATCACTCCGGTGGGTGGGAGAGGCTGGGAGAAGCACCAAAGAGCCCCCCGCTCCCCACAGGAAAGCCGGGGGACGGCAGGTGGCCCTCGCTCCTCTGTGGCCCTGGGAACGGGCGATCCACGGCAGCGGGGATGAGCAGCAGCCCCGAAATGCCGACGGTGCCGTGACAGGAGCCATCCGCGCTGACCGACCCCCGAGCGGCGGGGGAGAAAAACAAAAACCGGCCCAGGAGGGCCTTGTTGCGAGAAGGAAATATTATTTAACGTGCATTGTGTTGGGAAAGGAAAACAAGGGTCCTGGCGCTGGGCCAGGTCGATTGGCCTCTTTTTTTTTTTTTTTTTTCTCTTTTCTTTTCTTCTGGGCAATTGTTCTAGTGAGGCCAATTTTTTTTTTTTTTTTTGGGGGGGGGGTTTGCTTTGTTTTGTTTTCTTTGGTGTTTTTTGGAGTTGACAATGCACGGGGTAATTTCTCGGCGCTCTTCCTGTGTTTTGGCACAGGGGCTGCCCGAACGCTCGGCCGTGTTTCCTGTGGCAGAGACGCCACCGCCGACGCCACCGCCACGGCCATGGCCATGGCCACCGCCACCAGCCTGTGGGTTGCATCATTGGGTGAGCGAGGGCTTCTCGCCTTCCCTGGAGCCCAGGGAGCGGGGGAGAGGGGGCAGGAGGGAGAGGCAGGAGAGCGGGCAGCGGGGGTGAGTCAGTGTGGAAAGGCAGCGCGCATTGCTACGGGGTGACTCACCAGCCCTTAGGAAGAAAAAAAAAATCATAAAAAAAAATTCCAGCCAAATTCTTTCGGGGAAGGTAAACAAGGTCACGCAGCGCGGCGAGATCCTGTTTACCTGAGACAGGACGTCTTTGCTGAGCCCGCGCTGGAAGCAGGGGGACGTGTTGACATGACTCAGGGCGGCTGATGTGGGGAGACAGGGCTGGTGCCACCACTCGGCTTGAGGGTCCCGGCTTCACCACGGCGAGGAGGGGGACAACCCCCACCATGGGGCTGGATGGTCCCCTCTGTAGAGGCTCGTCCCGCTGCCCTGCAGCTCTGCCAGTGGGGAGAGCAGGGGATGAGGGACCGCTGGGCGATGGCAGGGCTGTGCCAGCACTCGATGCCCACCTCCAGCCCCCCCCGGTGGCTCCAACCTGCTGCCACCCTCCTGCCCGTACCCTGTCACGACCAGGGGGCATTTTGCCCCCCCGGCCCCACGAGGAAGGCCTGGTGGCCACACGGTTAATCAGAGCCCATTCCAGACGCTGACTGAGTGTTTTTTCCTGATAACAAGACGTGTGTGAGTGTGTGTCGCTCGGGTGAATATCCTGTTCTTGCAACGGGCCGGAGATGTGGGGGGCAGCCCGGGGGGGGGAGCAGACGACAGGGCAGCGTGCCGGGATTTCACATTCCTGGCATTCCTGCCTTGGCCGGTAACTGCAAAACAGCCCAGCGGGGGGGACAGGGCACCCACGGGTGGCCACTCCGGCCACCTGCGCACCCATGCTTCGCCTCCATCGCCGTCTCCCCAGTGAGCTCAGCCACAGCATCAGGGCGAGGGGTCAGCTTGGACCAGCCCCCCGTGGCCACCAGGTCCCTAGATGAAAGCAACCCGGCCCCTTGGCGTCTCCACTTTCCCTGGCTGTCGTGGCCTTTTTTCCGGCACCTGTCCAACATTTTGACCTTCCCAGTTGTATCCCTGGAGCGTCTTCTCTGGCACTGCCCCCACGCTCCGGCTCTGCAGCAGGACGCGCTGGCGTGAACCCACACTGGGGGGCTCGGGGGCACCTGCTGCAGGATGAAAGGCTGCGGAGCCTTGCCAAGTCCACATGTCCTGCCCTCGAACACCACGGCCAACCGGCAAAGACACACTGCAAGGACTTCGCGCTCAGGTCTCACAGTCCAGGGTTTCACTGGATGAGGAAGCCCCGCTCTCTTCCCCACGGGGGGGTTGTGCACGGGGAGGACAGGGATATATGGGAGTAGAAGTTACCCTGGTCTGCGCAGTTGAATTTAGCTCTCAGTAAGCACGTTTCTCCAGCCCCTTCCTTTTCCACAATCTCCAACCCATCAGCCAGACTGAGCTTCTCACTGGGTCCAGGGAAGCGAAGGATGATTGGCACTTCCCCTGCTCCTGAGCTGCCGTCGGGAACCATCACGGTGATGGAGGATCCCAGGGGACACCCTCCTTCTGTTGGCATGCTTCAGCTCTCAGGGATGGAGGAAAGCACCCACAGCCCTGCTTTACCCCCCCAAAAAAGCACAGAGCCCAAGGGTTCCCCTCAGCCAGCTGCCTGGACCCGCTCCCAGCCCTTCCACCCTTGCAGCCATGAGATGGGATCTCTAGTCCAATTTCAATTGCTGCAGCAAGAAGAGCTCTTTTCTTTCTTTCTCCCCCCGCCCCCACCTTTTTTTCATCGACACGACAAACCAAACAGGGCCAACACTGACCCTTGGCCAGCACTTTGTCATGATGTTTTTTTTCTCACGGTCAAACCAAGATCCTTGGGTTCTTGCATAACCAGGTACTCGGGAAAAGAAAGATTTCTTTCTTTCTTTCAAACACACCCCTGTTCTGCCTTCTCCAGCTTCCCTCTTTCCCCTTTCACAACCTGCCGGCGTTTGGTAACTTTCTCAATGAAACGGGCGCACGTCGCAGCCCCGTGGACAGCTAAAAAGAAGGAGAAGGAGACTCCCCGGCTCCCATCACCAGCTGCAGACACATGTGCTGGTGGAAGGGGAAGGGATGGGGAGGAAAGAGGATGGTGCCTCTGGTCACATGCAGAACCCCGTTTTTGAGGAATTGAAAGCATGTTATATCTGCAAGATTTCAAAAAAAACACCAAACCAAACCCAAACCCAGGAGTGCTTCTGCATTTTAGGAAGCAGCCAGTGCAGTTGTGTCCCTGGGGCCTGGGCAGGCCCGGCGATAGCCCCCCCTGCAGCCAGTGGGGAGAAAATTGGGACAGACTGGGTGCTGGTGCATCCCACGACTGGGTGTGCAGCAGGGATCCCAACCTCATCCCAGTGCCCACCGCCTTCGCCCTGGCAGCGCCGGGGCGAGGAACTGGTGAGGTCTGGGGTTTGTTTAGGGTTGGTCTATTTGGGGGGGGTGTGGGTCTTACCGCTAAGCCACTGCTATTTTGTTAGATTTGTGTGTTTCTTTGGTGTATTTCTGGCGGGGGGAATCCCCTGTGCAACAAGGGTCGGGGTATCTGCGGGACTGCAGTCAACACCAGATGAGCTGCCTTCACCCCACGTGGAGACAGGTCCTCCCTGTCTCGGGGCCTGTCTCTGCAGAGAGGAGCTGCCACGCATCAGTCCCAATTTTCTTCACAGCGCAGAGGTCCTTTTAACCCCCCAATGGAAGGGGACTAAGCCACGCTGCAGAAGAGCACTCGGTGCAGGACAAGGCAAAAGGGGCTTCTGCAACTTTGAACTCAGTCCCTAGTGCTGTGCAGGAGCTCCAGGAGGAGCTCCATTTGCTCCTAAGTTCCTTCAATTCACCTCCTTTTCAAACCGCCTTTTACATGTGCAGCCGAGGAGGGCCCTGGTATCGGGGAAAGGTGGGAAGATTTTGAACGACATGTTGACCAGCACCTTATAAACACATGTAATGACCCAGGGTCCATAGAAGAAACAGCATCAAGGTCTGACACGCGCTGGCAAAGCCTGTCCCTGACTGAGATTGCTTGGGAATGGGTGTGTGTGAGTCCCGTGCTGCCCAGAGCAAAGGTCCAAAGATGAGGAGCTTAATCTGAGGAACAAAGCTCCGGTCGCTCAAGGACTTCAGCCCTGATCAGGGCTCCCAAGCAACCCAGGTCCTTGTGAATGGGAAAACCCCAGCAGAGATTTGTTGGACTCCCAGAGGGATTGCAGCCTGAATGACTAAACCTGTTAGGTCACCCAAATGATCTGCTTCCTTTTATGGTCAAAATCAAGTGTCAGAATCACAGGTTTCCTCTTTCCTTAGAACTGGGCTTTCTCGATACCACAAATCCTTCTTGCAATGCTAAAATTAAATGTCTGAAAGCACATGCATAGTGTTGCAATCTTGCTGCTTTGCTTACTGGTCTGTGTAATGCATGAGTTGAGTAACAAACAATAGAGGTTGGAAATAGCCGGGACCGAGATTTCCTCTTTCAATTGCAGAATTGTTTCCTTGACTGGTGCGTGCTTAAGCCAGGTGGCAAAATGCTTGCCCCGACCAAGTTTCCTGGCAAGTGGAAGGGGTCTTTGGGTGAGGGGTGGAAAGGAGTGAAAGAAAAAGCTCCCAAAAAGCAGCCCCTGCCTTTCTCAGGCTTAGCTTCACCCTCCTACTCCTTTACAAGTTCACTCTGTCTCCCAGTAGCTGGTTCTTGCAGCTCCACACAAACGTCTCAGGTCCATTTTCAAACCTGTGGATGGGAACTATTGCCGCCCCATACGAGTGATGGAGACCTGAGATGCAGACACCCATACCCAGAGAGCCTCTGATACTGCCAGCACCTGGCACTGTGACCTCTCCCATCCAGTGACACATACCCCAGGGAGCCAGGTCCTACCAGCCCTGGGGAGCAGCAGAGCTTGTTGGTGTCCCAAATTCAAGAACTCCAGTGACCGCTTCCACCCCTGCCTTCGCCTGCAGCAAGTCACAGATGTACCAGCTCCAGTTGAGTGTAGACATCCCGGTCTCATCAGGCTCTTATTTCCCTCCATTAAAATTCAATAAGGACTCATCACACCTGAGGTTCAGGGCCCACCTGCCTTATCCCGCTCAGCAGGAGGCCTGGTAGGGAAGTTGTCATGTCCTGGTCTCCAAGGGGACCCACCAGCCCATCGAACACAGGTGGGGAGCTTGCAGTGGAGCAGCTTTCCTGGATGCTGTAGACACAGCTGGGTGCTTCTGGTCCTGGTTGTGCAGGTAGAGTCACCTACACGTACATGTTCCTGCTTCTGAAAAACCCAACCGCGCCAGGTCCCCTCCAGACCCTGGTGTTTGTGTCCTGCCTGACTAAAATGGCTGTGTCTGCCGCACTCAACTGTTGTGACCCAAGAACGGGACCGCAGGCTGGGAGGTGTAAGGTGGCTGCCTGTCAAGCTTGTGACGCTTTGGTTTTGTGGCCACGAGCACCCCAAATGCCAGGGACGCTGCCAGCAGCGATGACATCCTTCTCCGGCTGCACCCAGAGCGCAGGTGAAGCAGGGCAGTGGGCACCGCAGCACCCTGCCAGCTCCCAGCGTTTGCGGCCCCAGGGCCTCTGCTTCCCGGATGGGTGTTCACATGCATCCAGATTCCTTAGAGATTTGGTTGCGTGGTTTTTTTTTAATCCAGGTTCATAAATATTCATGTTTTCCAGCTGGCAAAAATCCTCTGTTGCTGGCTGGCCTTCATCAGGGGCTGGTGGTGGATTGGCCCCTGCTCTCCCTCCCCATGGCAGTGGGGAAGCCTCCGGGCTCCCAGGGCTTCTCCTACACCCATCCACCCAACGCGGCCCTCTCTCCAAAAGGAGAAGCAGCTCCTTAACCCAAACCACTCCAACCAGATAACCTCTTTCTTGGGAAAAAACCACACAGGATGAACTTGCAATCAAATATCCGACTTTCTAATGGCTGGGTTAGAGCAGGGAGGGAAGGGAAGAAACGGGGTTTGGCTCTGGGTTTGGGGACTGCACCTGGCTCTGCATCTGTGTTCAGAGCGGGAAACTGGGGCAAGTTTTCTATCCCACACGGTAGCAGCATCTGGTTGCTCCTTCCTGGCCATGAGCTTTGAAACCATCTACAAAACCTGAGTAAATAAATAAGTACAATAGGTCGCAGCATACCCAGTGGGACTATCCATGGAAAAGGGAAAATATGTATCATGGGGAAAAACCGCAAATCCTGTTCAGCTGCTCCTTTCTGTTTCATTTAATGCACTTGAAGGCGGCCGGGGTGGGAAAATGCTTTATTCGATTACTGGGCTGTTCACACCAGCCTCAGCGGGGCCGGGAGAGCCTCGTCCCAGCCAAACCTGAACGCAAAGAGGGTCCATTTCAATCCTTTTACAACAGTCACGCCACAGTTCATCTGCAGCGGCCCCAGGAAAATGACAGGATGACAAAGCCGGTGGGATGCTCTGACAAGCAGAGCCTCCCCCATCCCTCCCTGGGGACAAACCTGCCCCACTGGCCACCCACTGGCCACCCACCTGGCCGCAGCAGGTGCTGGCCCTGCCCTTTGCAGACCAAGAGCCTCCTCTGGGTTTGTGCATCCTGCTGGGAGGGAGCTGCCCCTCGCCCAGCCTGGGATGCCCCAAAGCGGGGTCCCCCGCAAGCGAAACGTGCGCTCCCCCTTCGCTCCGCCGGCCAGTGCTGCCTCAAACTTTCCAGGGCAAGGCTACGCTGCCATCCTGGTGTTTTGTCCACGGCCACCGGGTTTATGGGACACCAGGGAGACCCCCCTTTTCCTCCCCTCGCCCTCCCCGCACAAGCATTTTGTTTTTCTTCTTGATTAGCGGAAAAAATTCCTGAACCTGTCAGAGGGAAGGAAGGTCTTTTCTCTCTCTCTCTCTCTCTCTCTCTTTTTCTCTCTCCTCAGTCCATTAGTGAACTACAAACAATTTCCATCATCACGGTGAAACGCTTTTTCCACCTAAATAACACCTCTGCGGGCTTTAAAGGTGCAGGACCCTTTGCAGAGCCCCGCCCTGTCCCGAGAGATGCCCTCCCGGGGCCACACCGGCGCGGGAGGGGGGTGGTTGGTCCCCGTCCTGCTTTCCTGGGACAGGCGCAGCCAGCCCAGGGCTTGGGGCACTGCGGGCACCTCGCAGAAACGCAGGCACCTCCTGAGGCTTTTCCTCACAGACATCAAGCCAGCGTGTGTCGGGTCATGGCAAACCTCCCTGCCCTCCTTTCTAGGGGCAGACAGTGTCCCAGATGCCAGCTCTCCTGAGTGCCCCGCCAACCCGCTGACATCCATGGAGCCTGCTGGCATCCCCAGCCGAGGTCAAATCCCCAGATTTCACCCTGGGGAGTGGTGAAATCCCCTCCATGGACGTGCCCATCCCCGGGACCTCTTCCGCACCCGGCTGCGCACGCCTGGCTGAGCTCTGTTGTCCCCTGTGCAGCCCTGCCTGCGCTGGGGGACCCCGGCCCTGTCCCGATGGAGGGGAGAGAGAGTATCCCGCCTGCCATGGGCGCTGCCGAGTGCCCCCTTACAGCCCCCTGCCCAATTTGGGCAGCCAAAGCGCTCGTGTGGGTGGGTGGTGTGGTTCACATATGACCCCATGCGTGTATGCTGGGCCATCCATGTGCTGGACCTTCATGGAGTGAAGCCTGACGTTGCTGGGGGAGAAGATCCCCTCTGGGACATCCAGAGCCCTCCGGCCGGCCGCGAGCTGAGACCAGGCACACAGGTCTGAATAAGGGCTTCTCTCTCAGAACGCACCTTGGTTCATTCATCAAACCTTTTCCTGCGCTGATGCCATCTGCTTTTGTCTCCGACGCCATCGCTCGCAGCCGGCTCTGGGCTGCAGGGACCAGCAGTAGCTAACACCTTCCCCTCTGCTCCTCCCCAGGTCTGTGTCGGGATTCATCCTGAAAAATAGTTTGTCCTCGTGTGGAAAACACCAGAGCAGAGCTCCTGGAGGACAGAGCTTGCCTTCACTGACTGCATCGGCCAGCGGTGGCCAGGGCCAAAGGTTGGGGCATTTGGGAACTTGGGACTTTCCAAAGCTGCTGGGGCAAGACCTGCAGTGGAGCTGCTTGCCCAGCATCTCTGCACCATCCGTCCGTTATTTTTGCAGCATGCGCGAAAAAAAAATAAATCACAGCAAACATTTTGAAACGTGCGTCATTGACTGTCAAGCCACAAACCTCCCCGCTGCCCGGGTCCCCGCTGTGTTTGGGTTTCTGCTTAATCGCTTCCAAACAGCTTCTTTTATTGAGTTAGTAATTACAAGGGGGTCATTTCCCTCGAGGTTACTTTCCTCCGGGCTTCCCCATGGCCTTTGCTGCGAACCCAAGGGCTGTTTGGTATCTGCCCGGCTGGGGGAGGAAAAATGGTAGGTGAGCCCTGCCATAATTGTATATTTTGGTCTCTTCGCCCCCCTGGCTCCTCTGCCCAGAGCCCCACAGACCCACCACTGCGAGTGGGGCTCGCACCTTAACCCAGTGCCTGCACTGCCTGCAGGGAGGCCCCAAGGTCTGGGGTTCCCTCCACTTCCTGCCTTCTTCTTGCTCATTTTTTTTGGGGGGGGGTGTCTGTTGGTCCTTTAGCCCTGTGATGAAAGCCGAAAACAGCCGAGGCTGCCTGGCTTCCTCCCAATGTCTTTTAAGATGGGAGATTCCCAAGGCTGCAAGAAGTTCCGTTGGTCACGGGCAGATCATGGCTCGGGGAGGGGCAGCGTCGTTTGGTCACGGTTTACATGAAGGCGAGCGGGGAACAGCTGCACGCTCGGGCAAGGGCATTTTGGGTTTGGGGTTTTTTTTTTCTTAAATAGCTTTTAATCCTTCATATTTTCCTCCCTCTTTGTACACGGCTTTTCCCTTGGCACAGCCAGCTTCTCCGCCCCCAGGGCCCACCAGGCACTGGTGCATGGACAGCAAGATGGGGCCACCCTCTGACACATTCCCATCCCAACCCCGGGGTCCCACGGGATGGCAACGGCTCCCACCAAGCCCTCTCCCAGGCACATCCGGAGCGTGGGCAGGGAGGGCAGCGGGACAGGGTGGCCACCGTGGCGGGGACGGCTTACGCCAGGGAAGCACAAGCCAAGCACGGGGAGGGAAATACCTGTGTGGGCTTCGTGCCACGTGGCTGGGCTGAAGAAGGCTCTTCCTTCAAGCCATGGCCAGGTGGGGGGGAGACTTTAAGCAGTTCGTATTCCTGAGTGACAATAAAAGAAGCAGTCAAGGGTCTTCCTGGGCCTGGTGAGGAAACACTTGCAAATTCATTTTTTGCTTCGTTTGGCCACACAATGGCTTTAGCACTGCAAATCACAGAATGGTTTGGGTTTGAAGGGACCTTAAAGATCATCTAGTTCCAGCCCCCCTGCCATGGGCAGGGACACCTCCCACTGGGCCAGGTTGCTCGAAGCCCCATCCAGCCTGGCCTTGAACACTTCCAGGGATGGGGCATCCACAACTTCTCTGGAAGATCCTCAATGATAAAAACCCCCAAGCCTGGCTTTAAAACATGGAGGTTTGCTTTTTACACTTGAATGTCCCATCGAGCTCCCGCTCCTGTGTGCCTGATACTTTTGGGAGCCGTGCTCTCGCAGGAGGACCCACCGCCGAAGCTTCTCTTGCCGCCTCCAAGGCTGGATGCGTTTCCTCCAACAAAAGCTGAACCTCCTGTGGAATGACACATCCCGAGGCCGGGCCTTTAGGTGAAGCAGCAGCCGAAGCAATTAAAGCAGGGAGAGTTGCCAAGGCTCCCTGGGCTCCTCCGAGATCACCTGTAGCAACCAAGTGAGCCAAGCTGGAGGAGATGCTTTCTGGCGGCGTGCTGCAGCCCTCCCGGGGCTTGTTTTGGGATTTCTTTCCCGAGCTTGGCTTTGCAGGGTGGATGTAAAGCAGCTGCTCCAGCTGCCTGCGCCCCACGCTGACCCGTGCTGAATGGGTGCCAAGGCGCGGCGAGCAAACGGCGTCCGGGCCAGCTGCCGAGGTGTCAGCTCCAGGCTCCCGGGCCCGCAGCTTCTTTCGGCACCTATTCATTTCCAGCTGTTAAAAGCAGAGGTGCATGCTTGCGGATGGGGTTTCATGCCTTTCCTCCCACCCCCAGCCCCAGTTTGCCAGCCCCCTGGGATGCCAAGTCTTTCATCCCACCCCAACCCGGTCCAGGCTGATGCACCCATGCTTCCTGTACCCCTCTTTGCACCCCTCGCTCCCCAAAATCCCTCCTGACAGGCCCTCAAGCTCAAAAAAGCCTCACGCCAAAAACCTTTCTTGTCACCGGGTTATCCTAAGGAAGTCAGAGCAGGGATGTGATTATTATCCTTGCTGTGATTTTGCCTGTGCTTTCCATCCTCGAGGGCGGATGGAGCTCACCCCTACTCCAGCTCCCTTCAGAGGATCAGGGAAAACATGTCCTCACCCCAAAATGAACCGTGCTGGAGCAAGGAGCACACCTGGGAGTGCCAGGCTTGTCCACCAAGGACAGCTAGGAGCACACCCGGAGACCAAGCTCCTCAGGCTCACCATTGCAGCACAAGCCCCCGCTTGGCTCTACGCTGCACTAGGGGTGCTGTGTGTGTGCGGGGGGGGCCCGAAATTGAGGTACGGGGCAGCGGCTGCCTTGGCTCCCCCCGGCCTCGTGCCCGAGTGCCCCTTGCCAGGAGGAAAGGGAAATGCAACGGCCTTTCCGATCGAGGGAAGGACCGCCGCTGTCTAGACGATGTGACTAACGAGGGAAGGGGCCGACTGTTTGTACAGCTTTGGGGAGTGTAAACACCGCCGACTGTCCCAAGCCCTTTCAAAGCAGAGGAATCCGGAGATCGGATGAAAGCACAGGGAAATTCTGGCCGGGTGTCGGAACAGAGCAGCTACGGAGAAGGGGAGCTCTTTGAGACGAAATCCCCAACACCTGAGTCATTTCAACCCAGCCCGAGCGCTGGGCGACGGGCGGGAAGGCGGAGCGTGGCACCACCGGCCGCGGGCAGGGCTGCGCGTGGGCTCCCAGGATTTACCCAGCTTTGGTTGCTTCTCTCTGCAATCTCAGAATTAAGCATCCTGAAAACGAAACTGGAGGCCCTAGGAAGCCCGCTCTGCCCCACGGTGAGCTGGTTTGGCCTCTGCATTTTGTTCAGCTCACAAAAGAAAGAGAAAATGCTGTTTGAGAGGTGGTTTCTTTTTTTTTTCCTTTTTTTTTTTTTACAACTTTAAATACAGTACTGAGTATAAATTAATCTTACATTTAAAAAAAAAAGGCAAAAAAAAAATTAAAATAAAATAAAACCTCAACATCTTTACAAACCAAAGGAAACAGATTTTGGAACAGGAAAACAAAGTGTCTTAAGACTTGAGGGCTTGGGGACGGAGGGAGGGAGCGACGTGCTGCCTCGGCGGTGGTAGGAGAAGTGCTCTGGGCTTGCAGGAGGCGAGGGCTGGGTCCCTCCACAACTTGTGGCAGCTCTCAGGTCACAGCTTCACCTCCTTCCCCCAGCTCCCGCTGGGGGCTTTGCCCCAAAACAGGGATGCGTGTGTGTGCGAGGGGGGAAGCGGCTGGAGGCAGGAGGGGAAGGGGAGGGCTGCCGCGCCAGCTCTGCTCAGGCACTTTCTTCATGTGTAACTCTGGAGTGCCCAGCACGGCATGATCCGAGGCCAGGACCCCAAGGTGACACTGGAAATTCCCATCATACGTAACATTTCTGCTAATGGTGAGTGAGTATTAGGTGTGCAGAAATAGCCCCCACACAGAGTCCTCCTCCCCCCTCCGGAGCAGGCAGTGGCCTGGGAGGAACTCAACAACTGACCATCCATTTGCCCTCCGAGTCCTCCTCGCTTAGAAGAGCTCATTTCTGTCTCAGATGGCTGCTGCCAACTGCAAAGACCATCCTCATTTCCTTCTCTATATCTACACAGACCAACTTCCAAGCTAGGTGTGCTGGGAACACCTAACGGGCAAAAATCCAGAAGGAATTTGAGAGGGAAAATGTGAGGAAAACGATGGGAGATGCGGGGACATCAGCAGGGGGAGAGCGGTAAAAAGATGGTGCGCAGGACACCCGTGAAGGGGTTAAAAACCTCAGGGGAATGGCATGATTCTGCTTTGAGGACCACAGAGCAGGCAAGGACAGCTCATGGAGATTAAGTCATGCTTCTAAGTTTGGCCGTTGTTGGTCTTGTTGTGGTGCCGCTTCGCCTCCTGCAAGGAAGTTGTGCTGGGGGGTTGGTGGAGAGTGAGAGAAAAGGGCAACAAGACAGCGAGAGATCAGATGATGTCTCTGCCCGTCCCGTCTCGGACCTCGCAGGCACGTTGCACTAACAGTGTGCTTTTCTGCCGGCCCAACGAAGCCGATGCGTGCACGTGCCGCCGAGCTTCCTGCCACCGGGGAATGAAATCCATTTAAGAACATATATATATATATATATTTATATATGTATGTATAAATACACATACACACACACGCACGCACGCACACGTATATATATATATATATATACACACAGATACACGCGCACACATACAGAGCAAAATTAAAAAATAATTTGAGTCCAAGCCTGGAAAGTTGAATTCTCCACCAGCATGTGCAAAAATGGCTCCCCTTGGCAGGGGCCGGGGGCGTGGAGACGATTCTGCCGCTGTCTGCTCCTTCCCCACGATCCAAACACCTTCCAGTCAGCACCAGGAGCAGGAGGGGAAAGGGAGGGGGGGGAATGCATTTGGCTTCTTTGTTGTTTGTGGTTTGTTTTTTTTTTTCTGTTCTGTTTCCCCGAGATGTTGTAAATCTTAGTGGTTTTGGTTTTTCTTTTTTAAAATAAAATATACGCCCACATGTTAAAAATACATATCTGTCCAGGTAGGGCGATAAAAGTCCTTAGTGCATTTTCCATCATCGGTCGCTGCTAGCAATCTGAGATATGCCTGTTTTCAAAAGGTAGGTCCAGTGCAAGTGTTGATCTCAGGCAGGCCCCCAGCCTTACCAGAAACAGGAGGCAAAGAGAGAATATTCCCCTTCCACCCTCTGTCCATTTGTTTTTCTTCTTCTCTTCGAAGAAATTGGACCCACTTTCCTTTTCACATTTTCCATCCTGTCCTCTGGAGCAGGGAAGGCATTGTCCTGTCCTCGTTGCGTATTGTGGCTGTCGGGGTTCATGGTTTTATTTGTACTTTGTTCTTTTCTCATATATATATATATATATAGGTCATGTTTGTCATCCTTTTTTCTTGTGTGTAAAACTTTACAATTATGCTAATAAATGAAAGAAGGGAGAGGCTTTGGTGGGAGAAGGTCCACTGATGGAAAGGGAAGCACCAATTGCCGTCTGAATCAGACGTCGAGGCAGACGGACAAAGAGGAAAAGTTATCAATCCAAGGACCCCATGGGGGCAATACAGCAAATACATTAAATAAACCTGGAAGTGAAACAAAAACAGACACGGCATTAGAATATGTAACCCTCTGTCCCTGCAACTCCCCTCCTCTCCCATTTTCTCCTCTGGAAATGTTTGTGTTGAAGTGCCAGATCAGAAGCCCAAGAGAGCTTTTGACCTTCTCTATTTTTTCCCCTGGACAGCTTGAGCCAGAGCTGAGATTTGCATGGGTTTGCGTAATTTCTACCCTGGGAACCTCGGGCTGGCCAGGAGGATCAGGATAATCAGAGCCCTCGTAGTGCTAAGCGTGGGAATACCAATCCCCAGACACCGCCTGGTGCCCCTCATCCCCATCTCCTGAAACGCCACAGGGTGGAAGCCCATCATCCCCTCTCCTGAGGCGAGGGCAAGGGAATGTGAAGTGAGCGGCCCAGGCTCATTCAAAGGGCTGCGGCACAGCTGGAGCTGCTGAGTCCTGAGCCAGGGCTTTCCCTGTTAGTCTGTGCCACCTCTCGCTAGATTCAGCTCCTCGGGTCCATGCCCTGGCTACTCTTTCTTTTCTGCAGCTTTCCCTCTCATGGGGAACCAGGGTTTATTCTCCTCTCCCTTGTACCAGTGAAATTCTTCTGATGACGAGGGAATTACTCCTGTTTACACAAGTCAGGGAGAGAAGAATCAGACCCTGGACTGACAAAGTCCAGATCTCTTGCCAGAGATTCCAGTTCTCCTTTCCCCTGGTATGACCCCTCTTATGCATGCAGGCTTCGCGCTAGGAGAGAGATGAACCAAAAGTGTTGCTTTTTCTTTTCAGTCTTTCTGCCAACTCAACTAATGAAATAAAAGGAAAAGGGATCCCCAGAGCAACATTAATTCTCTGCTTTCAATGGAGAATCAATAGAGAAAGGAGAACAGAAGTTGCTCCACAGAAGAGATGAATTACATGGACCCCAAGGGGATTTAGGTGTAGAGAGAAGTCAGGCGCGCTCTCTGCCTGTAAGGGAGGCAGAGAAAGGAGAGGGCAGGGCCAGAGAGCGAGTATGGTTGCAGCATGATCCTTCCACCTCTGCGAAGAGCCATAAAGCCATAAATAGGATGCATGCGTTGGGTCCCAGCCTAGTCCTTCCCCCTCCTTCAACCCGGGCTTTATCACACCCAGGCCCTGCAGAAGCCCCACACTGAATGAGTGGTTAGTGCTGTGGGAAGCGTCCAAGGTGCTCAGGCAGAACTGTGTCCTGGGAGAGCATTTCTCCCAACGGGAAAAGCAGCTTGCTGTTACCTGCCTTGTGCTCTCTCTCCCCTGCCAGCACTTCTATGCTACGAGGATTTCTTTCAGCACTTTCTTATCGTTGACATGCTTGTACTTCTTATGTTTCCTCTTCTGCACCGGCGGTCGGCGTACTCGCTGCCTCTGTGAGACAGCGGCTGTGGTGAACGATGGCGACAAGCCTGCCAAAACAGAGGGGAGAGTGTCTGTACAGCGAGGGGCAGCCGGGTCACGTTGAAATACCTTTCTCCACACGCTATCAACAAAGAGCTCTGCAACAGGAGGGCCACAAGGCTTCCTTCTCCTGTTCTTCTGTCCCTTGTCCTCTGTTCTTCACCGTCTCTGCCCTCTCCCTTTTCCCACGATGCCCTTCCTCTCACCTCTCACCTTCCCCTCCTTCATTTCCCTCTGTTTCAGCCCCTTGCTGGCAGGCAGACATCCTGGGAAATGTCCCTCAGCTGGTATAAACCAGTGAAGGCCCATGGGATTCACTGGAGCTAAGCAGATTAAAAACAGTGGAGGGCTCTTTCCTCTCTCCCCAGCCTCTCTTCTCACGCCTCCCTCCGCTCCACTAATGCCAAGATCCTTACGTTTCTGTTCACGTGGCCCTGGCCGGCTGTTCCTGGGGGGCTGACGGGACACTGCTTCACACCGACACTGCACGTGGTCCTCCAAAGGCACAACGACTTTTTTGAATTTTGGCTTCCTCTGGACAAATTCGATCTTGTTCACCTATTGGGAAGAGAGAGGCAAGCAAAAGATGAATACAGCTGCAGCTCCCACTCAGTAAAAATAATCAGTGTCAGTACCCTTCAGTACTGGCTTTCTTCCTAAAGGGTCAGAAGGCAGTTTATAGAGCACAGTTCAAATTCAGGGGTGGTGTGTACGGGAGCTAATTCTGCGCACACCAGCAGAGCAGACCTAGACCGGGCAAGTTTGGATGTGACTGGTTATTTCCCCCACTCCTAACTACTGCCGCTGCTTAAGCAGGATGGCTGGTTGATCACGGACAGAAACATGGGATGCGCAGAACACGCTAGCCTGTTTCTGACAGCTGTGATGGCAGAGACCTAGGGGCAACCAGAATTAATTCCCACAGGATCCTACAGGAAGGGCAAAAGGAGAAAAACTCAGGCCCGATGCAAGCAAACGCAGCTTCACCAGCTCTGCTGAGGCCTGTCTGAATTTGTCTCAAGCTCTTTAATAACTCACAGGGCTGAAGCCCTCAGCTCTGTGTTTCACGGGATAGGTGGTGCTCTGGAAATTCCCTTGGACTCTCCACCACTGCTGAGTCAGAGGGAAGACTCACTGCTCCACATCCCACCACAGGGCACGAGCTTTCTAGGGGGTCCTCCCACTCCAGGAGCAGCCCAGCCTGACCCCACTCAGCTTATCTTAGAAGACCGCAGTCCCTGAAGTGCTCCGCAAGCTATAAATACTTGCTCTGCCGCGCGTCTGGAATTGAATTCCTCCAAACCCACTGCCCCCAGCAGCATCCCTCAGCCAGCGCCGAAGCAGCCAGGCTGTTTATCTTTCCTTGAAAGCCCACTCCACACGCTTCAGACCACACGCTGCTCGCTAGACAAACACTTCCAGCCAAACAATAGAGAGACCTCTGTCCTCAAAGAAACCATTTCCAGGTCACTTTTTCAGGCTGGCTTTTGACCTCTCACTTGTTTTTTCCACAAAAACAACTCCTGCTCCCCCCCACAATTTTCCCTCATTCCGCCTGGCTTTTCTGAGAAAGGAATTTCCTGATGAAAAGGGCTGTGTGAATACAACCTCTCCCAGCCAACCTCTGCCGCCTGCCTGGGGGAGTCTCTTACGGCTCAGGCAGCGGATTAGTACGGGATAAGCATTATTTTTAAACGAGCTGTCTGGGAGGAAGCTGTGAGGAGACCACTGGTAGCTGTGGGGAGGGCAGGATCAGAGCAAGGGGTTAGCCGTCAGGTGTCTGGTTGCTGCTGGAGCGGGTCAGGAGGTAACCGTGGGGCTGAGAAAGAGGAGAAGCTGCTCCAGTGCACATTCTTGGGAAGAAGCTGCAGCAGGAGGGGCGGGGATGGAGACTGCCACTGCAAGCCCTTCACTTTTTGCATCAAAAACAGTTCCCGCGATGAAAGCGTCCTGTTTCTTCTGCTCTAACACAGCAGACCAGGCCACCTCCGGCCACAGAAAGAGCGGCAGCGGGGAGCTGCAGCTGGGGCCGGTGCCCTGTGGCTCTGCTGTGGTGACAGTCCCCAGATGCTGGACAGCACCAGCCCTCCCAGCAGCTGGCAGGGATGTCACCCCGCGCCAGGGGCTGCAGCGCTCCATGGCTAACGCAGAAGACGTGACTGCAGAGGGGGTGTGAGGGAACAGGCCGCTGTGCGAGCCTTGCACCCGAGAACCACTGTGGTTTTGGTTTTGGGGGGTTTTGGGGTTTGGGGGGTTTTTGGGGGATGGAGGTGGGCTGTATGAGGAGGCAGCGGTGGGAATTGTCTCCCTTACCTGGATGTGCCGGACGCGAATTTGGGTGGGTCGACACTGCACGTTGCGATTGTTGCAACACCCGGAGCAGCGCTGCACCTCCACGCAGGGCGGCCACACCACAAAGTTGGCGTTGGTGCTGTCCACCATGTTGCGGGAGATTTCAAAGACCACCGCCCGCGTCTTGCACTCTGCGAGGACAGCTGGCTCTGCTGCTGCCAGAGCATCTATGGAGGGCCAAGAGAAGAATGGGAGATGAAAGGGGCTTTGCAGCTGTTACCAACCCACTGCAGCCACCTCTACTGGAAGAGAAAGACCCCACACGGCTCTCCCACACACACTCATGTTCTTTCTCCTTCTCCCACCCCTCCAGCTCCCTCCCTGGACAGAACCGTGCCTTGTGGAGGAGCCCCCAGTAAAAAGATGCTTCTCACTGGAGGGGCAGTCCTAGGTAGGAGATGACACTTCTTAAGAGCAAATCAGCACCAGCAGGATTTAAAGAGCAGCTTGCAGAGCTCCAGACTCCCTCTCCTGCCCTCCTGAAGCGTAACACCCAGCTCCTACATGAGGCCCAGAGCCTCCTTCTCATCTGTCTACACATCCACGCACACTATAACCACTGCCCCCCCACCAACATATATCTCAGGCATGCATCTGCACCCACCCACAGCTTCTCAGGTGAGTACCCCAACAATCACAAGGTGCAACACCCCTGACTCACCTAGGCTTCGTCGCTCTCGAGACAGGGCCACGGGGTTTTGACCAGGCTGAGTTGCATTCAGGTCCAGGCTCGAGCTATCCTCCTCTGAAAAGGGAAAGACATGACCTAATAGCACCAGGTAGAGGCAGGAGAAGATGGGAGGCGCTTGTGCTCTGCTCATCAGGCAAAGTGCAGAGATGTGGGATAAGCCACAGCCCCAGTACGTCGTGCTAGGTGTAAATCCACCAGCAAGGTCACAGCTGTGCTGGGGCATGGAGACTCTAGGTTTGCTCTTGGCTCAGATTAGGCAGCTCAAAGCAGCAAGCCTATAGGGAAAGAGGGGTCCCAGTCAGGTCTGGGACAGGAAAACTCCAGCTCAAGAAGGACAAGGCCTACGGCAGGGCTTTCTGGTGTCAGAGAGGAGTAGCAGAGGGATTCAGATCAGCTGGCTAAGATCAGGATACAGCAAGGAGGATCAAAGACCAGATGGAAGCAGAAGAAAGTTTGGTATATAACACCCAGGTGCCTTGCTGGGATGGCTTGGGACTGGGAGAGTCGGGGTGTGAGGGGGCAGGTGAAAGGGACGATGAGTGGGAAGTGGGGTGCTTGCTTTCTCTCTCTCAACTCACCACAGCCACTTTAGGTTAGAGTCAGTTTTACAACAGAAGAACAGACAAATGAGGTTGAAATGGCTTTTCCCCTATCCTACTCTAAGGTATCCTACTCTAAGCTGCAGGATTTGGAGGTAGTTCAGTCAGCGATGGAAGAGGAAGGCAGATAGCATTCAGGCCAGCCCTCAGCAGTTCCCTCCCACCCCACTGCTTTTTCCCATAGGAAGTGCTGAATAGAGAAATGCCCATAATCCCCATGGAGCACTCCAACACGCAGCCCCTCCTGAGCTCTGGACAATGGCCGCGCTCGGAGATAGCTCCCACCCAGACACAGCTCTTTCCTTCTCTGACCCGCTTTAGCAGCTGAAGGAAGCTGAATGGACGTCAGCATCAAGGGAGCAATTTTCTTAAAGGGAAATTTGGGGCCAGTGGAAGATCTCTGTTTATCAGATGTGCGGTGGAGCAGACTTCCCACACCTATCATGTCCCATCCCTCTTCCTCAGTCCTGCCGTAGTGCAGCCCTCATAAGGGGAAGCAGGGACATTGCTCTCCACTCAGCTCTGAAGCAATTGCTGAAGGATTTGGGATGGGTGCACCGAGGCTATATTCACAAGGTAGGAATCATGTGCCTGTGCAGTCAACAACTATGTGTGAGGTGGACAGGCAGACACCCTTTAAAGTGGCTAGAGAGGTGTGATCAATTCTAGGACACCATTCATCTCACCCTGAGACAGACAACTAAAATGAGATCTGGTGGATTATGCTCTAGAAGAGCATGTAGTTCTTCAGGGGCTACAGAGGGTGTCTGGATGACTGGCTTAGATGGTCATGCACGCTATGCAGGCAGCCACAGTTAAGGGAGATGACCCCCCCTCTACACACCTCTGTGGTTGCGTCTACGTTAGTGTCTAAGGTCAGGAGAGCAGTATCTCAGCTCATCTGCCTCCTGGAGCTGCTTAATCCTGGCTCCCTGTGCAGTCAGTGGAGGGCAGCAGCTGTGACATGTACAGGTGCACGGACAGCACAAGGGAATAGTTCCAGCCAATCTGGGATTATTTTGCTAATACACTTATTTGCTAATAAGTGTATTCTATACAAGGCAAGCAAATGGTTATGCCCCTTGGTCACTATCTGGGAGCAGATAAGAGCCACAAGGTGCAATGAGACAGCTTCACAGCACCGTTTTCTGTTTCCCTGACCAGCTTTTCCCATCTGGGACCTGAAGTGAAACCAGTGACTCGAAGCTCTGCAGCCTTCTCTCATTCCCCTGGGCTTTTCAAGCCAACGTGAGAAGCCCATTTCTTAACCGTGAGGGTGGTTAGTAACTGCAATAGAGATGTAGCTGTTCCTTAGACACGGGGACATGACAGACTGCACGCATCTTCTCAGCCACTCCTTCCCCATCCCTCCATCCTGCACTGCCTGGCATTTTATCAAACGAGGGTGGGGGCTACCTTTTGCGCAGAGGTTGAGTTGATGAGAGGAGAGAGAGGAGGGAAAAAATAGCAACAACTGTTGACTCGAAACAAATCTCCTATTGAAAACCGGGTCCCTCCCTCCCCCAGGTTGTCCTTCTACACCCTGGGTCAGCACTGAAGAGGGTTGGGGCGGGGGGACCAGCCTGGGACAATCCAGCATAGCTAATTTTGGAAGTTGCCCCATTGTGTGGTTCCTGAACGAGGAGGAGGGAACTGGTGAGGGCAGGGAGCGGCCGTGGAGGTGGTGGGGAGCCTCGTCGCCTCTTTCTAAGGCAAACAATAGCTAAACGCAGCTGGTGCCCTCCCCCTCACTTTCCCCCCCTGCCCCTCCAGGGCCGTTTTGAAAGGCAGCGGGAATGCTTTTGAGACTGCGCCAGTGGTTGGACTGGCATAGGAAACAAAAGCAGGAAATTCTGTTCCCCCGTAGATAGTGTCTCGGCAAGGATTACAAAGCTCCAAACAGACAAAACACGAGAGAGAAGGCGAGCTGGGGGGGCCGGGGGACGACGGGCGGGAGCAGGGTTAGAATAGAAAGGAATTTGCTCTGAAGAGACCGTTTATAAATAAATTCCTGGGCCAGCCCAGCCGCCGTGGCGCGTGCTCCAATTCCCACACGTGCCGACCCCTCCACGCTTCGCCGCTCCTGCCGCTGGCTGCGCTCAGCCCTGGCCAAGTGACCCCGAGGCACTGCAGCCCCCGGAGCTCTTATCTACGGGCAGGAGGTGAAGGGACGCTACCCTGACTTAGCCCCTGTCCCGTATCTCACCCATGGACACGTGCTCTGCTGCTCCCGTCCTAAGAGCTTCTTGGAACTCATGGCCTTTTGTGGATGCTAAACCTGACAACCCGCTCAACCCTTTCCTCCTCTGTCACCCTATTTCCACCTCCCATTTCTCCACCTCCTAAACTGATCCTTGGCCAATTCAAGACCTGCTGCCTGTGCATCTCTCAGGGTGAAAAGTGCTGACCTCAGTTCCTGGCACTCACCTTGCCCATCTCCTATCATTTTTGGAAGCCAGTGTCCCTCGATAGAACAGTCAGTTAGCAGGAGATCTAAAAAGGCATCTAGTTGCTTAACTCCTACAGGTTTCAGAGGGGTGAGGTGTGTAAATAGCCAGGTCTTGGCTCCTGAATGGTTCATATATATGTATAGCAAGGTCTGTTGATAGTGTGCCTGCTGGAAAACAGAATATCGCCTCCCTCCCCGCAAAAGAGTTAAGTAAAAATAGAGGAGTGTTTGGTGAAGAGGAGATTTACCTACGGAGTCTATCCGCAGGGCACGCTGGAGGTCGCTGATGGAGCGCACTGAGCTGCCACCCAAAATCTCATAAATGTCTTCGGGTATGGGGTCCCCCTGCCAGATGACAAAAAGAAAAGAAGGGGAAAAACAAGCATTAGAGGGGTCATCTGCAAATACTGCGCCACAGAGCGGGAGCGGGGGGAATCAAAGGAGCACAGACGAGGCATGACAGAACCAGCGAAATGCAAAAGACATGCCCTCATGAAGGCACAAGCCTGAAACCTGAGAAAAAGCGAGAGAGCCCCTCTTGCTGCCTGTCACAAAGCGGATGGGAGACTGAAAAAGCCCCAAAATGCCTGGGCTTTCCAGCAGAGCCCTGAACGCTATGCAAGCAGCCAGCAAGGCTTCCTTCTCCGGTGCTGTATGACTTCTCCAGGTGGCCTCTCATTCCTGCTGCCTGCAGTAAAGGCATTTTAACAGACTTCCCTTACGCTATCAGATAAAACCTTCCCAATATTTCCCTCTGTTATGAAACTCCCTCACGGGCTTTGTGAGATATCGTGTGTATGTGCGTGTGCGTGCGCGTGTGTTTTCAAACCACAGTGGCCCAATAATATCCATCATTTGCATACTCGTTAAAAAAAAAAAAGGTGGGGGTTGGAGAGGAAGATTGACCTTTGCAGCTGAGCTCGCTGCTGGTGAAACCACAAACGCTGCAGGGAGGACATGAAAGGCTGTTCGAGATGGTGGGCTGAGGAGCCGATTTGGATGAAGAAACACATGGGAGTTTGGATGCCATTGCAGGCTAGCGCAAAAAAAAAATTAAGCAAGCAGGTTTATAGACATCAGATGATGGCCAAAATCAGGGTTTGTGCGGGCAGGTGCAACGCCATCAATCTCTTGGGAATTTTACTCTGGCACCAGGCTTGAATGGGCCCCAGTGACAGCACTTAACGAGACTACAAAGGAGCAGTGTGGGAAAGCAAGCACTGATTAAAACATACTTCCGAAAGACTAGAAAAAGAGACGGAGGAAAGTACTGGCCAAAGTGTTTGCTTAGCTCCTACCTTTCTTCATTCAGGGCTACTCATGCGGAAAAGCTGCTCTTTCAGCCGGGTGCTGGATGCCTTCTGAGCCACAGCCCTACACATGCCCCTGTAACTGAGAGGAGAACTTGGCTCCTGTGCTTGTGAAATGCAGGGATTTTCGTGTGGGTTTTTACGGACAGTTGGTGGCATGTGTGTGATCCTCCTCATGTACAGCTATTTCTTCCCTGCCTGCGTTCAGTGTAGAACATTTCCCTTCTGCTTGGAGTCGAGGAAAACCACCAGGCAGGTGGTTAAATGCTGGCTTTTAAACCGTGAGGGCTTTAGCCCAAACCTATGGCCACGTTTGCATGGCAGCTTGAGCCTGGCGCTCTCCCACACGTGCCTGTCCCTTGGCCACCTGCCCTTCGCCTCTACCATCAGGGCAATAGGAGCGCTCCCTCCTCAGCCCTGTGAGCCCACCCTCTAATGCTATAACTTAAACTAGGACACGGTGGCTTGAAGGCTGCTGCAGCCCAAGTCATGGGGCAGAAATCTCCTGGGACAGCCGCAGAGCAGACAACGCTAGTGCCTTAAACCTCCTCAGCCAGATCCACCAGAGCGCTCGAGTCAGATCGAGCCTCTCTGCCCCACTCCGTCCCTGTCACTGTCACATCTCACCACAGATCTGGCTGTCCGCCTGCAGCAAAAAGCAGATTTTAGATCCCCAGGCATTACTTCTTCAGTCTCCGAGGGAGAGGGAAGCAGCGTCAGTGATTGAATGCACAGCGAGAGCGAGACTTGTGTAATTCAGGGATCACTGAATAGCTGCAAAATGAAGATGCCTTCTGACAACTCCTGCCGCGTGAGGAAGAGTGGGACCAACAGCCCAGTGCCGGAGAGGCTCTGCAGCACTCCCTGCCTTGCGCCACACACGGCGTTTACTGGAGAAGGGATCATTTGCAATTCCCAGTACTTGCAGCCAGAGCTCAGCGCTGGGCGGTGAAATTGCAGGCTTTTTAATGTTTGCACCTGTCAGCCAAACGCATTTGTGTACGAATGCTGCTGTGCACGGATGCCCCTGGTCCTTCCTGACACTTAATACATGTAGGAAATGGAACTTTATTTTAAACTCTGGCACTCGCTAGGGGAGAGCGTGGGCAGGTGTTACGAGACTCAGTGACTTTGGAGGCGAGCTGGGAGGTGTCACCTTGCTAACTGAGCAGGGGAAACAGATACGAATCAGGGATTGCAAATGCAGGCCCTCAGGAGCCGGATTGCTGGGGACTGCCTGTAGGAATAAACTCCACTCCCTGCTCCCAGCAGCCGTTTTAGGTGCCAATTTTTTTGTGTTGCAGATACTATCAGCATGGCTACGACGTATCACCAGCCCACATGGCTTATAATCCTGTCCTCCTCCCCGGGGGTTGTGAGGCAGCTCTGCCAGCGACAATTGCAAGCCTGTGAAGCTCCTTACTTTCCTCTTGTGCCACAGAACCGTGTCCAAGGCTGGCCTAAGAGCAGCTACCTGAGCTGCACGGTTTGTCCTTGCTCCATCTGGGGTCTGTGTTTGGGAACAGCCATGCCCCTGGTCCCCCATCCCAGCCCTATGCCTGGGAAGCTCTGAGGTCAGGGCACCGCACGCACTTGGGCTCAGTGCACTCGGTGGGAATGGGACACAGGGAAGCAGAGGTCCACCAGCCACCTCCACCTGATCCCATGGGGTCAGAAGGTGGAGGAACAATGCAGGTGCTGGGATCCCCAACAGACCAGCCCCAGCAGCCGGTGCTTTTCCTGCTTAGCAGCTCCTCTGGAATTATTTGTCTAGCACAGGTTAACAATCTCCTTTTTTAACTGCACGGCAGATCAAAGACGACTTTTGTCTCAATGGACTCCTGGCTGGCTGTCAAGTGCCCCAAGGCCTGGCCTTGTATTCCTGCGAGGCCCTGAATTCCTAGAAGAAAGTAAGTTTGTTCTTCCCTCCCTCCCTCCCTCCCTCCCTCCCTCCCTCTGCCCCCAGTGCCTGGCTCTCCCCCCGAATCGCAGGGGCACACCCCACTCTGCCAGTCCCCTGGCAGGGACATCCCCTCCCCTTCTCCCGGCTGCTGACACTTGGGGGGTAAAACCCACGGCGCACCTGAGACAAGGCAGCAGAGCACCTGGGTGGCTGCGATGACATCGCCGGGGCCTCTCAGCATGTCCCCTTTGCCTCCCTCCTCCCAGGTGTCAGCAGCGCTGTTTGGCAGCTGCAAACCTATGCCATCCCTGCTCCCAACACACATGTTCTCCCCAAATCAGCATTCTCCCCAACCCCACCACCCCCTGCCTCTGCAGCTTTCTGCCAACGTATGCTTTTGAGCAGCAGGGATGCTGAAAGGACCCCTTGCAATCAGCCACTGCAGAGGTGGCACAGGGAATATGCAGGGCTGTGCTCCAGTCCTCCCTCCAGCTATTCACAGGCAAGAGTCTTGCCCGAAGGCGCGTCTCATTTGGTAGCACAGCAGATACAGAGGAGGAGGGAGAAGAGATTGTGCAACTGGCAGGGAAAGCAGACCCTCAGGGCTCAAAGGAACCAGCCAAGGACACTCCCAAGGTGAGGACTCCTCCAGTCCTCTTTTTTTGGGTGGTGTGTCTCCACGCCCACGTGTGACTACACACAGAATGGTAGCAGCAGCACTGGCCCAGGGCAGGGAAGCACCCAGCTATCTGCTCCTCTGCCCAGGAGAGGAGGACTTTCCCGAGCACCTCCACGCAGACCACAGCAGGGGATCTTCGCAGCAGGGTCTCGAGTGATCAGCCAGGCAAAAAATCCCAGACAAACAGCATTTTTTAATTCCCTCTGAAGCGGATGTGAGGACCCCAAGGGGAGACTCCACGGCATTCCTTGGCAGAGGGCAAGACCAGCAGCACCTGCCACTGGCCTGATAATCCCAGAGGCTCTTGCTCCCCAGGCACAGGACTCCCACCCTTCCAGCAGAACTCCCAGGTACAGGGGGACCCCGACACCCACCTGCCAGAGGACCACGCCTGCCTCTCCCCACAGCAGGCATAACCCTCCTCACACCAGCCCCTTTCACGTGGGACGGCAACTTACGTTTTCCTCCCTTAAAAGAATCCAACTTAATGTTTGATCTAGCCCACGTTCCTAAAATACAGCCAGACCTACCCACGCTTTTTCCCATTTCAAGGGGGACTCCACTGCCCCACCCTGCTCCTCCACACTCCCCCCCCACCTCCCCTGTGAGGGCTGGAGGCAGTTCCACCCCCTGGGGCCGGTCGGGTACCGGCAGCACTGGAAACAGCGCAGGAACCACTGTCATTCTCTCCTGCCGCTGCGCATCAGCTGATGGTGAGAGGGAGGCAGGGACGACTCGCCTGGCTCCTTCCACGAGCTCACCCCAGACGTGTCATCCATCCCAGCTTCCACTGCTATGTCCTTGTCACAGCCTTATGCTAGGAAGACTTGGGAAGAGCCCCGGAGCCTTGCACCAAGAAGACACTATGGGGAGCTGGGATGAGGTTATAAGCAGGCGCCAGGCCGCACCCCATTCCTCGGGAATTCCAGAAAGCCCTGCCAGTGGGGCTTCACCCCACCACAACCACGCCAGGCTCAGCCCATCTCTGTAAATGTTGCAAGGCAACTATTACAGCCCGTGGGGCAAATGCAAATCGGGTTAGCATCCTCGCTTCCCAACTGGCAAATACCTTCCCACTGAGGCTCGAAGGTACTCCCTCCTGCTGGAAGAGCTCCAGGGCCCTCCAGCTCCAGATGGGTGTGATCGAAGAGGGAGAGGGACTCGGGAGGTTCCATCTCCCGGCTCAGGCCTCTGTTCCCCGTGCACTTTCTCCGGCAGGGCTGGGGAGGAGGTGCAAGCCCCGTCCAGAGGATGACTATGGTTCAGCAGCCTGGTAGGAGTCGTGTGGTATGTGCCTGGTGCAGAGGTGCAACACACTGCCCTCAAACTAGATGTGGGGAATGACTACAGGCAGAAGCATCTACCCAAGCAGAAACCTTCTTGCTTCTCTGGTCACAAAATGACAAGTATCACGATTCCTCCCAAGAAACCTAGAGCCAGAATTCCCAAACTCTAACCCTACGAGGCTGTCATAGAGCTGTGCAGTCTTTTAACAGGATAACAGCACAGAATAACAGTCCCCTGGGATCAGACACTTCCATCTTCACCCTTCCCCAGCACCAACCATAGCTGATGTTTCATGTTGCACAGGAGAAAGAGATCTGAGCCACCCACAAAGGAAATACCATCCTCTGCCCAAAACAAACATAACCACTGGGCAGCCCACAGCTCTAACTGCTTCCCTTTGCGGCTTGAGCAAGGGCAAAACAGGCCCATAAGGAGGTGATGTGATGTTTCACACCCAACCCCTTCTCTGCCACCCACAAGAGGGGCTGCCCAAAAATGGGGAAGGAAAAAAAAAAGAAATGATGCAAAGGGAGGAAAGTTTTGGTGGAGGGATATTTCCTGCCCCTGACAACCTCCACACTGCAGATACTTGGGTAGAGCTGAAGTGGGAACCGAGCACCAAGTGTAAATGGGAGGGACTTTCTGATCCCCTCAATCTGCACACGATCAGACCACAAAATGCGGTGGGAGAGGTCAAAGGCTCCTTGTCCTTGACCACGGCTTGGGGTGAGGCTTTGATTTCCAAGCAGGGAAACCGAAGAGGGTTGGGGTGTACGTTCATCAGCCAAATCCCACCACCTGGCCCCCACCCTGTGCCCTGCTCCCTCCTGAGCGGAGCGTGCAGGGGGGCTGCAGGATGAGATGCTTGTGTGACCATGCAAGCACAGCAGAGACACTCATCCCCTGCCTCTTCCCATGGCCCCAGCTGGAAACACACCTTCCCCAATAACCGTGTCACCCCGGTGCGGTGTCTCTAGCCACGCTGTCCCCTTCCTCGCCCCTTTCAAAGTGTGTGTGTGTGTCCCCTTGCCCTTTCTCCATCAGCCCCTTGGCGATGCCAGCTTGGGTTTCACGCCGGAGGTGGCAACCAAGCGGGCCTCGGTCTCCGATGCCAAAATAACCAGAGGGGGTGAGAGGCTCGGCAGAGGGGTGACAGCCGCTGGGTGAAGCTGCCAGCAGGGCAGGAGGCTGCGGGGTCCTCGGGGGCGCTCCCCATCAGCACCCCCTGCCCCGCCATTGAGCGGAGGGGGGGGGTCTTCAGCCCCATCTCCCCTTCCCCACCGGCCCGGCGATGACTCCAGCCTGGGACATACACGGGGGTGGGCTGATTTCCAGGGAAAGCCTCCCCGGCGGGGCCCGTCCTGAGGGGAGGCGACCGCCCCTGAGGGAAGGTGGGGGGGCAGCCCCTGCCGCCAGGGCGGGTAAACGGCCCCAACGGTCGCCCCTCCTGAGGGCCGGGGGGCGGCCGGCCCTGCCCGCCATTAGCGCGCCCCTGCCCAGCCCTTCCCCTCAGAACGGGGCAGGAGAAGCCGCCGCCCGCCCCCGCCGTGCAGCTCCGCTTCCCCCACGCACCGGCCACCCCCGGGCTTCGCCCCGCCGCACCTGCGGGGCGGGAGGAGCCGGAGCCGCCGCCGCCGCCGGTCTCCCCCCCGCCACACGCCTCCCCGCCGCCCCGGGGCTCGCAGCTCGGCAGCACCGCCCGCTGCCGGCGTCGGCAACTCACCTCCAGGCGGGCCAGGGGCAGGGAGAGGATGAACGCGAAGACCACGCCGAAATTCATCCCGACTTCAGGCCCCGCCGGCTGCGGGCACATGGACGGCGAGCCCCCGGGAGGGAGAGCGCTTCCCGCAGAGAGCCCCGCGGCCGCCCGGCCTCAGGCATGGAGGGCGCCGCGCCTTCCCATTCCCCCTCCGAGCCCGGCTGCGGGTGGGAGAGCGGCGGGAGCCCCTTGGGAGAAGAGGAGGAGGAGGAGGTGGCGGTGGTGAGGGGAGAGAGGGGTAACGCTGGGTGACTCGCCTGCTTCTGCGCTATCTCATAAGCCCGGTGGTAAAAATAATGCAGTCCCTCAAAATTAGAGGCATCCAGAGCCTGCGCCCCCCCCTTCTCGCCGCAAGGGATGCTTCGGTGTTGCCTTTTGCTAGGTGGTCCACATGCTGGTTTTCCCTCTTGGTTGTCTTCCTTGTTGAAAGATATATACGTTAAAGGTTTTTACATGCAGGTAACGGTGATTGAATGTCCTCAGAATGAGATGCACAAAATGATAATTAAAAACTTTTCCAAAGTTTGGTACGAAATCCAAAAGGTAAAATCTCCTTCCCTCAGGTGTCCTTTTCTTAAAATGCTCCTTTTCTTCCTTACGCCCGCTTGGTAGTTTGGTTTTTTTAGCGAAAAGTTGCTACCGTAGGCTGAATTTCTTCCCCTTGCATTAGGCTGTGGCTTGGGTGCCTTTCTCGTTCGACGTGTCGGCGCTGCACTGGGACGTTGAGGTTTGCTTTGGGTTTGGAGACAGGTGAGAGCAAATGTTTTCGCTGTGGGTTGCGTGTGCGTGTGTGTGAGTGCGCCGAGCCTTGACAAGCCTCAGAGCGGAGTCACGGCTGCCTCCCGCGCTCTGTTGCGACAAGAAAGGGAGAGGAAAAAAAAAAAAAAGAAAAAAAGCAGAAAAGGTAAAACTGAAGGGGAGGCGAGCGAGCCGATGGGTCTTTATTTTAGTCTGCGAGCTGCAAGAGAGACTAAACTGGCACTTGGGGCTGCTCCTTTTATAAAGGAGAGGAGATGGGTGGAGCATAACTTGCCATCCTCCTCTTGGCTGGGTATCAAGGCGAAAAATCTAGTGAGGGAGTAGCAGTCCATTGCTGACAAAATAAAAAGTGTGTTAATTTAAATGATAAATTAATTAAAAATGACTAATGCTGTAATAACCTGTATAATGTGGCTTTAATATCACATGAGGAACGGAGACAGAAATTCCTTTCTCCTCAGCAAGAGATAAGAAGAGAGGAGTTCCCGGCACGGTAGTTTGTTATTTTTTTGGCCCCAGGTTCTCGCTGTTGCAGTCTGGAGCCCATTTCTCTAAGCTCCACTTGCCTTCTTCCCTGCCCTGCTACATCACTACCTCCGGGGAGAGAAACGGCTTTAATATCTCACACCTCTTTGTGTGCAGGGGGAAAAAAAAAAAAAAAAGCCAGATAAATTTAAACGTTGCTACAAGACAATCTGATGTTGCTCGTGGCACCAGGAGGTATTTTGCTGCATGATTATCTCCACAATGTAATAAACATCTGAAGGGAAATTAAGGAAGCAGATATTTGCTGGGAGGGAGGGGGGGGAGAGGGATGGGGAGGGGAAGGCTGCTAACAGGTGAGTTCAAGGAAGAGTCATATCCTATCGAAAAAACACCCGTACGCACGCCCTTTCATGTACGTACGAGCGATCTCCCGGTGCGGAGTTGCACACTCGCAAAAGCACACTCCAGGCACGACCAGGAGGGCTTTCTGCACCATCTTTGTGCAGGCTCGTATCCACCGATACATTCCTGCACCGTCATGCACCACAGGCGCTCGGCAGGCGTTCGCTCTGAATCCCAAGCATCTTCCCTGCTTTTTCTATGCTACGCACACGCTTCTGTTCGAGCTGCTCGCATGCACTGCTACGTGCAAATTTTGTCTCATTCACACATCCCTGGGCACCCATGTGTTCTCCTTCACTCTCCCCCTCTCTCTTCCTTTCTCACATACATACACCCACCGGCATACCAGTGGCCTCAGCTCACAGCGTCGCACATGCTCCCTTAGACTATCTAGGTGCCTGTGAGCCTCATGCAGCCAACCCGCTCTAAAACGCACGGTCTCGCACCAGCGCTCACGTATGCACCACCCAAAGC
Organism: Larus michahellis; assembly: GCF_964199755.1. NCBI lineage: Eukaryota > Metazoa > Chordata > Aves > Charadriiformes > Laridae > Larus > Larus michahellis. The sequence continues at coordinate 56,536,048 of NC_133896.1, read as the reverse complement.
GTCTGGGTACGAGGAGCAGCTACCAGAACTGAGCAGTGGTGCTCAGTTCTGGTAGCACCAAATGCTCTTCTCTAGCAGGCATCTGAGAACACCACCCAGCTTGGCTAGGTACACCCCTGAACCTGACTTTGGTCTCAGCGATGTGGGTGTTGGGCAGGAAGCACAGAGACACATAGCTTGCTTAATTAACATAGCTCCTCTTCTCCTCCCATCACAGAGGCAGTAGCTCAAACACAAAATGAAAGGTTCTACGGTAGGGCAGCGTGTCAAGATGCTCTTAGATGGCAAGGGATTAGCGACACTTTGCACTGACCCAGAAGAAGACGGGGCAGATTTCCCCACCAGTGGTGGATTTCGTCAGAGCTGTGCCAGCTCCAAAGGCCGAGCCATATGAAGTGGCATAAGTGCAGAGATAAGGAGTGTCCTGGGAGTCCCTCAAACCGAGTCTGAAGTGGCTCAGTCCCAATTTTGGAGCTCAAATGGGAGGAAGTGGAAACGCAACACATACCTTTGCTCGTTTCCACTGCCAGAGACCTTAACAGGACTTTACCTTAGACACTCCAGCCATGCTAGCCCTGTCCCACCGCAAATTCCACACGACACTCTTAGAATCCCCCTCATTCTCTGTCCTGGCCCGCCAGCAGCGTACCAGCCATTTCATGTGATGACGATTCATCTCCAACCCTCTGGCAGGGTGGAGCTACAGCTCTAATGTCTACCTGGGTGCTGAAACTCCTTCTGAAGTCTGTAGGACGCTCCAAAAAAGGGTTTTAAAATAGTCTGGGTCCACCTCACCTCGCTCCAGAGGTCTCTGGCCAAAGGAACGCCATAGCCCTGGGCTCCTTGGTGGTCAGCAAGGGCAAAGCTGAGGATTGGGGATGGCCAAACCAGCTTCTGGAAGCCCTTTTATCTGTGTAGAGGCAGCTGAGGGCAGCTAGGTTCTGAATGTCCATGACCACGTTATGTTTTTACAGTTCATGAGGGGTAAACGGAGGCTTGGGTACTCTTTGAGCATCTCTGCGCTGGAATAACCTGGCATGGCTCCACTGCCTCCACACCACCTCGTTGGAGCTGTGTAGGGGGTCCTCCACGCCGTAGTGGCTGCCTGGCCATGACAGAACAGCCTGCGTGTGGGAGGGTTGATTAAACTCCTCAGCAGGGAGAGATATCACCGCCGGAGAGGAGAAGGACTCAGCAGTAAGCTAACAGGGACTGCTGCAAATTTCTTGTTCGGTAGCAACCAGAGCTGCTGCAAGGCCTGCTTTTTGGGGGGGTATGTGTGGTGTGGGTTTGGTGGTGATTTTTTTTTCAAATATCCGGCTACATTACATGCAAGATGGGATAGAAATAGAGTTATTTATTTTCATGTGGATGATGCCGGGCAGTTTTTAGAAGCTCGACATCAGAAACAAAAAGCCGATCCCCGTTGAACCTCCAGACAGCAAGGAAGAGGATGTTTGGAATTTGACTAATCATCTACCTATGACCCTGCCTGGAAATAGAGCAAAACGATATTCAAGCTGCTCAGGCTTCAGTTGCTTTTCCTTACCCTTTCTGCTTTTAAGACAGGGACAGATTTTTCCCTAGTGAGGTCTTTAGACACAGGCTGGGCCAGTCTCTTTGGCACTGAGTTCAACAGGAGCACACACACTTAAAATGCTGTGCCTTGAACCAGGCAGATGCTCTTTTAATTCTCTTGCCTTTGTGAAATTAGAATCATAGAATTATAGAATCATAGAATCTTCATGGTTGGAAAGGACCTTTGAGATCATCGAGTCCAACCATACACACACAAAAAAACCCCTACAATCTCTGCCACTAGAGCATGCCCTGAAGTGCCAAATCTACACGTTTCTTAAACACCTCTAGGGATGGTGACTCAACCACCTCCCTGGGCAGGCTGTTCCAGTGACCTGACCTACTCTTTCAGTAAAGTAATTCTTCCTAATATCTAATCTAAACCTCCCCTGCCGCGACTTCAGACCATTTCCTCTGGTCCTGTCATTATTCACTTGGGAGAAGAGGCCAACATTAGCTTTTCATTTATCCCACGAACCCCGAAATCTAATGAGGACAACTCTATCTTCTCCTCACCTGGCCTGTGGGGTGGGTGTGAAGGCCTGCAGGGCTACCGGTGTCCCAGATGTCACAGGACAAGAGTTTGAAACCACCATTGTGTATGTCGGGAAGATATTTTGAGGCTACACGAAGCGGCTGGACCATGAAAATGTCCTATTAGAGCATCACAACTTGACAAGGTCCGGTCACAACTGTGCTAGCTGGCAATGGCCCTGCAGACAAACCACAACAAAAACAGAGATTTCATTAAAGAGCCTGCAGCAGGGTTTCTTATTAAAACACTTTCACCGCCACTACAGCTTTCTAACCTGCGAACAGCTGAACTCATCTCCTCGGTTATTTTCTTATCACTAGGGAGGAGGGCAACACGTGTCCGAGGACAATAGGCAGTTCCCTGCTCCAAGGCTGCTCTCCCCTCGTCTCATGTTGGCGGAAAAAATGATCTACTAGCCACCATCCACAGAGGCACGACGTGAGGGGTGATATCTTCTGGGTTTTTTTAATTTCTTTTTTTTTTAGAGGGGGAGAGAATTGTGAAACAGCAGGAAGAAAAACAGGGCTCACAATGGAAAGCAAGACTCAGTCTGAACAGCTGAGCTGTCTCAGCCTCTCCATGATGAGTCCTGTTTTGAAAAAAACAATCAATGGAAAGAAATTAGGAGGTGTTGACAGCCAGCGTGTAGTCAGCCCGCCCACTCGAGGTATCTCACTTAGGTGTTGCTCCCGCTCTGGTCCCTAAGTTCAGGAGAAGGATGAGCAATCCCTACGCCCACTCCGTGGGGCTGCCGCAGCCGTCAATGGAGGGGAGCAGCCCTGACACTGAAACGATGCACCTAGAGTAAGCTTTATGCCTACTTTATACCAGGAGGCCCGCTCTGTGGGCGCATCGGTTTTACGCCACATCGCCCGGTTGTATGAAGTTGATCCCGACCCGAGCGATCAGAACAGAGTCATTGTACACAGCTTATGCTGCTGTTTACACCGTTTGCCCCAGAGGCTGCCGCCGCGGGAGCTGCCCCCACTTCCTAATGACTGAGTTTGGTCTAACAGAGGAAGAAAGGAGGAAAGGAGAAGAGAGACCAAAGGAAGAAGGCTGAGACAGGCAGGGAGCCTGGTGTTTATATTTGGTGCTGGAGGAAAAGCAGAGCCTCGGGGTGCCCAGGACTTGCATAATTCACCTTCTCGCCCATGGCACTGGCAGGGAAAATGCTTTCCAAGGATGACTAAAGCCCTCACAGAGCAACTGGCTCCAGGGGAAAGGTAAGGTGTCACCTGGCGAGCAAGCGTTCGGTGGGACCTGCCAGGCTTCCTGTGGGAATCCCCCTCTGCCTGTCTCTCCCCAGCAGAGGGATTCCCCCAGCCCCTCACCACCTCCTTCATCTCACCCATTCCTGGCAGAAACCTGGCAGAGAGGAGAGGATGGGGAAGGGGGAAGGAGCACGCAGATGCATGCAGAGGGCAGAGCACAGCCCCTGACAACGGCAGAGCGGGAGAGGGCTCCTGGTGGCCGTGGCTTTCTGCCCCACGCTTTGGGATGAAGGAGAAGGCAAAGGCATTTCATATCTCCGTGGATGTGCAGCTCGAGCAGGATTCAAAGGGAGACGGCAAAGCTGGGGGGACTGATTTCCCAGCGCTTTCCCGTGTGCATACACGTTCCTATGCCAGGTGGGGAGGAGGGGATGCAGCCTTCCCTGCTCACGCTACCATATATTTCTCCCCCCCCCAACCCCCAAGTTTAGGGTAGAAGGGAACAATTTCCTTACTCTGGCAAGCATCCATTATGTCTATGGATCTGCTCCCCACCCCATTCCCCCTCTCTTTCCTGTTTTGATGAAAGGAAAAAATGTTCTGCTTTCCTTCTTTATTTTTCCAGACTGGTGAATAGCACTCGAAAGGAATTTCTCTCCCTCCCCCCTTCCCCTCTCCCAGTATAATAAATATATACGTATGCCTGTGTGTGAATACACCACACATCGCAGGTCATCTGTTGTTTTTCAAGAGGCATATGCTATTTTTGTTTCCAGATTGATTAGGTGGGCAGCGGTCCCCCTTTCCACTGACACCACCCCAAACACCGCTTCCCCTGCCCTCGGCCTCTGCCACTCACCATCTCCCCATCCTTTGCCCCTGGGTCCACAGCGAGCGGCGGTGGTGGTGGCAGCAGCGAGAAGGAAGCTTGCTGAGCTGGAGTAAAAATAGCCCCAGCAGTTACTCAGCTCAGAACGTAACATGACTCATGATGTGAAATGAAGATGAGGGTCGAAAACCAAAAGCAAGCGGCTCTCCCTCCTTCCTTCCCCCCCCTCCTCCACCTGCTATCACTGCTCACATCACAGAGCAAAACCCACTCTAAATACTGCTCGATGGGGGTCAGGGCATCAGCCAAGGTAGAAAACCTGGTGTGTGCCACCGGTGAGAGCCCGTTCTCCTGCCCGCTACGATTTGGTTGCGCCAACACCGGCAGCAGGTGGATTTGGTGATGCTGAGCCCAACCCTCAGCTCATGTTTCCCCCGTAAGCCGTGGGCCCCGGGCAAAACCAGCATCCCACCGACACAGCGGGATCAAACACCCTGCAGCACCCTTGTGGAGGGTGTCCATGGTGTGGAGGACACCCTGCTCCCTGGGGCACGCAGGAGAGCAGCACCCCCGGCATGGCGGGAGGCAGGCCGTCGCTATCTGCTGGCCTGTGTAATAAAGGAGGGAGTTTAAAAATAGACTTTGAGCTGCGATGCCGGAAAGGCAGCGAGACGTATAGAGCGGGTGTGTGTTTATCCTACACGCCCTGCGACTGACGCCCCGCTGGCATGGGGGACCTGCCCCAAGGCAAAGGCACCGCTCGCCGGCCACGGGTGCTCGCCGAGGGGCCCTCGTGCTGGTCCTTACCGCCACCTTGACCACAGATGGCGGTGGGTGCGCAGGGTGGAGGGGAGCCCCCAGCTCTGCCTCGCAGGTACCAGGGCTGCTCAGAGATGCTCACCCACCACCCCAGCTCAAGGATGTTTGGAGCAGTGGGATACGCACCTCTCGGACACGCCAGACCGACCCTATCCGCGACTCCTCCACCCCCTGTATACCCAGACAAAGTGGCATCTCTCAGGACAAAGCCTTTCAATAGATCTCCTGCCCTCTGCCCTCTCCTGAACAATGAGAAATCAAGGAATATTGTCCGAGCTGAATAAAAAGATCTAAATTTAGAGTGTCTGATGTGTTCTTGGTTTCCTGCCATGACTCCCCTCCTCCTCCCCGGCCTCCCTCTTCATTGCTTGTTAGCCTTGTGCACAGAAAGGTTTCTGATGGGGTGAGATCACCACCAAGACCCTGTCTCCCCAGCGATGAGACAGAGGGGAATTCCAAGTTTGACTCTAGTCTCTATTTTTGTAGGGCAGGGAGGAGGAGAGCACACCGGTTTTTGCCTCACCGGCTTAGATGGGCAGAGAGGAGAGGGAAACCGAAGGTCAAGACAGAGGGAACTTTCTCTCCCACTTCACTCTCCTCATGTCCTGGCCCTGATGCCCCCCAAACACTCTGTCCATATGTTTCCTCCTGCTCACAGCATCCTTGCCTCCATCTCTGCCATGGCGAGTCCTTGGAGCAGCACTGCCCCTGTGCTGTTCCAGCCCAGAAGCCCTGGCTTGTAGGACCCTCCTGCCCTCCCAATTTCCCTGAGTGGGTCTGGCAAGAAGCAAGCAGCTCAGAAAGAGCAAACAGAGGCAAAAAAAAGCCCGACCCAACCACAAAAAAAAGCCAAAATGGGGGGAGAGGAGCGGTGTTATCCAGCAATGTACTCCTGATGTTTAAACAAGGGACTCCCTTGGGTTTGTGCCTGATAAGGCTGGGTGTCAGGGGAATCTATTCATTTGTTTTCCTCTTTAAACAAAAAGGCCTTCCCATAACCACAGTGAGGAGGGAGCCAACACCTCTTGAGGAACAGGCTTGTCTTAAGTGCACACGCGGGCAGCCTGTCTGTCTTGCTCCTGGAGAGGAAAAAAGCCTAGACTGTGAGTATTGACCACACCACTCAGTGTCAGTGGAAAGGGGAGCGTGGGCCAGCAGTGTTTTCTATGCGAGGATGGACACCAGGAGCTAAATCAAGCTTGCCAGCATGTCTGCAGGGTGTCTGGAGGTGCAGAAGTCCTTTCCGATAGCGGGATCCAGGCAGACGGGCTGAGGAACTGTCTCAAAAGCAAGGAAAACTTCTCCCACCCTCCTTTGGCTTTGAACAGTGTTTCCCAAGAGCATCCTCCGACCCTCCCCAGCTTGATGGCCAAGTCGGTGAGCAGGTGGAGCAGGGCTTTGAGGCCAGCCAGGCTCTCCCACGCTTCGCTCTCTTTCCCTGGCTGCATGATCTGGCAGGGCAGAGGGATTATGAGTCTATTATTATTATTATTATTATTATTTTTATTTTCCCTTTTGCCAAGAGTTTGGGGGCAGGCTCTTTGGAATGACACTCATGTGTGCCGAGGACAGCATGCCACATGTGCCAGAGCCGCTGGTGGGACAGGAGAGGGGGAAGGAGCAGCACTAGGTGCTCATGGGGAGGGGGAGAGCTGCCACAGCCCCGGATGACATTGTGTGAACAGGCAGAGAAACTGATTGGGGATGGACCCTCTGAGGCAGAGGGGAATGCCCCCGTCCTTCCCTCTCAGCCAGGGTGAACGGCATGTGGGGCTCAAGAAGCGATAGGGAGAGCCAGGAGCCATTTGTTGGTGGAGAGTGAGTTTAATGCCCATTCCCAGCTCAGAGTGATTGGCAGCGCCGGCAGCTGGGGAATGGAAAAGTTCAGGTCTCCCGTTCCACGTGCAGCCGTTGCCAGAAAGCATCAGGCTAATGGATGCAGCAGGGTGGAAAGGGAAAAACCAGCATCAAGGCCACTGGAGATGAGGCCTCCTACCATGGTCTGGCTTGTTACCAGTGTGAGGGCGCAGCAAGAACAGGGCTGGTCCACAAGAGAGGACAAACCAGGACCAGGAGTCACCCCAGCCCAGGTGGTGACCCTGCTGATCCAAGTAAAGTCCTGAGCAGAGACAGAGATAGTGCTAGAGATGAAGGGACATAAAAAGTGGGTCTGAGTCCATCAAGGAAAACCAGTCAGTAAGCCAGGACAGCAGGAGACAGGACCGGCCATGGGTACACCTACAGCAGAGCCGGGTTGAATGGAGCTCCTGAGCCATGAAGATGTCTGGGTGCAAGTCCCAGATGGGGCTGGCCAGGACAGATAAGGCCCAGTAATGCACTCATGGTCCTGACAACCATCAACGTATGATGGTTCTCACACCTTGTAGAGGACTGGGCTCGATGGACGGCTCCTTGTGAAATGCCCTGGCTGCTGTTGGTTGGGTGACACATGGCTGCAGCAGGGATATGGAGCTGGGTCAGGATTGTGGCACAGAACCAGGGTGGGGGGTCACAGTGTGGGGACAGGGGATTTGGAGCCACGTCGGGATCATAACTTGGAAGCAGAGCAGGGACAAGAATCTGCTTCAGAGACACAGATGAAAAAGGGGTCCCAGAGGCAGGCAGACACGGGGAGGGGTGCCAAGCCCCCACTGAGAGAGGCCAGGTAGTGGTAGGTGGCATGGGAAATCCAGCGCTGAGGAGCCTCAGGGACAGAAAAAGGGATGCAGTAGTGCCCTAGGGTCCCTGGTGAAGCAGTGGGGTGCAAAATCTGTGGCCTTCACCCAAGTAGAGGCATGGGGCCAGGTCCCACACAGCCCGAGGACCAGGCTCTATTACACACAGCTCAGGACTGGAGAGACCTTAGCTGACGTCCAGCAAGCATCAGGAGTGGAGCTGCCCCACACAGGGGACAGGCCAAGGGCCAAGCACAACCCCAATGTGGTTCCACAGGCGATCAGCACTACCAAGGTGGTGATAGGGACAGATTCCATTCTCAGCCCAAGACAAGGCAAGGTCCGATCAGGAGCAGCAGGAGACAGCACTGGAGACAAGGCTGCAGCGTAGGTTCAAGGTACATCCTGGAAAGAAAGCTACCACCAGATAAGGTCTGGAGTCCATCTGGGACAACCAGTCAGGAAACCAGGACAGCTGGCGACAAGGACAGGCACAGATACACCTATGACATAGCTCAGGCCAGAAGCAGGTACCTGGCCCTGAGCTTAAATGGAGGCCCTGGGCAGAGAGGTGGTGGTCCCAGGTGAGCCTGGTTGAGGCCATTAAGCCTCACGGATGGACTCAGGGCACTGCCAGGCACTAGCCATCCCCATGGCAGGACGCTCCCAGCTCTTCAGGGCGTGGGGCCTGTAAATCTGTCCCTGGTGAGGCTCACCATCTGGGCAGGATGTTGATTACCTAAACCAGCCAGAGGGAAAAGAGGCTCGAAAGCCAAGACACACCTGAGCAACACGTAGTCAAGCTGAACTATCCTTGCCTGGCCTCATCCTTCTTTCGCTCACTCTCCCTTTCCCTCTGGAATGACAACGCGAGATACTGCCTCCATCCCTGAAATCTATGCCAAGAAACTTTTATTTTTAAATTCACAAACAATGACCTAGCAGCTGCTCCAAGGCTTTTTTTTTTTTTCCTTGCTAACAGAGTGGAAATTATATATATATTTAATTAGCTCATCGGAGCTAAATTTCCCTTCCCACCATTCTTCATTAAAGGCAGATGTAAAATGACCCCCGACTCCAATCTCTATTGAAGGGGGTGTGACCCCTCTCCATCTATCAGAAGTTTCCAGAGAGCCAGTTTCTCCCATCCTGCCTCTTTGCTTTGTCCAATTGTTGGTAGAGAGAGCCAAGAGTTTAAAATGCCATTTTAGCTGCCTCTCCATTATCTTGGGCAGAGGGAGGGTTGAGATACCTCAGAGAATGGAAAAATCCCAATAAAGGAGCGGAGTGTGGGTACAGATATACCCTCACGTCTCACAGGCCCTTGGACCCAATTGGGATCTAAGGATGCTTTCTTGTTGCTAAAAAAAAAAAAAAAAGCTGTTTTTTTTTTTAAGTATCAGCCATCTCAAGTTCTCGCTGGACTTGAAGTCAACCCCAGCCTCAGGTCTTTACCTTCTGCGCCCAAAGACTAGCCCTTCCCCATGCATCGGCCATGTGCCTCGGCCATGTGCCACTCCGTGGCAGCTCTCCTGACCTCAAGCAGGGCGAATATGTCCCGGGAGGTCCCTGCAGCCTTGCACTGCCTGGAGGGGGCTGCCCACACCGCTCACACACACCACACTGCGGACAGCACTGCCAGCGCCGGCAGAGGACCCTGGTCACCGTGCTTGGATTGTCCAACACTGTCCGTGCATTCATCAGCCTGAGGCCTGGCAAGGGGATGGAGGCTTCTGTTCACACCTCTGATGAAAATTTGATTAAAAAATGCAAATTGTTTTGCTTTCTTCATGTTGCCCCTGAAGGTATTCCCTGAAGACATTACTTTTCTTCTTCTGTCCCCGTTTTTGAGGAAAGGTGCTGGGCTGACTGCCCTGGTCCCTAAGGTGCAGAAGCGATGAAGGAGCACACATCCCCTTTTTTTCACCCCTGCCAACCCACCGAGACATTTGTGGGGGCATCTGGAGACAGCATTCATCACACACATGTCCTGTACAACCACCACTCCCTGGTTTGAGAAGGGACATGTGCTCCGAGGTGCAGCAGGACCTCGTCCTTTCCACTGAAGCAGCCAACCTAAGATTCTTGAAATAAGGATTTTGGTACCTTTGCCACATCTCAGTCTTTCTGCCATCCTTCTTCTCATTCTCCTTCCCCCCCATTTATTTATGGCCTGGATCTGGACTTCTCTTAACTAAGCAGGAAAGAAGAGCATGCTGGATGATTCTGGCATGCTTATCTGCCACCGCGATTTGGACTTCACTCCAAGGCATTGATCTAGGTGGTTGGCTCTTGCTTTGAGAGGTGTCCTACAGGGATCAGCAGCCACTGGATGCATATGTTGCGAGTTAGACCCCTCTGGACACCCCAGCCTCCCCGAGTCAATCTGCTTGGCATTGGTCCGAGGCAGGACATGCCAGACTGGCTGGTTTGGACCTGGCAGTGGTTGGCAAGTCTGGGCTTCTCTCCATCACTCCGTGCCTCAAAGTTCGTGAGTTGTTTGATTACTGCCTTAATCTCCTCCAGTGTCTGAGCCACAATAGAAGGTCAAGTCAGACGTAAAGGCCGGCTTCTGCCCCTGCTCCGGAGTGACTGCGAATAGGTCAGACTTATCTCGAGAAAACACAGATCCAAGAATGGCAAGGCCCCTCTTGTCAACCTGTTTGGCCTCTTTCTCCTTCCCCATGGCTCACTCCCGGCGGGAACCCCTGCAGGACTGCCGGGGCGATGGGAATCTCAGCAATGCTGGTCACACAAAGACCTCTCGGGTGACAATAGCTCCTTCCTTCCTTCCCCCGTGCCTCCTTCCACCTCTGCAGTTCTCACACATTCCCAGAGCTGTACCTGGGCCCTTCCAGAAGGTCCTGAGCAAAATCCCCCTCCCGCCCTCCTCCCCAGCCATGCAGGGCAGCCCAGTGGGTGCTTTTGGAGAGGAGGGGTGTCCCCGTGATGCAGCTCCGCTTGGGAACAGATGTATTTACATCTCTGTCTGTGACTGAGGGTGTGGTTTCAAAATTGGCGCGAGTCACTTGGAAAAAAGCTTCTGGAGAAAGCAGCTCTCCTGCCTTCTCCCTTCTCCCTCCAGATTTGCATTCCCTCTTTTTTTTTTTCCTGGTTTATTCGTTTTGCTGGGATCGTTTTCAGCCGGATCAGCCCCAGCTTGCCCCCCTGCCACCTGCTCCCTCTTGCTGATGTAGGAAGCTGTAGAAGGCACGGCCAGGATGAAGGCACCATCCCTTTTGCTGGCAGCAGAAGCTCAGACCAGCGGAAAACAATCCTGAAACCACCCCCTCCCAATCCCTCTCTCTTCATGCTGGGAATATCATAGAATCATAGAATGGTTTGGGTTGGAAGGGACCCTAAAGATCATCTAGTTCCAACCCCCCTGCCACGGGCAGGGACACCTCCCACTGGACCAGGCTGCTCAAAGCCCCATCCAGCCTGGCCTTGAACACTTCAGGGATGGGGCATCCACAGCCTCTCTGGGCAACCTGTTCCAGTGTCTCACCACCCTCACAGTAAAGAATTTCTTCCTAATATCTAATCTAAATCTAATGGTTTCAGTTTGAAACCGTTACCCCTTGTCCTATCATTACACTCCCTGATAAAGAGTCCCTCCCCATCCTTCCTGCAGGCCCCCTTTAGGTACTGGAAGGCCGCTATAAGGTCTCCCTGGAGCCTTCTCTTCTCCAGGCTGAACCCCAGCTCTCTCAGCCTGTCCTCATAGCACGTGTAGGATGTATGTATCTATGGCTCTGCCTCCACTCAAGAGACGCTCCACACATCTCCAGAAAGCCACATAAGTGTGTGCAGGGAGATTTTTGATGTCTAATTTCTTGCAGGGGAACGGATGCCATGCAAACGGCCCGGAGGTTCTCTATGGACTCGCTCATGCCCCCTTATCTGTGCCTGTGGGATCATCTGTGTTTCTTATGTGAGGCAGCCGCGTGCTGCGGCACAGCTTTGCCTTTTCCTTGCCCACATGGAGTTTGACGAGCCTGGAGCTGGGAGCCAAACTCACACGAGCTGCTTCGTTCTTCTGGCTGAGGGAAGTGAGGCTGGAAGAAGCAGCAGGGTTGCTGTAACCCACTGTCTTCTCCCCCTCCTCCTCAGCCTATTTCCTGACACAGTTCCTATATAGGACAAGTTTCTGTTGCAATCAACTGTCAGGTTAATGAAACCCTGAATTAACCCCCCTTTTCTCCCCCCTCTGCAGGGAAACCCTCCCAGCGGGCAAAGCAAATCCCAGGTATCTGTTACTTGCTCCGAGGGAGGCACATTCCCAAGGACACGTGTGGGAACTCAGGCTGGAGTGGCCTGCGGGGATAGGACTGGTTGATACGGACCTTTAAAGACCTTTAAACCCCCCTGCACCTGTGTGCAGAGGGACACTCACCACCCTCACCGAGGAGGGCAGGAAGAGAGGGAAGGGAGAGGTGGGATTGTGTAATTGGGATTTCTCTCACCCAACAGGCAGCAGCCCCCCGGGGCACCAGCAGATAACGGGGCAGTGGCTGGTAGAGGCGTGAGAGCTTGCAGGCGTTGCCTGGCAAGGTGTTTGCTGGCCCCAGACAGGCGGGTTGGCTGGTGGTCTGGAGGGTGACCTGAGTGTGTGGCTCGAGTGAAATCATTGGATTTGGAGAGAGGCTGCTCCCTTCCTATGGGAGATTTTCTACCCAGGCACAGAGCTAGTGCAGGGCCACTCTGACTGCCGGCTTGGCCGGGCGTGGGGAACACCTTTTAAAACCTGCTGATGCTGGACTAATACTTGTATTTTTCTAATGTGATGCCTTTCCTCATTTGAGGTTTGCCCTGAGGTTCCTTCCTGACTCTACATGTTTCCAGAGACAATTTTTGCCTTTAGCACTGATGGAAATTTGCAATCTAAAGACTTCGGTATATTAATACTCTATTTGCCTGCCTTTTCTTCTGGATCGAGGGGTTGCAGCTTAGCTCATGGTGGGGCTAGAAGAGTCTTTCCCTCTGCCTTTTATGTTCAAGCTGGCACAGTAAAGGAGCAGGCTTCCCCCTCGCTTGCACTTTTACTGCGTCCCAGATCTGGAGGGATGCTGGCCTCCTTCTGCTGAGGACTGGGCTCGTCAGGAGCCTGCAGCAGCGGTGCGTTCTCTGGTCCTGCTCTAGCTCCAGGCAGGGATGTAGCAATGGGCTCTGAATCATAAAGACCTGTGATTTTTGCCGAGAGGTGGTGCTGGGTAGAAATGCCAAACTCGGACTGATGTTTCTGTAAAAATGCCGGCAAGCTGGAAGGGGCTGGGGGGAGGGAGCACAAGTTATACAGAACAGATCCTTTAGTCCTGTCTGGCGCTAGCAATAGTAGCAACAATAGTAATATTCATCATCATCACAGCATTCCGATATCAATTTCCATCTTGCAATTTCTGTGTGTGCACTGACTCATTTATTTTCCCTGGTGAGACAGGGAGGAATTGTTCGGCCGTGGCAGATGTGGGGAAACAGACATCCCAAGTCCTGCAGAGAGGGAGAGTGGTTGATAAGTCGGTCCCTGCCTTCTAGTGCCTTCTACTGCCACAAGACTCCCGCATGATAACTGTCTACTAAAAGACAACTACCCTGTCATGGTACCCCAGCCACAAAGGACTCGGTGGGTCAAAGTAACTGTCTCTCCAAAACTATCTGAGATTATTTTTTTCCTCAGCAAAGCTGTTATGGTGTGTGGGCACAAGGGAAGGTATTTATCCCCCCATAAGCTCCCAAAGTGACGTTATGGACTTGAATTTTCAGTGCTGAGGCTCTGGCACCTCGCGGTGGGACTAAATCAGCGAAGAAGCGTATCTAACCATGGAGCCATCCGCGTGACGCATGAGCCACCGAGAGCAATGAAAGGCAGGCTGGTGGCTGAAGCTTTTTTCCCAGGCCAGCCTCCCCCGCTGCCAGCTGTGCTGGGCAAGACCCTCGTTGCAGCCATGGGACCATTGCGTCTTCAGCTCCGTGTCATCGCCGGCTATGCCTGCCCCCATTCAATAGCAGCCATTGTCCCCGGGAAAGGTCACCCAAGCCAGGCATGCAGACGGCAGCGAGCGTGGAGGCTGCTGCTGGAACAACTGAGCACGGGGAAGTGAAGCAGGGGCAGAGGGCAGAGGGGACCGAGGGGATGGAAGGGGCAAGGATGTCGGAGGACGTCTGGGCTGCCTCCTGCTTGGGGGAGGTTTTGGGTCCGTACGTAGTGAGGAATCAGCCAGTTTCCGCAGGGTTAAGCTTGCGTTTGTGTGGGCAGCACCTGGACCCTTGTTGGGAAACGTCTAACACCAGAAAGCTCAGGGCTTTCCTAGGCAGTCTGCTTTTCCCATAACTGGCTGCGCTTTTCTTTTCTTCCCATCTTGAGCGCAGCGCTTGCAAGGTTTAATGGCTTTAGCACCACACCTACAGCAGACATCATCTAGTCTCCTCTTACACGTCTCAGTCCCCAGACAAGTGCTTTGATTTAGTATGTCTGACCTTCTGCTGTGTGACATAATGAAGTAATGTCCTCTGCACAGGATCCCATCGCCTTTATCGTCCCGACAAAGTGCTGCGTTCGCAGTGCCGGGGATTTTTATGCCTGTTCGGCAGGACCTTCTCTCCCCAGCCTGTTAACGTTGGGTCATTTTCTGCTTCTTACTGAAGCTTTGCAAAGTGGGGCTGAAGCCATTCTGGCAGTCATTTCCTTTCCCCTCATCCCCTCTCTCTGGAAAACACACTGGAATTTCACTAACAAATATTCCTCCGATTTCACGATCAGATGTCTGGGCTGTGAGTCCCACCCTGGTTTCTGTAGCACGGCTTCTACCAGCCCAGGGTGGGCGTCTGCCTCCACCAATTCCTGCCTGTGAGGATATCCATGAAACCACTTGCAAAGTCAAAGCAATTGCTAGCATTTTTTCCTAATCTGTTCATAGTTCTGTAGGGCTTTAGTCGATGCTCTGGAAGCATACACCATTGGGTGATCATCTTGCATTTGAACAGCTGCTAATCTCTGCAAATTTGCATTCACCGGGTTTTTAGCCTCCTTGTTAATCTCAGGGCATTTGGTTTTGGGGTTTCTATAACAAGTATTTTTTAATTTTCGAGAGCAGTTCTCTTCTCATTATCGGAGGGATCACCCTGGGACAATCATTCTCCAGGGAGAACAGAATGGAGATGAATTAGAGATGCATTTAATTTTAATTCATTTAACATGCCCAGAATGAGCTGGAGGGTGGGCAGGGCGGCAGGGGAGAAAGAAAAGCGGGAGCAGTTTTCCCCCCCGGGTACCTGTTGAGAGAGGCCTGGCTCATTACGTTATGAGGCACCCTCATTTAGTCAAGATCACAGGCCTGGGTTTTGCCCCAGACCCTGTGGAACCTCACTGTGCCCCTGGATATGTCTGCAAATCTCCACGAGGCTCCTCCGTTTTGGGATCCTTCTTCCCAAACTATCATCTCCCAACCTTCTCCCAGTCCTTCCTCCGCCAGGCAGGGACTAAGAGGGGAATGGCAGAGCTACTTTTTCCAAACTCTGCCTGCAAAAGGAGGTCCACCGAAGCACGCTGTCAGCAGGAGACCCCAGGAGAGGAGACTTCTGTGGTAGAGCTTGCGCTGAGCTGGTAAAGCCTCCAGAGCCCGACTTCCCCTGGCTGAACCTGCTTGAACCTGCCCTTGCGTTCTGCCAGGCTTCTTTACGTTGGCACCGGCTCCTCTTCAACGAAAAAATAAGGGGACTTTCCCAGGCATCCTACTTTAGTGGTACCAAAATGAGACAGCTCTGAGAACGGACTGTTCTCAGCTACGAATATCCCTCTGCCTTCGCCGGACTTGGCTCTGCAAGGAGCTTTGGTGGCTGCTGCTATTTGGGTCAGAGTTCCTCTCTTTGGCCAATTTCTTCTTCAGACTCCAGTTGTGACTTCTGGTCAATTTTATTCCAAATCAGCACGTCAGCCACAGGCATTTCTAAATTCTCAAGAGCTTCAGAGACACACTTCTGTGAGAGACGTCAGTTATTGAGAGAAGGCTCCTTGCAACCTCCAATGTAGAAAAGAGAGAGGAAATATTTGCACTTTCTTCGGCTTTGGCTCTCCAGTGATTTTGCCCCCCATCCCTGTGCTGAACAGGCCCTTTTATTTTGATTGCCTTATGACCGCTTCTTCAGAGGTTTGTCTGTGCTACCTAAAATCCCCAAAGCGCTATCAGAAAAGGACAGAGAAGCAAAATTAAGTATTTTCTTCATTATATCCATAATCCTGGGATCCTGTAGCCAAAACAGAGTTGTTTAGAGCCATTTGAGATGTCTTAGGGTATCTGAGACACATGAAGGGGGCCGGCAGATCTGCCACGGGACTTACTGGACCCCAACACCCGTCTGGAGTAGCAGCTGGAGGCCAGGCAGGATACGCTACTGTATCTATAATGAAACTGGATACCAATATTTGGGCAACTGCATCAAACCACAGCTGAGTGAGTCGCGAGTGCATCCCCAACTCGAGCGAAATAACCTCAGGATGAATAAAAATCCAAGAGCTGAATAAATGTGGCACTACCAAGGTTTGCAAGCACCCTGTCTTCTCTGCCAAATCAAATCCGGTTCTTGCACTAACGTGGAATCGAGCTGCTTGTCAGTTCTGCAACAAAATAATTTCATCTGCGCTCAGGCTGGCCATCTGTTCACTCTTCGGATTCACACGATTTTATGCCGTAGCTCTGTAACCTGATGATCAATAGCTTCGCCATTTCTGGCAGCTGGCGTGCTACATAAAATCTTTCCCAAGTGCTCTTCTTACACGGATGGGTGGAAGGAGCCTTGAGCTTTCACGATGATGTTGACCAGCAGTTTCTTCCTGCTGCCGCCAGAACGGAGCACAGGTGTGCGCCATCTCTGCCTCTCCCGCATGCGGTGGCACAGACTATTTCAGCTCTTCTGCCTGCTTTTGAGGACCTCGCTGCTACAGGGGCATCGAACCACCTGCGGCTACCTCTTCCCATCCTCAGGCAGCGAGCTCGACCCGCTCTGCTCCTGGCAGAGATTTAATTGACTTTGGTCACTGTGTAAGTGTGCAGCGACTCACCGCAGGGCTGATAAGAGCCTGAGTTTTATTCCTTGGCCTCTAATGACGCTGATCAAGGTTGCAGTGAGTTTTATCACCATCACATGGCTGGGGCCACCATGCACTGCCCGTGCTGGCTACCCAGCTGAGCGTGTGCTGGGACTGGCACGAAACAGTGGCACCCCCAAAGCAAAGCAAACAGCTCTCTATTCCTTGGGGAATCTCCGGTGTGTTTGACGAGGGGTGCAAAACCCAAAGGCTCTGTGGTGGGCGCTCAGGTGAGGGCAGAGGTGCCAGCATGGTGGGGAGCATGCACTCAGGGGTGCCTGGCGAGCCGTGGGGCAGGGAACACTGTGGCCAGGAGCCCCCATCACATCCCCACGCGGCTGGGGGTAGGGGATGAGAGGCCCCCTGAGGAACAACAGAGCATTGAGCTGCTGCCGTATCTCTCTGGGGCGAGGGAAGCGGAAAAGCGATAAGAGCCCTCTCAGATGAGGAATTCCTTCTCACTTTCCCCTTTCTGTTTGCCTTTCGTCGGAGATAACACAAGCCTCGGGCAGCTTACTGGGATGCCGAGCCGCCAGCACAAGAAGGGACAGCCACAGCCACCCCTGTGTGTGTCACCCCCAGGCACGTGCCCACGCCTGCCACCCTCTCTGGTAGGCTCCCACGAGAGCAGCCCTACCACGGCCTCCTCTCCTTCCTCCCCTGTCTGACCCGGGTCCCCTTGCGTGATGTCCCATCAATTACCGTCAGGAGCTGTAACCTGAGGAGCAGTTCGGAAAAGGGGAGTGAGATTATGGGTGGTAAAACCAAGGCTGATAAAGGTGGCAGAATATTTGGGTAGTGTTTCACTGCGGCACTGCCTACCTGGGAGGGAGCGGGGAGCATCTGAACGCCCGCCTGCCCTGTCTCCAGCCTGGGCTGTGCATGATGTAAGGAGAGTCGGTCCCTCCTGACTCTCAAAGTCTTTGAGCCCTCCAGCTGCATCTCATGGTGATGGTCTTTCCAGCTACCACTGCCCTCTCTCTGCTGGCCCCTCCAGGACTCACAGCCCACTGCTGGGGCACTGCAAGGCTGTCCAGCACCTTCCCGTAATGGTGATGGGCCATTTTCACATTCGTGATAGCAACCACAGACCTGCACCAGAGCCAGGTTGCAGAGGACCATGAGCAACTCAGAGCACCCACGCCAACTCAAACCTGGTGGTGTACGCAGGCCGAGGAGAGCAGCCAAGGACCAATACCTCTGAAGGTGTCCAGCTGTAGGACCCCAGCACAAGCTCCTGCAGGCTTTGTCTAGCAAGGCCATGTTCTTAATTCTCAGAGGCCCTGAGTCCGTCTTCTGCCTCCACAGATGTGGTGAGTTTGAAATGAGCAGAGCTCTGTAAAGAACCGCGCAGAGGAACAGTCCTACCAAACCACGAGTCTCTTCTGTAACTACCTGAATCACCTCTGCAAGAAGATGCTGATTTCCAGCTGCCTTTCCTAAATCCAAAGGCAATCACTCTGACTGCTAAGCCCAATCCTTTCTTCCCCTGCCCTACATGACACAGTCCAGAAAATCTTGCTTGCCAAACCTTTCCCTCAGCCCATGTTGTTGTGGCTGTGATGCTTCTAGTGACCGATCCTAACGATGTGTCACAGCAGGGTTCAAGCATGTCATGGGGTCAGTGGGAGCTCTCTGAGAGACGTGAAGAAGACAGAAAATGTGCAAAGAAGTTGGACCCAGTGAGGCTCAGTCTGTTGCCAGTTTTCTCAAGAAAGGCTCAGCTGCACAGTGCTCGGGAATCCCAGAGCATGACTGGGCCTGCTGGTTGCCTCCTCAGCAGATGTGACTGACGAACAGTTTGGCTGGAGATTTGGGTTGTGGTAGTGCCCCGGCTCCACACCTTCCTGCCTAAACCCCCTTGCCAACAGCAGGGAGATTGGCCATTTGCTCTGGCAGTTCAAGAGGAATAACCTGCCAACTCTTCGAGGTAGGCGTAGACATCCTGGCCAGGGTCTATCCATTGGGGTGAAGAAGCAAATGAGAGAAAAAACAAGATGAAAAGGCTGGATTGTGGAGCAAGAAGGCCAAAGCATGGAGCTGGTGTTTTATCTGTGGCCTGGGCACAAACCCTTGGAGCAGGAGAGGGATCCTTGCTCGGTCCAGAGCAGGATCTGGGAATGGCCCTTTAGTGCTGGAAAAGACTGCAGTCCTTTTAGGAGGGGACTCCTGAGCACAGTTTCCAGTGAGAAGATTTGGAGATTTCTCCGTTGTCTGGGATCCCCAGCTTGTGCCACTCAACAATGGTCAATGCCCAGTCCCCTGTGGTGCTGCGGCTGGGACACACACGCTGGGATGCCCGGGGATGGGCTGCTGGTCCCTCAGCCATCACAACCTCTGACTCATTCCTTCTGTTTGCCAGTCCTTGCCAAAGGGAAGGCTGAGGAGAGCACAGGAAGCGTGGGTGACTCATCCTCAAAGCCCAGGTGGCCATCCTAGCTGAGGGACACCTGAGGGCTTCCGGCGTGGCAGGAAAATGGTAGGAAGGCAAACATTCACGGAGGAGCCATGCAGAATAACTACAGGAGAACAAGGGTTTCCCTGCTGCATTGTGTGCCTCTGCATCTGGGAAACTCATCAAGCCGCGCGGCAGAGTGAGCTCATAGCCAGGGTGGGAAGGCGAACCCACAGGCTTTGTCCGCCTCGAAGTCCCCTCCAGCCACTGCTTTGTCTCCCTGTTGTGCTGCTGATGCTGGCAGCTGAGTTACTACCTCCTTGTCCCACCACGAGTGCGTCGGGGCGATGCCACAGCATCGCCCCGACGCACTCGTGGTGGGACGAGGAGGTAGGATGGTCCTCAGCAGGCATGCTCTTGAAGGTACAGGCACACCTTCAATAGCATCAGCCACCTCCCTGCCACAGCAGACCCCTGTGCCAACACCTCCAGAGACCAAACGCTGAGGGGAAAGCGGGAGGAGAGAACACTCAGGAGAGCAGAAAGAAGGGAGGAGGGAGAAGAAGGGATCGATGCGGGCAGGGGAGATGGTGGTCCAGACACGGGAAGCTGGAGCCAGCCAGGGAAAGCTTGCAGCTGGGTTTTGGAGAAGTAGGTGAGATGGTGGTGGAATTGCTGTTAATGAATACTGTATGCGACCTGGCAATCGGGATAGATTGTACAGCAAGATTAGAGGTCATGGAAAGTGTATTACAAGCCCTGCATTGCTTTTATTCACTGGAGACTGTTGGAAAAACAAGCAGGAAGGCAGCACAATGGGTCCCCCAGCTACGGACATCTCAGCACACATTTGAAAGACAATGGAGAAAACGATTAACTCCAAGAGTCCTCTATCCTGTCTCCAGTAAGATGCATACCTTGTTTTGCCTGGCTAGGAACTAGGGATCAAATGGACAATGCCAATTAAAAAAAAAAAATAAAAAAATCTCAGAAATTTCTTCAGGGGAAAAAGGGGGTGGGGAGAGGGGAAGAATGACGCAGCCGCCAGGATTAAGTGCAGCCTGAGTAAGCTGGGCCTTCAGCAGATGTTGACTTGCAAGGGAAAGCAAGTTTTCACATAGCCTGGCCTGTTGCTGTGGGATCCCTTGGTCCTAGGTAAGGGGTGCTTTGTTCCAAGGACATGGTCTGGCTGTTGGTTCCCACTATGCTCAGGTGCTGATGATCAGCCAGGCCTGCAGAGGTGTCCCACCTGGCCAGAGGGCTGAAATCCACATCTTGGTCTGCAAATGCCATGGCTTCATCCTGGCAGAGGAAAGGGCTAGAAGAAATCCAAGTGCTGTGGAGGAGAGGGCACTTAGAGGTACTGAAGCACCCAGCTCCTGTAGAGCTGCAAGCCAGCTGGCCGCATTGCGGGGCCATGTCTCATCTGCCCCACCAGCAGATGGGAAGGCAGCTGGTGGGATCAGGCACTGGGAAGCAGTGAAGAGGGTTCTGGGGACCTGCAGCCCCTATTCTTGCTCTGGCACTTGGCCTTGGCTGAAAGGACAAGGTCAGGAGCACCCTTCCTTGAGGTCTCTCCAAAGGTCTCTCCAGGAGGGAAATTTGCAGCCTGTCACCTGTCTTAATTAGATAGATTATCTAATTAAATTGCTCTTCCATTGGTATTCCTCTTTGTGGTAACAGATGGTGGCTTCCTTTCCCGGCAACCAGGAAAGCTGTGCATCTCTCCTCATGTTCTGCCACATCCCCGCTCATGACCACGTCCCCCCCTCTTTGGATAAGCACCGGCAGTTCACGAGCCTCTGCTGAGGATTTTAAAGTTCAGACAGGCACATTTGTCTGACAGATGAGTGGAGGGACCCTGAGGGACCGTACCACCTTCCCTGCATGAGGTGACCTGAGTCCTGCAGCAGTGACTTGTCTACACGACAGAAGCAGTCCACAGAGCGTGGTCATGGCCCCTCAGGACTTCTGATCCCCGTGCTGGCAGGGCTTCCTCGCACCTCCCTGGGAAAACACCGCCAGGGTTCACAGCTGACTTAAGCAAGGGCAAACTCCCACTCAGATCAGCAGTGGGATTGGACAGGATAATGTGTTTGTAAAGTCCCTCAAAGAGGAGAAAAGCCTGGTGTGATGTTCAGGCTGGCCTCTTGCTTCTCCTGCCACCAGCAACACCAGACTGTTTGCTCTTCCAGACTTCCCAAAGCCCATCGCATCGTCCCCATGGCCTCTCCTGGGTCAGTAATCTCACCCCCCTGCCACTACACCACTCCCTGCTTGGTCCTGACCCACGTGTATCCTGTTTGCGTGGGCTTGGAAGGTTTCAATCACCGGTTCTCGTTTCAAAATGGAAAACGGGGGCGGGGGGGAACAAACGCTACTAGCGGAGGAAGGCTAGGAGAAGCAGAGGAGGTGGGAAGAGATGTGGGGCAACCCCTCCTGGGAACACCTGCTGCAAGCGACCCCCTCACCACCGTTCTCCATGAAGCCCCGGGGAGGTACCGTCACCTCTTGGCTCTGGAGGAGAGGGGATATCCTTAACATCACTTCTTAAGGTATTTTGGCTCAGCATCCGGTCCCCTCTTCCTCTCCCTGAGTTCCTGTCCCCTGCAATGAGCGGTGACCTCAGCTTGTTCAATGGCTTGTTGAATTTGGAGATATGAGACCTCCCCATGGTCCCTTCTAGGCCAGTGGACTATTTGGTTCATTTCCTAAGTCTAGAAATAACCTGTTACTTCAGAAGATCCTTCCCAATCTTGAAATGAGCCTCCTTGAGAGTGCTGTGTTTACTGCTTTGACTTATTTTATATACCCCCTTCCTCCTCCTGCCCCAGCCTGGAAGGGTCTCAGCCCCTAATTTAACCATGGGTCGATGGGGTGCTGTGAGGTTGCAGAGAACCGGAGAGTCTCCAGTTGAACAGGTCCTCCCTGGAGGAAAACAAAGCTTTACACAAGGTGGAAAGGGTTTGCCACTCCCTACCTTCTCACCTCTCCCTGGTGTACCTCAGCAATCTATTTCCATTGCCCTCTATCCCTCAAGCTTTCTTTTGGGGCCACCTCTGGCCCTGGAGGTACTCTGAGCATCTGTTCCCTTGACAGCACAGTGCCTGAAAGAGAAGCCTTCCTTGATCCTGAAAACATCCCTGCTCCATTCAGCACACGTCATTGCCGATCTCCCCTTCCTCTGCGTGCCCTTCCACATTTCCCTTCCCAGCCCTGCTCCTGGACACCGGTGACAGCCCCCAGGTCTGTCCTGCAGCAGAATGTGGCTCCATCCCTGTCTCCAAGACACACCAGCCCCTGGCTGTATCCTAGTCCCTGGGAGCATCTTAGCTTCATGATTCCCAGCCCTCCTGTCCTTGGCAGCCTTATCCCCTCCACCACCTGCCCCAGGAAATGCTGTTCAATACGAAGATCAGCAGTGCTGGATCCTGCTTCCAGCTCAGCATTTATCTCATGCCGGGCTCCATCCCTCAGTATCCAACACACATCCTTAAGCCTTTTGTATTCTGCATAAACATCTTTGCCCAGATCTTCTAAAGGGCCGGGCAAGAGAGGAAGCAATAGTCTACAAAGAGCATGAAACCTTTGCGTCACGGTCTTATCCACTCATCCTTCATGGATGCCGACAAGGCCGGCTGTGCGACACTGCATGAGGCAGGGGCTGAACAGGGAGCAAATTGACATCTGTAGGGTCTGGATGTGCTGCGAAAGGCCAACATGCGTTGGTGATAGATGCAGAGCCCTGATTTCCTTCTTCCTGAGCCTCCAATTTCCAAGCAGGGTCCCACAGAGCATCCCACAAGCCACCCCATGCCTGCAGCATCCTCCCCATAATTGGAAGCCCACGAACCACCCCATGCACCGTGGCTTTCCCTGCCTGGCAGAGCCGGGCTCCTGAATCCACACACGGGGAGTGAACGTGGTCCATCCAGGAGGAAAAGCAGGTGCAGATAAATTTGGAGCATAAGAAGGTGGAAAAGGACTCACAGCCTGGCGGAAACCAGCTGCTGGTGCCAGGGTAGCTCAGAGGAGAGGCTGCAGCACGGCAAAGAGCAGGGCCGCAGGAGTTGGGGGGAAGCTTGAACAGGGAAAGGGGGGGTGAAGAGCATCCGGAGATGTAAGTGAGGTCAGGTAATTCCTCATATAGCAGTTCCTGCGCCGCTCTGGGAACAGACAAACAAGGCCTTCCTTCCTCCCGGCTTCCTCCTCCTCGGCAGCTCTCCTTTTCAGGAGAGGCAGCCGGCTGGACCGCTCCTCCCGCATCGCTGGTTGCATCCCTCGGGGTGACTCACCTGGCCCCCGCTCTGCTCTGTGGCTTCACACCTCCCTGCCCTGCCGTGGGCAGGTTGGGCAGAGGAGTCCTGCCTGCGACCCACAGAGGACAATCACCCACCGGTGGTGGTCCAGGGTGGCCCGGAGCAGCCAGGCGGCAGCCGGCACTGCTTTGGGCAGAGGTTGCAAAGCACCTGCCTTCCTCCCAGTGCGGGGAGGTCGCGGCTGCTATTCTGGGCTGGGAAAGCACAGGAGAATAGACCCAAAATCTCCCTGCAAAGCCGCGATGGGCACTTGACCAGGTGTCTGCTCCAGCGCTGGCGAGCCCGAGTGGCGGTGCTATTTTAAGGATGTATTCTTTCCCTCTGCTGGGGCTATTTTTGGAGGCTGAGTGGGTACCAAAAGGACCCGGATATGTTGCAGATAAGGGGCCGATGACATTTTGGCGCTTGTGTTCCAGCCACAAACACTGCTCGCGAAGGCAGACCCTGGGAATCGCAGCACTCCTGCCAGCAGCAGCATCCTGGCCACTCTGTCTTTGCTGCAGGCATCAGGGTAGGGGTGCTGTGAGCTTCCCGCCAGCAGTGCCACCCAGCACGGCTCCACAGTCCCCGGTGCTCTCCCAGGCATGAGTGGTGCCCCACAGCAGCAGCGCTGAGCATCACGGCATCGCTGATGGGAGATCCTCCCCGCTGGCTCTGGAGCAGGCAGTACACGTGCCGTGGGGATGAGGTTATGGTCCAAGGGGATCTACATCTGGTGGGGCTGGGATGGGCTCTTGCTCCTCAGCCACAGGCTCTCAGGGTCCAAGATGTGAGTGCTGCCCCCTGTAACACAGAAAAGGAGGGTCTTCATTGCAGGCAGCTGTGGTACGCGGCCTTTTCTTGGAATTAGGAATACAGGGATGGGATGGGGGGAATTTCCTTGACACAAGTGTGTCAAGGAGAAGGCTGTGACCACTGTCATTGCTCTCTACTGCTACACAAGGCCAGGGCTTAGCAAGCTCCCCAAGCCCAGCCTGGCTGGGACACCTGCGTCCTAGAGGGCCATGGGCTGGGAGGCCTGGGGCTTTGTCCCACATCAGGAGAGCAGATTTCCTGCCCCAGACCTGTGCAGGCAGATGTCCCATTGAGGCTGGTCTTTTCCGAGGATGAGGGGTTGGGGCCAAGGAAGAGCCCTTGGGAGTGCTGACCCACACCTTCAGGAGAGGAAGTGCACAGGAGCTTCCTCGGGACCTGAAAGGTGCCATGGATGGGGACATGGACAGTGGCAGGTCATGACTCTTGCAAGGCAGAGACTTGCACGCTCCTCCCGGCCCTGGGTGAGACCGGCGGCCAGGCCCCCTGGCCTTTTTACTCAAAGTTTCCATTTGTGCCTGTGGGACAGAGGGTCTGTTGTGAGCGCAGGGCACGGGGACAGCCTCCCCCCCCGACATTTCAGGGTGGTGGGGGGAGAGCTTTGAGACAGCGGCAAGGCTGGCGCCCACGCCACCACTGGACGCTGCTCTATTCCCACGGCTGCCCTCGCTCCGCCACGCCAGCTGAAGCTCCAGCAGCCAGGGCCGGGATAGAGGACGTCTCCCTGGGTTGCTCTCCCCAGGGCTCCTCCATGCCAAAAACATCAGTGCTGGCTTGCGGCTGCCTCCTCTCCCCACCTTGGGCTCCCCCAGCACTCCTTGCACCTCAGAGCTCAGCGCGGGGGGCTCGGGCTGGGGGAGACGGAGGCACAACGTGCCGGAGGGGCAGGAGCTGTGCCGTAAGCTGGGACTGAGACAACTTGTCCGGGCTGTCTCCAGTGCAAGCCCGTGCATAAGCCCTTCTGAATCTCCGTCTTTGTTCCCCTCGGTGGCGTCAGCGGCTCTTCGCTCCCTCCAGGAGATGATTCTGCTTCCGTCGCTGCTGTTTCCTGTGTTTCTCTCTCCCCCCTCACTCCCGTAGAGCCAGGCAACACCGGCACAAAAACAGGATTCTAGCTGCTGGAGAATTACTCTGATAACAATGACCAAGGAGACAGTCCGCTGGACGGGACCCTCCCAGGAGCCAGACCGAGCAGGGCCCCCGGCCGGCTCATGCCAACCTTTGGCACCCCCTCTGCCCTGTCCCCTGGGGCCACTGGTGCGGGGGGGGGATTTCAGGCAGGGGAATGAGCAGCCAGAAAGGGGAAATCCTGGGTGACCCGCTGTCCACCGGCAGGTCTGTCCATCCCCACACCTTGGCCATGGTGGCCAGGCAGAGCAGCTCTGACCGTCCCCACCACAGCTCCTGTCCCCGCTGGTGGTGAGCAGAGCAGCAGGGACCACGCCATGCTCTCCCTTGCCAACCCAGCTCCATCTCCCAGGGGACAGAGTGTTTTCAGGGAGCAGCCAAGGGCAATTGCAATCCGGCTTCATCCATGAGCAGAGGTGAAGGCAGCTGTGGCTTGCAGGCAGGACCAAGGGATATAATGCCTGCAGACATGCTCCTGTGCAGCAGTGGCCCGGGCCCTGAGTGTCCATCCATCCACCCTGGGCATGCCCGAGGGAGACCTGGGATTGCCTAGCATCCCAGAGGGAGATCTGAAATTCAGGGAACCCTCGCCCGTGGCCCAAAATCCTCTCTTGGATCTAGCTGTGCTTCTGGAGGAGGTCCCATCCCTGGCTGCTCGCCACCGCTCCCTGCCAAGGAGCTGCCACCCTCCCAGCACGCCGGTGGAGCCATGGGGGGAAGCATCGCCCGCTTCGCTTCGTGCAAAGCTGGCCAGTGCCGCTGAGGAAGGGGCAGAAGGGGCCTGAGCGAGCCCAGCTGACGTTGCCTGAAGCGAGGTAGGAAGCGCATGCACGGACCAATCCACTGGCAGGTCTGGAGGCAGCAACAAACGCCGGGAAGGAGCTGCAGAGCAGAAACGCAGCTGGAGCCTGAAGAAGACATGTCTGCAGCCTCGCACCGGCTTGTTGAACAAGCTGGGTCCATGCAGGCGAGGGAGTCTCTGCCGCCCTCCCCCTCGCAGGTGCTCGCTCAGCCCTAACCAAGGGCTGCCTTCGCCTCACACAGCAGCGACCTGCAGCTTGGGGGGGTGGAAGGGGGCAGAAAAAGCTGTCTTTAGGCAGCAAAAGTCACCCGAGTGACATCCCCCCCTGGAAACCACACTGCCAGGCCCCACTTTAACAGGGCATCTGCTTCCCACTGGGGCTGCGCGTGTCTTGGAGGTGGTGCAGTGCAAGAGATGTCCTGGGGATGGAGGAGCTCATAGAAGTCCTGCCGGCTGCAGCGCTCAGCAAACACCAGCCTGGCAGAGCAAAGCCAGAGCAGGACGGTGTCTCCAGCCTTACTGACCCCTCTAGCCTTATCCCTGACCTTGCTGCTCCAAGGGGAGGTGACCACTGTCCTACCCTGTAGATGCCCACAAGATGCACAGAACCTTGGAGCAACTGGTGGGACCAAGGCCAACCGTAGGCATGAGTCTGTCCTGCCAGGGCCAGGGTGTTGTGATCCACCGGTTACCAGCAGTGCTGCTGATCCGTAAATTCCCGACGAGGGAGGAAAAGTTGACTTTTGGCCAACACAGGAGGTCTCTGACCAACAGAGGCAGGAAATAGCTACGGTGAGCGAATAAATAAATGGTGCAACTGCAGCTCTGCCTTACATGGGCTTCATGGGGAGTTTTCCTTTGTTTTTCACGTTGGCTATTTATACCATGGAGTGTGAAAATGATGTCAGCGAAACCTCTGCTCTTTGCCGTGAAGAAAACCAGCCCCAAGAATTTCTAAAGGGCTGAGAGACCTCCTTGACCAGCAGACTCAGAGGCTTTTCACAGGGCTGGCAGAGACGGCAGGAAACCCCAGCTGCTGTACAATTCCCAAGGAGTCCCCTCCGCTTCCACATACCCGGCTTGGGGCGGGGGGTAGTTGTCCCAAGCCCATCTAGGATATGGCTCTGCCCCTGTAAACGTCCATCTTGTCTCCCATAAACCCCTCACAGAACATCTCCAGTTCCCTCCCAGCCTTCCTTTTCTTGCTGTTTTTTTTTATTTTATAATAAAGATATATATATATCTTTATAAATGTCGTTCCCATTCTGCATCACAGCCCTTAAGGGTTTCAGCTCCAGCCTGCTGAGCCCAGTGGTGTCGCCCTAGGTTTGCCTTGGGGGACAGGGGAAGAGGGGACAGGGTGTCCCTCTCCTTGCAGGGCTTGGCTTCTCCCCTGGGAAAGTCCAGGAGATATTTTGGAGAGCTGAGCTCCCAGCGAGGGCATCCCCATTCGCATGGGATGGGAAAACACAGGTTCAGCCCAGAATAGGAAGGTCCACCAAGTTCAAGCTGAGCCTGCTTGGCAGTGGATGGTGGGCAGCGATAGACACGTTTTGGGAAAGGAGAGGAGGAACAGACCCTTACTTCCCACCGCGGTTGTCCTCTGCAATTAGGAGCGGCGGTGACGAGCCCACATGAGATGCTCGACAGTCAACGAAGCCTCAACTGTCGGCCCCAGTGCCCGCGGGGTGGGAAGGGAAAAGCCAACACAAGTTCAAGGGTTGCCGGTGTACTTGAGACAAGAAAAACTCCTGCTGGTGACACATGCATCAGGTGTTTCCAGACGATAACAAAACCCGCCTGAGGTCATCGATATTTAATTAGCAATGGGCTTGGTTAACCATTATCCCGGGGGCAGGAGGGAGGGGAAAAGTGCTGAATTGAAGAAAGAGATTTAACTCTTTGCAGAGAAAGGAGAGGAAGAGGGAAGGTTACCTACAAGGAGAAGGGGGTCTCTCCTCTCCATGGTTGGACCCTGTTGGACTCTGACATTAGGCTGGCTGGAGGGGAGGAGAAGCTTTGGGGTACACACCTCTCTCAGGGGATCCTCTGAGAGAAAGAGGATCTTTGCCCCGTGGAATCAAAATGGGCTAAAATTGGAAGCTCAGTGCTCCTGCAACCCAACGGCCCCAGGGCGGCCGAGCACGGCCGCTGGAGCAAAACGCTGGTGAGTGGCGAGGCCGGTGGCTTGTCTGGTTTCCCTGCTGGAGCCCTCCCAGCTGAGGCCGTGCCGGCGGCTGGGGCACCGCCGTGCTTTCTCTCGGACGGCTGAGTCACGGCCCTGCTACCTGCGCGGGTTCGCACCTGGGTGCCAGCCCGGCCGCCGTCTCCCCCATTTCCTCCAGCAGCTGAGGCCCTGGCACCCATCCCATGCCCCCACCCCGGGGAGACCCAGCACAGAGCCCTGGGGCGAGGAGGAGGAGGAGGAGGAGGGAGGCATGGAGGGGGGTGGGCTTACCTAGGTTTTCCCCTTGGGAGTAAGGCTTAGGTTGAAGAAGGGATGCTGAAGGCTCGGAATGGGGGGGATGTGTCCATTTTGATCCTCCATGCACAGCCTGCCACCTTGGTGTGCTCCAGAAGGAGATGCCGTGAAGGTCCGGCTCGCTCTGGGGCGCAAGACGCAAAGCAGCATGCGATGGAGGAGGAAAGACGCCATGTCGCCAAGGGAAGGGAACCACCTTGGGGCTGCAGCTTTCGTATCCTCACACTCCTTCCCCAGCCCTGGCCGGTGCCGGGTGGGACCTGCCCGTGCACAGCAAAGGAGGGGGCCAGGCTGTGCACAAGGAGCTGGATGCATCCTGGTCTCCACAGGCGCTGCGTATGGTTGCGAGGGGGAAACTATGGACCCTGAGACAGGGAGACGGCACCCAACTGCGTGGGGCGAAGGGCTGCCGCGGCACCTGGACACGGAGCAGGGCAGGACCCAGGGGAAATGGTACCGAAATCCCGCTAGCACTCACCCCGCTCCATCCTTTCCCGGCCCCTTGCCGTCCCCCCGCTGCTCCCTGCCACCTCCCCCCGCTCCAAAATCCCCTCTTGGCTGCCCCGAACCTGACACCCGTAATTACCCCCGAGATCACAGGGACCTGCTGAAAGAACGAGCGTGATCCAGGCCGGCGGGAACGACATGAAAAGCAGCCGCAGCCCCTGCCCGCAGCCGGGCCCTCCTCTGCGCCAGCAGCCCCCCGGCACCGGGGACACCTGGGGAAGGCGCTTGCTGGGACAGGTGAATGGGAACCTGCCGGGAGATGGAGAGGACAGCACAGCCCGGCTTGGGATGTGGCCAGCCACAGCTCCCACTAACACACCAGCATCCCCAGGGTCTGCTCCTGCCCCAGAGGGAAGCTCCTCTCCGCGGGGAGGAGGGTGAAGCTTGGCTGGCATTTGCCCACTGCCCCCTTTGCTTGCCGTGGCCGGGTGCCAGGGGGATGCTCCCACTCTGCCCCAAGCAGAGACTGGGAGACAGTCGGCCTTTGCTGGTGCTTAGTGTCACCTCTGCAGGGCTGCTGCACGCTGTCCCTCCTGCATCCCCAGCAGCGGTGGGGGTGGTCTCCCAGTGGCGAGCCCCCAGGAGGGATCCCCGGGGCAAAATGGCCTTTGGGGAAAGGGTCTGCACAGACACCCATCACAGCAGCACGGCAAGGGGGCCTGTGGCTGGGATGGGGTCAGCAGCAGCAGGTGCCTACAG
Organism: Larus michahellis; assembly: GCF_964199755.1. NCBI lineage: Eukaryota > Metazoa > Chordata > Aves > Charadriiformes > Laridae > Larus > Larus michahellis. The sequence continues at coordinate 56,506,168 of NC_133896.1, read as the reverse complement.
CAAGGATGTCACCCCCCTCCTCTGCATCACCACAACCCACCCAGCACAACCATGCCGTGCTCCTGGGACCTCACCCTCCCCTTATCCCTGCTTGTCACCCAGGCCGGGCACCAAGGAAGAGGAAGGAGGTGCGGGACAGAGAAATAAACTCCTGCTGGGCATCATCCACTTGGCAGGAGTAAGCGTACTCCTGCTTTCTCGTCCCCATCCGCAGTGACATCCATGGGCACAGCCTGCACTCCCTGCACCGGGGCTATCAGACCCCACACAGGTCCTCACTGAAGGTCCCTCAGAAGTGGGACAGGGAATGAAGCCAAGGTGGAAAAGGTGCTGCAGTCCCGGTCCCCCTGCACCCCTCACCCACAAGCTCTGAAAATGGAGGAGAGCGGGAAAAATGAGCAAATCCCTCATTTTGAGGTAGAAGAAACAGCAGCAGCGACCCCCTCAAGTCTTCGAGTGAAGGAAGAAGCTGCAGCCCGGGGCAGGGCGGAGCGGGGCGGCAGATGCGGGGATTTCATCTGCGAGGAGCGAGGAAATGTCCCGGAGCTGTTTGATCTTATTGTATGGAGGGAAGCGGGAGTGGACATCCAGCCTTGCTGGAACCAAACAAAGATTATAAATACCTCCCGCCATCAACAGCTCCTCGCCGACCCGGCCCACCGGGGCCCCGGTTGCTGGCTGATTCCCAAGGGGAAAAATGAGCTTTGGTTTCCATCCAGCCCTCGGACACGGTGGGAGATAGGAGCAGAGCGCACGGCAGACGGCTCTGGCCACAAAGCTGGGGGGAGGATTTGTCTGCGCGGGAGGATGCGCGCGGGGGGAGCCCGTGCCACCGGCCATGCACGCAGCCGTGCACAGCGGGAACAGCCCTTCTTGGCTTAATTCAGTCTCTACCGCCGCTGGTGGCAACGAAGAAGTTAAAAAAATATATCTTTAAAAAGCCCTGTGATGTGGTGGGTGGGCGTGAAATGATGCCTAAGCCTAGTGATGGCCTCTGAGAGGTGTCCCCATGTCCCTTAGGGCACCGGGCTGGATCCGCTTCAATCCTTGAGTTTGAATTTGGTGCCACACGTGCTACCAAAACTGCTGCCCGCCTCCGGGATGCTTTGGGAATGAGGGGGTGTGGGGGGGCACTCTGGCGCTGCCTCTCGAGTGGCACCTGGGAGTCCCGGGGATGCCGGCACAGCAGCTGTCCCCTCCAGGAAAGGACAGCCCCGCACCACATTTTGTGGAAGTTGGGAGGAGATAAATTTAGTCTTTTCCCACTGTGCCCAGCGGCCGCCGCAAAAACACGTGATTCCCCAGCGCCGCGGGGGAAGTCTTCTCACTCCCCCCCCCAAGGATGAGAAGACTTCCCAAAACTCACGTGGGCTCCTGTAAGCCCCGTGCCTGGCCGGGGACCAGCGCTGCACTGGGACCACTGGCACCCAACTGACACCATGGTGGCCACGGGGATGGGACAGCTTCGGCTTTTGGCTGGGCACGGGGAGCTCGGGACGCCCACGGGGCTGCTGTCCCAGAGCAGGGCTGCCCACCACCCCCTCGCCCCGCGCAGGGAGGTCCTGACCTCCACGGGGACCCACCTCCCCCCAACATCCATCCCCCCCCCGGGTCCCACAGGCACTTCTAAGGGTTGGTGAGAAGCCAGAGAGTTGTCAGGTACGACAGCAGTCCTCGGGCCAGGGGCAGGGGGGATGCTGCAAATCAAACACACGCCGGGCTCAGAAAAAAGCCCAATGGAGCTGCTCCGGCAGAAAAGCCGCCATTCAGCGTGTGAACCCGGCTGCGGCTCCCCCCGGGGCTCCTTCGGCAGCCCCTCTCCCCCATCCAGCATACTTGAAGCTCCCCGCCTGTCACTGGGATCAAAGGCGGGGGCTGGGGGGCAGGGAGGCAGGGGTGTCAGCTGGGCCACTTGTGAAGCCGATTGCAGGAGCCAAGACCTCCGACTTGAACCCGCTTTTTTTTTTTTTTTTTTAATTTATTTTTTTATTTTTCCCCCCGCGGGTGTCCTCGTATGCTTCTAATGTCTCCGCTCCAGCGTCGCAGCTGCATCTCGTTTCATCTCCAGCAAGGGAAAAAGGCTGCACCAGAGCCAGATGTGCCCCGGGAAGGCTGAAAAAGCAGCCCCCCCACCCCCTCTTTCCCCTGGGAATGCCAGGTCCCAGCCCCAGCACCGCTGGCAGCTGGGGAGCACCGGGTGCCTGGGGTGAAACCCGGCCCCGCTTCCCAGCCGTGGCTCTCCCGGCACCAGCTGGGACGGGGCAGGTTCCCACGGTGCTCGGTGCTATTTCAGCAGGGTCAGGGCTGCGCCTGTCCGCCCTGCGGCTCACGGGCTGGTCCCAGCACTGCCGGGGCACGGGATCTTTTCTGATGGGGAGATCGTTGGCCATTTTGGCGCAGGGAAGCTGCGGGGAGATGACTCTGCTGTACAGGAAAAGCTCTATGTTAAGAGAAGGTGGATTAAAAAAAAAAATAAATCATAACCCTCACTAAAACCAGTTTCTGGTGTCTTGGGAGCTTCTAGACCGATGTGTGACCTGCACTGATTGCTGCCTGTTGCTCTGGGGACTGTCCCCATAGCAGAGGGCTGCAGGATCAGGAAGGCTGGGGAGGGACAAGGGCTGCCCGGCAGACCCAGGCGTTGGCAGTGGGAAGCTTTGCCAAAGCCAGGCCCGTGTCCCCTTGGCTTTGCCGCCCACCAGCACGGCTTTGCAGGGACCTCCCAAAGTGCCCGGGCGGCATCAAGGGCTTCAGATAGCCCTTGGAGGGGCCAAAAGGGACCACGTAGGCCCAGGTGACCTGACCTTGGCTACAAGGGTTTTTCTCCAGGCCAGCCCCACCAGCCAAGCCCTTGGGGACAAGTGTCCTGCACACCATCTACAGAGGGAGGAGCGCCATCTCCTGACACCAGGCACCCTCTTGTCCCCAGGATGGATAAAGGATTAAAAAAGGCTTTTGCGGGTTTTTTTTTTTTCCCCCCACCATCCAGTGCTTTGTCAGCAATCATCACTTCAAGAAGAAATAAACCCAAGTCTGGCTCTGGGTCTCAAGCCAAAGCAGCTCCTCCTGTTAGACATGTGGCGAGCATCTTCAACAATGACAGCATTTCTTCAGGACTGCTTCCTTCTAATTAGGTGCTAATTTGACTAAAAGCTCCCTCAGCTGCCATTGCCATTTCCAAATACCTTCACCAGCTCCCCAGCCTCCACCAGAGCTCCTGCCACAAGGTGTGATTTGGTAAAATGAGGTGTTTTTACAGATTTTTCATCAAGGCCTTGCATAGCTTGCCACGGACGGTCATCCCCAACACATCCCAGTTTATCCTGATAATCCCAATTCCCTTGGATGCACCTGACTGGTTTGATCAAAGCTGCAGTAGCAGACAGGGCTGGCCGAGAGCCATGCGCTTGGTAGCCCAGCCAGCACCTCCATGCTTTAAAACAGCCACCTCACCGCCAAGCGAAAAGACCACCTAAGGGTTTCTAACAGGCAGGAAAACCTCGTTCTTCAGAGCTGCTCGCAAAACCGCAGCCGCAAGATGGACAGAGGTTGGAAATTCCACTTTCCTGTATCAGAGGAAGACTAATTTAAGGCTCTTCTCTACCTGCCTGCTGATTTGAGACTTGGCGGGGGGGCGTAAAGAAAACAAAATTAGTGGGTGAGACCTCTCTTGTTACACTTGGCTGGAATCAGCCAGCAGGTTCATGTGTTAAATGAGGCTGACAGGGAGCCAGCCAGCTTGTGCAGTCATCGAGTCTGGTTTCTAGGGAAACAAGGTAAATGTTTTTTCCTCCTCCTTGCCACCTTTTAACTCTTCGAAGGATCTTACGCATCACCACAGGCAATATTCTCCACATCCACCTTTCTCTGTTTCAGTTAAGAGCAAATAGCATCAAACTGGGTCCGTCTCAGAGCAGCGCGTCACGTCGGTGCGTAGATCTGGAGGGTTATTGCCTCCATCGCCACCGTGTCTCCAATTATGGTCAGTGAAGGCTACGCCAGCGCAATTATCTAAATTTACACGAGCCTTCAGCCAGGCTACGGCCCCAGGCGCGAGTGATCTCACTATTGCGGCTGGAGGCAGACAAGCGCCCAGGGCCGCCGCTGCCTTTCTTGGTATAAGGCCTCAGCTCCCCAAAGTGCAAGGCTTCCATCGGGACCAGTGCTGTGCACGGAGCCGGTCCCACACGCAGGCGCTCCGACTCCTCTGCCCTTCACCAGGAGACCGACCGGGCTGGGAACGCCGGCCAAGCCGTCTCGCCAGGAGCAGAGGGAGTATTTTGAGCCATGCAGTAACCCAACACCAGCGGCACTCATGGATCTCCCTCCTCCCTTGGGAGGGTGGGATGCAGGAGTCACCCTCCTTCCCTCCCAGGGGGAGCAGTCTCCTGTCACCAGGCAGAGCCTTTGGATTCAGGAATACCCAGCTGCTGTGAGGTAGGAACCTGTCACCTTACCTGCTGCCTCCTGCTGCTCTCGAGAACAGCAACAAGCTGCATTTGCCAACAGTGTGCAGGTCACATCCCCTCCGTCATAGGGAAACTGCAGGGTTTCCACGGCAACAGCCACCTACATAAAATTTAGTAATGTTTCAACAATCTGAAGCAGTTTCATTTATTTCAAAACCAGTTCGATTCAAAGGAGCTCTCTAGCCACCCAGCAGAGCATTAACACGTGGAATAATACCTCAGTAACAGCAAAGACGTTTAGGGCTCCTGCTGCTTTACTGTTTCCCACAACCCGACAGGAGCCTTGCTCTGCCCCAAAATCTTTGCACTCCAAAACCAGCAATAGCAGCTTCTGGAGCCCTGCTGAGTTGGATGCTCGTGAATTTGAGCATTACTTGCTTTTTTTTGTTTGGTTGATCCTACACACAGGGCCTGCAGTGAGAGTACTGGACTTGACACAGCTACGTATAAACCAAGAGGCAAAGTTAATTTCTTTAAAATATTTATTTTTTGGTCTGAGAGCACGCAGGGCACAAGACCGTTCCACACATTAAGCTGTCTCCTCTTTTGCAATACGATCTTTCTTGAGTGGTCCCTGAAAAAAAAAGACATGAAAAGAAACTATGTAAACAGCAGTCTGCACCACATCACATCCCAATTACAATGCTGTAATTGCTGCAAAGAAATTAAGGAACAACAACAACAAAAAAAAAAAAAGCCCTCAATGTTGCAGGCCATTGGAAATCCCAAGCCCCATCCCCACAGCTACAGTTTTCAGGGAAAGCTGAACGCGGTGCAGCCATGCTGCACCCCACCAATGGCTTCAGCAGGAACAAAGAAGCACTGGTGCCACCTCGTGGGGAAGCTCCTGTGCCGCCCCCGAGCAGCCAAACCGCTCCCTGACTCGGCAAGGACCTCACACCCAGGACTCCCCGACCTGCTTTCTCCATCAAGTGACAAATTAAGAATGCCACCCACAGCCCGCTGAGAGTGCCATTGTCCAGAGCTGCTCGGAGAAGAAGTGAGTACAGAACCACTCCCCATGGGTGCCAGGTCCTGATCAGCGCTTGTTCCGTCACCAAAGGGCTTGTGCCCAAACATGGCAACACCCCTCAGGCACCAAGCGCTGTCACAGGGGAAGCGAGACCCCAGTCCCTCCTGCGGTGATGATGAGGTTGGCAGGACAAACCCTCTCGACTGAAGCTATATACTTGTTTCATGGAAATTTTGGCTCTGTGGCAGCCCAAAGGTCAAGCTGCCAACTGCCATTAGCTGAAAGACAATACAGAGGTATGCAACACAAAGCTGCCAGCTTTAGTAAGTGTCCTTACCATGAAAGCCTTCTTCTCTTCAGCTGTCTGGAAGCGGCCATGACCAAATTTGGAGGTTGTGTCAATGAACTTCAAGTCAATCTTCTCCAGGGCCCGGCGCTTGGTCTGTACAAGCAGGGACTACAGGACAGAGAGCAGGTTAGTATGCAGCAGCACCCTTTCAGCCTGCCAGTAGGCTGGCTACTTCTTATCACCCCCATGGCTAACACCTAAGTCACTCTGACCTCACACTTCAGCTGCCACTATGTGCACAGGGAGCACTTGCCAACAAGCCAGCCTGCACCTTTGGCCTTCAAGGCTGAAGAACTGGTCAAGTCACACCAGCAGGCAAGCCCAAGTCTGCCCGGCAGTGTCTTTCGGATCCATGAGAACTCTCAACCTTAAAGCACACCCAACAGCCCTGCACTGAATTAAATGGGGAAAGGACCTCATGCTAGGGAAGGGATCATCCCCCTGTACTCAGCACCGGTGAGGCCGCACCTTGAATACTGTGTTCAGTTTTGGGCCCCTCCCTACAAGACAGACATTGAGGTGCTGGAGCATGTCCAGAGAGGGGCAAGGAAGCTGGTGAGGGGTCTACAGTACAAATCTTACAAGGAGCAGCTGAAGGAACTGGGGTTGTTTAGTCTGAAGGAGGCTGAGGGGAGACCTTATCGCTCTCTACAACTACCTGAAAGGAGGTTGTGGTGAGGTGGGGGTCAGTCTCTTCTCCCAAGTAACAGGTGACAGGACAAGAGGAAACGGCCTCAAGTTACACCAGGGGACGTTTAGGATGGGTATGAGGAAAAATTTCTTCACCAAAAGGATTATTAAGCATTGGAAGAGGCTGCCCAGGGAAGTGGTTGAATCGCCATCCCTGGAGATATTTAAAAAGACGGGAAGATGTAGTGCTGAGGGACATGGTTTAGTGGTGGTTCTGGCAGTGTTAGGTTGAGGGTTGGACTCAATGATCTTAAAGGTCCCTTACAACCTAGATGATTCTGTAATTCCACTCCCAAGGTCAGTAACAGAAGGTGGGTTTGCGTCCATGTGTCCAAGAACAGTCTTCTAGGCTTTTCTTTCTAGCTGGCTACAGGAATCCCCAGACACCACCTGTACCAGAGGCAGTGCAGCTAAATTAAGCCGTTCCAGCCCATTTGACAGCAGGCTGTACTACTCACCTTGCGCAGGGTTAGGACCCTCTTCTTGGTCCCAACAACACAGCCTTTCAGCATGATGAAGTCATTGGTCACCTCACCATAGTGGACAAAGCCTCCCTGAGCAAGGAGAGAACAGTTAGTGCTCTGTATAAAGCAGGACCATCAATCACACCTGCCTACAGCTTGGTGTTCTCGCAGCACTTCTGGGTCTCCACCACTCCCACATTCATCAAAATCTCATTTCCAGTATTACCTTTTGCTGATCAAGTTTCTCGACACAGCGATTTACTTGCTGCTGAAAGACTTTTGCTAAGAACAGCAGCAACAAGAAAAGGCTGACAAAATAGGCAAAGCTGCTCTCCCTGATAAGTTATTCCTTATTTACAACTATCATTTCTAGGTTTGTAACATCTCTCTATACTATTGCCACATATCAAATGCAATTAGCAAGCTGCACAAGTCAATACTGAGAATGACTAAGCAACACCACCTCCCACAGCAGCCAGGTTTTATCTCGAGAGCTCTTCATTCAGTAATTTTGCAACTCGTACAAAGCGCATTTGCCTCTTAAGATTGCAGCTCACAAGCAGATTCTCTCCACAGAGCTGCAACAACTCACCAGAGGGTTAATGCTCTTGTCAGACAAGTCGTAATCAGTTGAGGCATTGTTTTTGATCAGCTTTCCATCCTTGATTTGGTAACCCTGGCCGATCTTGTAGATCTAAAAACGTCAAGAATTTCTACTTAGGGAAAGGCAGGAGAAAGGGCCCGTCATCAGCCAAAACACAAACAATTCAACATAAGGTCGGAGAAAAGTGTCTGATGCACTCTGAAAACATGTGACCATACAAAAATTTTACAGTTATCCAACACAATGGGCTATGGTTACCGCCCCCAAGATAACATTCAAACAGAGCAAAACATCCAAAGCAAAACTCTCCACTCTATTCACTGTCACACAGTGAGTGACCGTGGCCAGCTCCCATTTCCTCCCACAAGAGACACAAACCTTCTTATTGATCTCAGTCCGATGGTGATACCCCTTCTGACCAGCCCGGGCCACAGAGAAAGCCACACGAGCAGGATGCCATGCACCAATACAGGCCACTTTGCGCAGACCCCTGTGAGTCTTGCGGGGCAGCTTTTTGGTGTGCCAGCGGCTGGTAACACCTGAAACAAGAAACAGTGTTGCTAACTACTGTCAAGCTGAGGTGTCACCAAACTGTTCAACTAGAGTTTAAGCCACCTTACAAGCTGCTGTCCCCATGCAACCAAAGGGAAGCCCAGGCCCAGCATCCCAAGAATTAACCACATTCCCAGGTGTAAATCCAAGAAATGATGTGGAAAACCACATCACCATGCTACCCAACCACCCACACTCCCTTCCCAGCTGTCCCCAGGTTGTGTTCTCAGAAGGAAGGCAGCATGGAATGACTCCTCATGGATGTCAGGCGCTGTGCCCAGCGCTTATTCCATGGTCTCATCATTGAACAGTAACAGCAGTATGGATCTACCTCCTCAACTCTTACCCCGCACACTTGTGAAAGCTCAAGGCTAGGATTTTATTAAAATCTGTATCCTAATCACAAAAAGGAGAACTTCCATGCATTTACCTTTATATCCCTTGCCCTTGGTGACTCCAATGACATCTATCATCTCATCCTGGCCAAAGACAGTTGACACAGGCACCTGCTGTTCCAGCTTCTCCCGGGCCCAATCCACTTTCTCAGCAACAGTGCCACCATTCACCTGGATCTCCATCAGGTGAGACTTCTTCTGTCTCAGGGGAAGCAAACGCATCTAGGAAACAAAGGATGAAATTTAGCTCCTGCTCTTCCAAGATGGACATTATTAGCTAGCCCAATATTGTTCCAGTCCTGGCCTAATCTGTTTTTCTAACTAACCGTATCCTTTTCCAAGAGATACAACATCAACATACTGAAGTAAAAGGCCCTACAATAAGGGGAAAGGCTGTTTTGTGGTTTAAGTGACAAGTCACAATATCTGGAAGTTATATGCCACCCACAGGAACACACAATTAACAAGTGTTTCTAACCCCAAAGCCTCTAGCCAAACTCCATCCAGGAAGGACAGGAAGTAACAAGGGGCAACAGTTTTAAACTGAAAGAGGTTAGATGCAGATTAGACATAAGAATTTCTTCTCTGATGAAGGTGGTGAGATGCTGGCACAGATTGCCCAGAGAAGCTGTGGATCCCCATCCCTGGAAGTGTTTAAGGCCAGGCTGGAAGGGCCTTTGAGCAACATGGTCTAGTGGGAGATGTTCCTGCTCATGGCAGTGGGGTGGACTAGATGATTCTCTAAAGGCCACTTCCAACCCAAACCATTCTATGACAAAGCCTGCCACACTGAAGGACACTTTGGGTAAGGCCACATTTACAGTTACTTCTACCGCATTTAGCTCAGAGGGGCTGATACGAGTATGAACAGCTACTGCAGCACTACCTTTGCTGTCTAGTATGGGAAATTAATTCTAGTAAAGTAAGTAACGTCATAACTAGACACCTTATTGCACTTACAAAGATTTAACTGCATCTCCCAAAAGAGTCTAGCAGGGCATTGATGGTTAAGGGAGACACCACTGCACCACTCAGCGGTACACCTCCTCCAGCTGAGCCACAGAAGCCACCAAAGGCCTCTGAGTGTTTGCGTCCCTATAGAACACAGCCTGAAATGACGCTGAACACATAAACCCCAGAGTTAGATGTTCGGCCTGCTAATTAAGAGAGCCCAGGTCTACATGGTGCTAAGTCTACAGGACTGAGTCCAAGAAGTTCCCATTATGGTGCAGTCTTTTGAACACTGCTTCAGAAGATGGCCAGCGGTTGCCACCTTGGCTCCTGAAGCATCTTGTGAGCACAGGTTTTGTACAGAATGAAGAGTACTAGTATTTGCATCATGCTTAACTGATAGCATGAGGGCGCAGGGGAGGGCAGAAATCTCCCTGAAGTGATGGATCAAGCTTTGTTTGCTCTTTTAGTTGTTTCTACTGCACACCTCAGTCCTGCAGACACTTACCTGAGTGTGAGCCATGACTCTAATAACCTGGCAGTATTTCTTCATGCTATTGAAATCTTTCTCCAACTGCTTTTTGCCTTCCTCGTCTTGCCATTTCTTGCAATATTTGGTGAAGGCCTTCTTCTTGGACTTGTGCCTTCAGGAGCAGAGCAGAGACAAGGTTTGGCTAAGCCCTTCATCAATCCCCTGCGAAGTGGGGATGAGCGGAAGGAGCTGCCACCTCAGCTGGTTTCGGCTCATTGCCAGCTTCTAAGGACTCTTTTCCACTGGCAAGCGGAGCCTGGAGCTCATCAGACAAAGGCAAAGTTGCCAGAGCTGAGCGGAGCTGCCATGAATTCCAAAGTACATTAATATTCATGTTACAGAAGACAAAAGACTGTAGAGAGATGTCGAACAATAACAGAAAAAACCAGATCTTTAAAGCAATTGTCAACTGCTATCTGCTTCAGAATACCGTAATTTCCCCCCTTGCAAGCCCAAGCTATGCCCAACAGTAAGGTCGTTACTGTAACACCCTTGAGATCGTTATTGCTCTACTCTGACGTCTTCTCAGCCTGCAAAGTTCATAAACAGGCTGTAAGCTCTAGACACGCTGGAGCCACACTTGGGCAAATGCACATACTCTGAATCACAACAACAGTGCCTGGAACAGTAATCAGAAGGAACACTTGTCTTCCCCTTTCCTGAGAAAACTGGGCTACAGTCAGGACTCGACACTCAACAACAAGCGCCAGAGGCGATTTCCTTATGTCCGCCCGTCGAAGTATCATCACATGTAGCCCGTTAAGGAGATCCCAGGCAAAGCCTAACAGTGCCTCCCCTATGCCAAGAAGTATGCCAAGTAACATTATGCTGTCACCCTCCCAGAGCCATCCCTACAGCCTATCCCATTATTAGGCTGTTTCATCAAGGCTAAACACTGCTGAAAAAGCAGTGAAACTGCTGAAAAGCCTCTTCAGAAAGCTGTACCAGCATAATCTGCAACCCAGCAGGAAAAAATTATCCATGGCACGAGATTAAGGCAACAAGCAAAAGCCCTCCTGTCTTACCAGTTCTTGTAGAAGCGACGCTTACACTCATCGCTGATGTGCTCAGCAAAGATGGTCTTGAAGCTGCGGAGACCGCGAGGAGTCTGCACGTACCCCACGATGCCCACAATGACCATGGGAGGAGTCTCCACTATAGTGACCGCCTCGACCACCTCCTTCTTGTTCACCTCTGGATGAAGACAGAAATACAGCATAACAATTAGCACCAGCATGAGCTATTAAATATTGTCTGTTCTTTCTCACTCACAAATCCTTCACGTGAAAGGTTACGTGACTCAAGTTCTTTTCACAAAGGCAAAGATGATGCATGGTGAAGTAACCAACTCTTATAAATTAATGCCTTGAAAGATTTGAGGCTGGCTCAGTAGGAAGCACAGACAAAGGCCGATAAGCACAATGGATGGTAGCGAATAACAGAACCACATTCAGGACTTAACAATCAAGAAAAAAACACCAAAGGCAATTTACTTATGTCCACCTATCGAGAAGAAGTTATCCTAAGTAACCTACTACAGTACGGCTGAAGCAAACCATCAGGTCACTGCGCATCTCAGAAACAGGACCATTAGCAAGACAGACACCACTAGATGTGCAGTCTTGATGCTGGAACATGCGGAAGGGTTTGGGTGCTTTATACCCCACCCACTCCATGACTTTGGAAGTGGTGAAGTCAAGCTAGGACTAAAGTCCAGAGCTAGTAACAAACAGGTCATCTTTTGCCATTCATAAGGAAAAGAGAACTACCTCCTCTATTCAGAGGAAAGTTAATACATACTGGATCCAGGCCTGTCGACTTCACGGACAATGTGGGTCATGCCAGCTTTGTACCCCAAGAAGGCAGTGAGATGGACAGGCTTGCTGGGGTCATCTTTGGGAAAGCTCTTCACCTTGCCCCTGTGCCTGCTACTGCGTTTGCGGGGCAGGAAGCCCAGAGACCCGTGCCTCGGAGCTGAGAACTTGCGGTGAGACTAGAGAGAAAGAAAATAAAACACTTAGTGTTTGCTGTAGAGATCCATTTCTACCAACTCAAGGGCCAAGGCCAACTCTCTTCTTGCCTTGAAGCATGAATATTCTGTATGTACAGGCCATTTTGCATTCTAGAAATTCTTCTCAGTCTCAAGCCATTTGGCTTCTGAATTCCATTATAATGTTACAAGAAAGTAATCCTCATGCCCCAACCACGTCCTTCCTAGATTTCCTTGATGGCCTCTCCCTTTCAAGCTTATTTTAAGACATCACCAAATCCCACTCTAGTAAGGGAACCACATAAGCTGTAGTTTGGCCACAGCACGCCACCAGAATTTCAATGCACCCCAGAAGCCTAGAAAATAGATGCAGATAACTTGGAAATGTTTGAACAAACCAGTAACACTAAAAACATAAGTATACAAGCAATTTCAGTTGGAAAAGCTGCAGTAAAACAGTATTTCAACATCCACCTTTGAGTCAGTCACTTTGGGTGGAAATGCGGGGTTTTTTTTTTCCTAAGCCGTTCTCTTTAACTACCAGCCCTGCAGCCTCCCTCCGCAACCCGAGAGCCACGTAAGGCTGGGTTCTATCCAAACCCTCAGCCCAAAGAATTACCCACCTAATCTCACCCTCAAATTTAAGAAAAATACTGTAAAGATAAGCACGGAGCTAACAATCGATAGCTAAGAAACAGGTCTTACTTTAAAAAAAATTACTCGACACAAGCTGCCTGTAGCAGACAAAGTTTACCAGGCCCCGAACTGACTTTTTGCAAAGATTGCAAACCTGTGGCAGGGCCCAGCAGAACTAAAATTTGACACCTCTGCCCGGCCTCGCGCACGCGTGACCTTATCAAAGACGAAACGCGACCCTGCAGAGGGAAGGGGGCGAAGTGCGTCGTCAGACGGACTCCTCCGCCCGCTCGCACCCCCCGCCACGGCCCCACCGCGCTGGGGGAGCGCGGAGAGCCGCCAGGCCTCACCCCCACCGCGCTCCCGGCCCCCACACGCGCCCTGCCCCGGCCGCCTGGCCCAGCAGACGCTGCTGTAGCAAAGCCGCCTCTCCATCTAGACAAAAGGGACGGCAAACCCCGCCGCGGACAAAGCGCCCTCCGGGACGCCCAGACCCCGGCCACCCAGCAGGCCCGGCCGCCCTCCCCAAGGCAACGCCTCGCCCGAGCCCCGAAATAAGCCCCGCGTCGGACCCCCGCAAGGGCTGGGGGCGGCAGGAGAGGGGCCGGGCATCGGCCGGGGGCGGGATGGCGGCGATCCCCGGGGGATGGCGCGGCCAGGCCCGTGCGGCGGCACCGCCGGCAGCACCCACCATGTCGTCCCCACGCCGGGCCGGAAGGGCCGGAAACCGCCGCGCGGGCGGCTTTTATAGTCGCCCCGCCCCCGCCGCTGTGACGCCTTGCGTGAGTGCGTGCCGCGCGCCGGCGTCTCGCGAGAGGCCGGTGGCGCTACGGGTGGGGAGCGGGACCAGAAAGGTGTAGGGGCGGCGCGAACCCCCCCCCCCCCCCCCCGCCCGCGACAGATCCCGTTGTGCAAAGCCGTGACGTCGCCGTGCCATTGCTCAGATGTGTGTGACGTCATATCATAAAGCGTGTGTCCCACCGCAGTCCTTCTCCGTGAACAGGCTTTTCCTTCCCTTTCCGCGGAAATAACGGGCTGGGGCCGGGCTGGGAGCGAGCACCGGCCTCGGCGGAGCGTCCCCATGGAGGGGTTAGTGAGGGGTCTGGAGAGCAAGTCCCGTGGGGAGCGGCCGCGGGAGCTGGGGTGGTTCAGCCTGGAGGAAAGGAGGCTGAGGGGAGACCTGATCGCTCTCTACAGCTCCCTGAAAGGAGGTTGTGGTGAGGTGGGGGTTGGAAGGGACCTCTGGAGATCATCTAGTCCAACCCCCCTGCCAGAGCAGGGTCACCTAGAGCAGGTTGCACAGGACCACATCCAGGCGGGTTTTGAATGTCTCCAGAGACAGAGACTCCACACCCTCTCTGGGCAGCCTGTTCCAGTGCTCTGCCACCCTCAAAATAAAGTTTTTCCTCATGTTCAGATGGAATTTTCTGTGTTCCGGTTTGCGCCCGTTGCCCCTTTTCCTGTCCCTGGGCACCACTGAAAAGGGTCTGTCCCCATCCTCTAGACACCCGCCCTTTAGATATTTGTAAGCATTGATGACATCCCCTCTCAGCCTTCTGTTCTCCAGGATAAACAGACGCAGGTCTCTCAGCCTTTCCTCTTGTTCTAGTCCCCTGATGATCTTCATAGCCCTCCGCTGGACTCTCTCCAGTAGTTCCTTGTCTTTCTTGGAGTGGGGAGCCCAGAACTGGACACAGTACTCCAGGTGTGGCCTCACCAAAAACGCAATAACAAGAAAAAACAAAAAAAATTCATAAGATAAAGTAGGTTTCACTGCCAACAGCGGCGCCCATTACTTTTGCATATATCTCAAAATAGAAAAAGACATCAAGTAACTTCTCGCTTTTCGTGCAGGGACACGTTCTTGAGCCAACTGTGTCTTCTTCGGGGGCTGCGTCCTGCTGCGTATTCCCACAGCGCTTGGTACAGCGCAGCCCCAAACTCAATCAGGGCCTCTCTCTGCTGCTGTTGAATTCATAATAAACAATAAAACCCAATGTAGATGCTAGAGTTACGCCGTGAGAGAGGAACTGAAAATAAGGCTTGCTGCGGAACCCGTCTGGAGCTGCTGTTGTTCACGCCGTTATTTCTCTTGCTCCATTCCAGCACATGGATAAGCACCACCAGGACCAGCCGGGTCTCTGGGAGGTGTTGGCCGTCTCAGCCCACGTCGGAAACTCGCACACACGGGAGCGGGCACTGGAGCATCTCTTCAGGGTAGGGGCGAAGCAGAGCTGAGGTGAAACCTGAACGGGGAGGGAGCTGGAGGACAGGAGATAAATTATTCACTCTCCCTCCATCCACGCCGGGAAATCGGATAGGACCCAGCTGAAGAATGTCCCTCGGACTTCCCTGGATTGGGAACTGCATGAGCTCGTTTGCGGGATAACCTATGTGACGCACGGCTCTGGCTGAAACATCCCCTGACGCAGCTCTGGTGCTCAGCCACCTCCCACACCTCCTGGCCAAGGAGAGGGAAGGAGGACCACCCCCAACGATCTGGAGTGGACCCATGTCCACCCAGTGGCTGGGAGAGCCGAGGGCTTCATCCAGCCCACCCTCCAGCAGCCAAGGACTGGTCCCTTTGGAGGAGGGAACAACTCCTGGCCACTCACTCAAAATGTTGGGGTGTCACGTTGCCGCTGGGTCAGCCTGAGAGCCTCAGCTGAGGTAACATGGGATGAACCCCATCTTCAGATAACTGGCATGGCATCCGGCATCCGGGTGGCTGTTAAAGCTAAGAGCCTGGCCAGCTCTGCTGATGGCCACGTGCTGCTACCTACAGCCCCTCTCTGGGGCGAGAAGGCAGGACACAAGAAAAGTGAGGAAACCAAGGAAGCCGCTGTGTGGTTGAGATGGTGTTAGATACATCCCCGAGGTTATCTGTGGAAAATAACCAAACTGCTGGATAATAAGATCCACCCCCACCACATCCAGAGGCTGAATATACTTGGAATAAGTAGATAATTTTGCGTTATTATAAGGAACATGGCCTTAATCCACCACTGCCTGCGGTACAAAAGTGGAATGCAAACCCAAGACCATGAAGATGATGGTACCCAGAGATGGGTGGGCTGGAGATTCCCACACACAGGGCACCTGGAGTTTGCCCTCAGGGTCTCCTGGGGCTTACAGAGAAGGATGTGTGTGACAAACAGAGCACCATGGGGAGACCGGTGTGCCCAGGGATGGCTCCTTCCCTGAAGGGGACCCCAACACCACGTGGAAGCCGTCCAAATTTCCACCGTGGGGATGCTGACTTGAACATGCCATGTATGTGCTGCACATTACAGTTCTATCAAGGTACTGCAAACGTTAATTAAACAGTTCAAGCAAACACCTACCTACAGAGCCAAATCACGCCGCCAGCTGCGCAGGTATAACACGGCCAAGCCATTCAGCGTGGGGAGGCTGGTTACTCAGCTGCCATGAAATAATTAAGGAGGGCATATCCAAGGGTTAAACATGCTTAATCAACTCCCAGAGACCTTCCACCGCCCCTCCCCAACTCCGGTCCCTGCAGGTTAAGTAGAACCCAAGGCTGGAGGCTTTGCTGGAGGGGTTCTGTGGGCAAATCTGTGTGAAAAAGCCTGTGGAGACCAAGAGGTGCTTTGGAGGACATTTTGTTGCCTGCCCTAACCTGGCAGATGGTGGGAAGGGACCAAGAACAAACTGGAGGGCTGAGGGTCCAGCCATGCTGGCACTGCAGCTCATCTTCCCACAACAGAGCTGCCCCCATGCCTGGAAACTGTCAAGGTCAGGCTGGGGCTCTGAGCAAGCTGATCTAGTTGAGGATGTTCCTGCTTATTGCAATGGTGGTTGGGCTAGACGACCTTTAACTTCCAACCCAAACTATTCTGTGATGCTATGGCTGGATGCGATGGGGGAGTGCCCATCCCCTACCTCCAGCCTGCCCCTTGGAAGGTGTCCCACTAAGGATGAGGGATGGCTACTCACTTTTTAGGTTGCTACTCCTAAGGGGTGACCAAAGGTGGGCTTTAAATGGTTTCTTTTTATCTATCTCCCCCAAATATTTCCCTCTTGCTCCTGCACTGAGCTCTTGAGCTGCAGAGCTGATTTGTAGATTGTGCCAAGAAAATGGATTTGGATTCGGGCAGAATGAAATGGTGCTAGTGGAGGGGTCAAGCACGTTCCCCGTCCCACTGCTCTGCCCTTTGCCCCCTTGCTGCTAACCTGGCTCTCTGCATAGGTGTGACCTGGAGGCGAGTGGGACATAAGCCATCCAGCCGGTCATTCTGCTTTGTCAGCCTCCGTGTGGATGGTTGGGTGCAGCACCATTGCTCCGCCCGGGTCTGGAGCAGAAGCAGCTGGTTTTGCTGCGTACCTGGCTTGTTTGGCCAGGTCCAAACCCCGTTCATCCAGAACATTGGAGCATTTTGGGCACCTATTTAGCAATACCAAACCTCTCCCCTCTTCACTTATCTCCCCTCTTTCATCCATCTCCCACAATTCATGGGGATGTAGCTTTCAACACGGGGACTTTTGTATTTCTGGGCCCTTTGAAGATGTCCTGGAGCTGTAAGACCTTACAGAGTGCTCACAGCGTTCCCACCTCACCCTTTGGCCAGCTGCTTCCAGCTTGCTTCCAGCCTGGTTTCAGTTGAGGATCTCCGTAATGAAGAGCTAGAGATGTCCTGTGGTGTGCCTGGTGGAAACATGGTGCAGAGCATCTCTGCTCGGCTGAAGCAGTTGGGCCTCTGCTGTGTTCAGGCTCAAGTAGACAGGCGGGCTCAAAACAGTTTTGGCTTCTGCTGCCGAGCTTAGGGAACCACGATACAACCCAAGGGCTTGCTTTTAATTTCAATGCTATTCATGTAGATGATCGAGGACTCCGCAGCAGCCAGCGGACCTCTGGTACGCAGCTACTCTGCGCAAAAGGCACAGGCCAAGGAGCTTGAGCTGCTCCTAAGGTTGGATGACTCCTCCCCAGGCATCCCTTCCGGGCTGTGCTGGTGGCCATGGTGGACAGCAGGGAAGCCCAGGTGACCCTCAAGGCTGCAGCCTCGGGCATACGAGGTGCGTATCTTGCAGCCTCTGCCACCCGGAGTCAGGGGATCTCCCCAAAATCTGGGCTCCCCGTGTTTGCAAAGGGCCTTCTTCCTGATGCCCCTTCCCAGGGACGTGGTGTCCGAGGGGTGAGGGACGTTGGCAGTGTCCACAGGGTGAGAGATGTTGGCAACGAGAGCGCGAGGCTCTGCTGCGGAGCGATTTTGAGGCTCACCGGGCACCTCTGCTCCCCTTGGACACCTGGGTCTCGCCCATGGGTGTCCATCCTGACCCCTCCGTGGGGTGCTGGGCTGTATGGGCGAGGGGTGCCGGGGGTCGAGGGTCTGAGGAGGGGGGGTGGGGGGGGCTGGCCCCACACTTCTGCCAGGTTTCAACAAAGCAGGGCAGCCCTCCCTCCTCCCGCCCCCTGTAGCGGGGTGCTTCGTGCCGAGGAAGTGCTCCCCCACCCCACGCCCCCCCCCCCCCAGCGCCCCCCCCATGCTGCACTCGCCGTGCCCTCCACCTCCCCCCCCCCCACCCAAGCACCCCACACTCCTGCCCCACGGACACCCCACACCTCCCCCCTGAGACATGCCCGCTCCTCCCCGCCGCGATGTGGCGGTGGCGGACGGAGTCGGGGGTGGGGGGGGGGGGTGCGCGCTCCCGCCGCGGCGCGTCCCCGTGGGCGGAAGCGCGCGGCTCGTCGCCGCCGCCGGGCTGCCAGGCAGGGCTCGGCTCGGCTCGGCTCGGCTCGGCGCAGCCCGGCACGGCTCGGCGCAGCCCGGCACCGCCCGCCGAGCCCCCCGCCCGCCTCCCGCCCACCCCCGCGCCGCCATGGACGGGGGCGCCTTCGGAGCGGGCAAAGCCGGCGGCGCCTTCGACCCGCACGCCTTCATCCGGCAGCCGCACACCCTCCTGCGGCTCGTCTCATGGGTAAGGACCCGCCGGCACCGGGGGCTGCCACCGGCACCGCCAGCGGCACCGCCAGCGGGGCGTGGGGGCGTCCCGCCGGGCTGCGGGGGGAGCGGGGCTCCCTGCGGGGCGGGCGGCCGCCAGCGGCCCCGACCCCGACCTCTCTACGTACCTGCCTACATATATATATATATATTTAAATATATATAAAATCATTACGTTATATATTATACACCACTGCATCCTATTATATTTCATATATGATGTGTTATTATGTATTATATCTTCATTACTATATATTTTATATATGCTTGTGCACGCATATGTGTCCGCACATATAGATATGCATATACGTCCGTTGATACATCTCCACACCTCTAGATCTGCGCACGCACAGATAGATATATATATATATGTATACGCCTCCATGAGCATTTATGGCTGGATCTCTGTAAATGTATGCATGTATGGTCAGATATACGGACCTCTCTCTGGGTTTATGTATCTCCTTATGTATATATTTCCATGTATATCCACATACATGTGTGCACACACAGATGCACAGCCATATGTACGTATTATCTGTGTGTATGGACATAGGGCCATATAGATATAGAGCCATATGGGGTGAGAGCACTCTGGTTTGGGGTTTCTTCCCTGGGGAGGCACGGGGTGAGCCAGGTTGGGCCCTGACCCCGTCTCCATATCTGCTGTTTGGGGGGTGGTGGTGGGTCTTTCCCCCCCGTCCTGTGCCGGTGGGTTTATGGTGGGTGCAGGGAGGCAGCGGGATGGGGGGGACAGGGAGGGGAGCTGGGGCAATGCTGCAGTCCTGGTGTGGCTCCCCAGCGGGTCCGGGTTTGGGGGTACTGGGCTCTGTCCGTGCCGGAGCGAGTTGTGGGGGCTCTGGACGTCACTCTGCATTTTATCCTCATCCTCTCCCCCCAACAACCTCCTTTCCCTGTAATGCTTTCCCCTCCATAATTTGTGAGGGGAAAAGGGGGGGGTCTCAGGAGGGCGGTGGGGAGGGCGCGGGGTGCCGGGGGGAAGGTCTCTCCCTCTTCCCGTGACGCCGATCCCATGGCTGCCCCTGCAAGAAGGTCATTGGGATTAAGGGAGCGAGAGCTGCAGCACCAAGCCGGCGGGGAAGAGATTGAGGTCTCGTCTGGGAGCGGGGAAGGGAGGGCAGGGAGAGGGAGCAGAGGAGACACATGCGCACCGGAGCAAGGAGGAGAGGCGTCAGGCTGGCTTTGGGAAAATAAAATAAAAGCAGTGCCAGGCGGGGGAAATGAGGAGGGAAAGGGAAGGTGGCCTGCTGCTGTTGGCAGTGGGGAGGCAGCGGGGAGGCAGCCCTTGTGCTCCTGGCCGGGCGGGTGGATGATGTCCTCTCTGGGTGACGTGACTCGGAGGGCGGCTGGAGAGCCCCGAGACAGCTGAGGATGTGATTAATGCAGGAGGTCTGTCTGTCCATCCGTCCATCTGCCCGGGTTTGTTTACAGTACGGCACATCACTCCGGGAGCGGGCTTGGCCGTGCCGGGGCTGCCGCTGGCCACCGAGCGAGGGGGTACGGGTGCCCCCTGCGCCTGGCCGGCTGGAGCTGAGCCAGCCTGCGTGCCTGGGAATGATGGACGTGATGTGACCTACAAAGGCTCTCCCGCTGCTAATCTCTGTGGCAGAATTTCCTCTTTCTCCCTCTCGGTCTGGTGATTTTTTTTCCCTTCCCCCCCCCTCATCCAAGCACTGCAGGATTTTGGCTTCCCAAAGGCACCAGGTGAGGGAGAGAGGACAGGAAATATGTTTATTTTTTAATTAGGCACCTACTCTGCTTCAGAGTATCTCAGACGCTGTTGGCTCGCTCTCCGAGCTCAGCTCTGCGCCCTGCAAGGTCTCCCCAGGCAAGGACCGCTTCCCGGGGACCGTCATCTCCTTGGGACCCCGCTCTGTTTCCCTGCTGCCGGTCTGACCTTGACAGAGGACAGGACGGGATTTAGCCCAGGCACTTCGCTTGGCCGTGGAAATTAAAGTCCTTTTGCAGGAGCTGGAGGTGCTCCAGGTCAGTGTCCAGCAAGGGAGGCTGGCCTGGCCATCGCAAGGCTACGCGTGCACCTCTTCTCTCCCGAAATATGAGTTCCTTCTGCTTTTACACCGGCTTGGTCATGTCTCTCTTCCTGGGCATTTCTCCCTCTGCAAAGCCAGGGAGCCACAAGCTCACTCCAGATATTTAGTTGTGGTTTTGTTTGGGTTTTTTTTTCCTAAACTTGAGAGCAAGAGGGGTCCTCATGGGCACTGAAGTCCTATCTCAGGCTATCACAAGCATCGAACCCTTTAAGGACCCTTCCATAAATTTGTTGAACTTTGCTGGAAAAAGACTAATTCATGTTTTTTTTGCCCTTCTCACTCCCTCTGGGAGAGCGTTCAGCAACTCTGATGGTCGAGGCCTTCCACTGTAAATCTATTTGTGGCTGGGTTTTTATCCTTTTGCTCTTGTGCCCTTCAGTTTAAATGGCGCTTTCCCCTCCCAGGTGTTTTCCCCTGGGTGTATTTATAGACTGCGATCGCATCCGCACTTAGCTTTTCTATGGCCAGGCTCTAAACTCTTCTGGTGGCGAAGGGCTCTCCCTCCCCATGGTCTCTGAGAGAGTCCTTCCGTTCACCCCCTCTGGCATGCACTGGAAGCACCTTGCCTGCCATCTCCTGAGATCTCATTTGCCTTTATCCTGCTCGTGGGCGTGGGTGGTCCATCGTCTCCCCATGGCGAGCTGGAGACTCCTTTCGGACCATTTCACGTGATGAGCTTTCACTGAGAGCAGAAATTCTCGTGATCGCTTCCCCAGGCGGTGACCTTGTACTCAGGTCATGATGCCTTTTAGCAGACTTTATGATGGCACGGAGGTGCGTATGGCTTTCTACCAACAGGCAGCAAAACTGGCTCCTGCCCATGGAGTTTGCAACCCAGCTGAGATGGCAGCAAATCTCCAGGGAGAGCTGCAGGATCAGGAGCAGACGGGGTGACTGAAGGTTATTTATGTTGCTCCTTGCTGAGGAGGAGGTGGGATGGGTTTGACAAGGAGGATGCTAAGCTATGGAAAGAGGTTAGCAATTCTGGAGCGTCTGTCTACCGTGACAGTGTTGTGAGGCAGCTCAGGTTTCTTGGGTGCTTTGGAGGTCAGGCGCAGCAGAATAAGTATGCTTCTCCCTACAGAAAGGTTGGCTGGCATGGGTGCTGGCAAGTGGTGGTGGTCCTGTGGAGCGCCCATGTCAGCTTTGGATGTTGAGCCTCAGCGTGAGCCATTTCTCTGCTGCCTGCCTGCCCCAGATACACTTGCCTGGAGGAAACAGCACCTTGTAGTGCAGGGAGGCAGCCCTACGGAGCAGTCCCTCCTCAGCATCTCTGCTGAGGGTGCCTCCAAGGGCATCTAGATCTTGCAGTGAAGGGACTTGTCCAGCCTGGCTGGGCTGAGGCATGCACAACGAAAGCGATGCACTGCTGGAAGATCCCGGAGGCTTCCCCACCTCTCTGTGGGGAAGGGCAGAACAACTCCCTCCCTATTCCTAGTGGCGGTCAAGGGAAGACAAGCATCTTGCCCTGTTTATGACAGGTGGCTGGCATTTACTCTGACTCCTGGTCTTTCATGGCATTGCTCCATGCCATGCCCCTTCACTTGCCACCGTCTGCAACACAGAGATGTGCTCTGAGCTGAGCTGCATCGCACAGCTGGTGCCCTACAGTAGATGGGACATGGGTGTACGGGTGGGTTTTTTGCCATGGTTTAACCCCAGCCAGCAGCTTAGAACCATGCAGCTGCTCACTCACTCCCCCCTGTTTGGATGGGGGAGAGAATCGGAAGAGTAAAAGTGAGGAAAAACCCCTCGTGGGTTGAGATAAAGGCAGTTTAATAGGTAGAACAAAAGCCGCGTGCACAAACGAAGCAAGACAAGGAATTCATTGACCACTTCCCATTGGCAGTTCAGCCATCTCCAGGAAAGCAGGGAGGACTCCATCACGTGGAATGGGTTACTTGGGAAGACAAACACCATCACTCTGAACATCCCCCCCTTCCTCCTTCTTCCGCCAGCTTTATATACTGAGCATGTCGTCACATGGTATGGAATATCCCTTTGGTCTGTTGGGGTCAGCTGTCCCAGCTGTGTCCCCTCCCAACTTCTTGTGCCCCCCCCCAGCTTGCTTGCTGGTGGGGTGGTGTGAGGAGCAGAAAAGGCCTTGAGAGCTCAGCAACAACTAACACCACCAGTGCGCCATCAAAAGTATTTCCCACCCCAAATCCCAAACATAACGCTACACCAGCTGCTAATACAAAAGTTAGCTCCATCCCAACTGAAGCCATGACACCACCCTGCCATATAAACCTGCTTTCACCCCGCTTAGGTGACCCCACAGCTGGAGATAGTGGAGCTACAGCTGGAGATGGTGGAGCTGGGTGACCCACACCGAGCTGGAGCTGCACGGCTCCGGGATCCTTCTTGCCATAAAGCAGGCGAGCGTGGGCACATCCCTGTGTAATCCCATCGCACCCTGACCCACGGTGCTTTCCGCAGCCGGCGCGGGGGAGCTGGGAGGCTCCTTTTGCGACCCGTGGGCGTTGGATGTAGCGCACTGGCTCCATAAATAAGTAAAATGCTAATTGAAACAGGTTGTTCTAGGTGCTCACGACTGCTTGGAAACCTGCTCGCTGGAGAAAGCGAAGCGCTGCTCGATGTAAAGGCCTAACAAGGCAAAAGGAACTCACTTTTTGGAAGCAGGCCCAGTTAGGTGGCTCGGGTGAGAGCATTTCCAACCGCAGCTGCGCAGGCAAAGCTGCTCATTAAAACTTGCCACACAGATTGAGACACCAAATCTCTCTCTCACGCCAAGGGCATTGCCCCTCCGGAGGGAGGCCCAGTGAGGAGAGGCGCTGCCTGCCCTCCATCTGCTCCTCCATCACCGGCTGCCCTTGCCACCACGTCCCCTGGCTGGTGGGAGCACACAGACGATTCCAGCTGGGATGGGAAGTGCTGTCCTCTGTCTCTGCAGGCATGTCCCATCCCAGGCAGCTCCAGCTGAGCAGGCAAGGCAGGTGAAGGACAGGAACCATGTCCCTGGCCTCGCCACGATGGGCTGGTGCCTGCAAGCTGGAGGATGGGGACAAGCCCCAGCGCGGCAGGGAGCCCCGTCTCCTGCCTTGCCAGCGGGTCCTGGCTCGCCACGCTGACGTCTGACTTACGATACCCCTTGCCTCTTCCCCCCACACCACCCTTCGCTGTACAGAAGGGGCACCCATTGTGGGCTTGTGGTGGCAATTAAACTGAGCCTTAGAGCCAGTGGCCATGTTAGTTTGAAACCAGCTGCAGCCTCCGCCTTCTTTCTGTCCCAGCTAAATTTAGCCGAGATGTTCCCTGTATTCGTGGACGATAGCTTGTGCCCTCTGCCTCTGCTCCCCCGCGTGATCTTTGCCCCAGCCACCATGCTCGCTGGCTGCGTGCTTGCGAGATGCTTTGGTACACGATGAAAGAAACACGGCGGTTGAAAGCATGTGCTTTGAGTCAAGGCCTAGGTATGGTTCTTCGTGGGATCCCCTTCCTTGGGTTAGCTTCAAAGCGTTTTTTTGGGAATCGCTGTCACTGGGATTGGGTGAGAGGCCATGTCAGAAAACAAGCAATAGATGTGCGGAGACATGGGGTGATTCGGGTTTGGATACAGTAGGTCGTGTTGTTTCCAGCATAGCATTTCCAGGAAAGATCTTGGAGCAGGAACAAATCTCTCATTAATGGCATTTGCAGATAAAAATCTGAGAAATAGCCCACAGGGACTAAAGGCAGTCAGAAATATGAGCAAACAAATAAGATAATCATATGTAATCTGATATTTCAAATCGGGAGAGGCACACAGGTGAGGAACGGAGAAACTGCATGGTGATGAGACATGGCTAAGGCAAACATTTGTGGCAAGACAAGGCAGCAGAGAGGACTAGTGTGACTTCCTCGTGGAAAAAGATGCAACTTTTGGGTGGTCACTTCGCTAAGCACCGACCTAGTGATGTAGGGACCATCTGGAAAGCACAGAAGGACCTGGATAGCACCATGGTGGTGTGGCCGTGGGGAGTTGTCACTAGTAGCGGTGGGACAGCAGATGCTGTTTGACCACGGGAAAACTGTGAGACCTGCAGGACTGGATGGAGCTTGCTGAAGTCACTCTCTAGGACACAGCCACCTCTTTCACCAGTGGGCCCTTTCCCACAGGAAAGCTCTTCTTCCCTCTCCGGGGAGGCACGCGTGGCTGCTCAGCCAGAGCCTGGCTGCCATCGGAGGCTTCCCGGCCGCTGGCTTCTGGGGTGCTCCAGCATCACCCAGGGCTTGGTCTGTTGCATGGGGAAGATCAACCCAGGCTCCCAAGCACGGGTCTGGTGGAAGGCGGAAGGGTTAATGGTCGGCCTGCCGGCTGCCAAGCCATGTGTGAAAAAACAAGCTGACCGGCCAGGAAGGCCTGTCCCAGATCCCGTGGCAGGAATTAGGGATGCGGAGCCTTTCTCCCCTCCATCACCTGCTCCGGCTCAGCCCTGGCTGGGGAGCTGGTGCCATGTGGCTACTGGCCAGGGAGGGTGAGCTGGGAGGGAGGTGCTGGCATACCTGGGCTCTTCCCCAGTCCAAAGCTCAGGGGAATCGGGTACAAATGGGTACGGGGAGGCTGGGCCCCTCCTGCCCCCGCACAGGGCTCAGACACGCCGTCGAGACCGTGGGCAGGAGTCGTTCGCTGCCTGCGTGGTGCCGGCTGGAGGGAATAAATAGAGACTGCCTGTTTCCAAGCTGCCGGTCCCATGCATATCAAAAGCTGCATATGTTTCCTTCAAAATGAACTAAATACAAGTAGATCTAATGATGATAATAATAATAATAATAATGTGCAGGGCTCTCCAAAGCTTTCCAGAGACTCCATTTGCGAGTGGCTGAATGAAAATGAAAGCCAGATCATCTCTGCCAGTTTATCGTTTGCACTCTCCCTCGCTCTTGCTTTCTTTTTAAACAGATTTATTCCTGGTCATTACCAGATCAGACACAGAAAGAGGTTATTGCTTCGTTCTGCCCGAGGTGGATTTGATTTGAAGTCCCGCGAGGAATATTATGTGACCAAACTATTTCCTCTCTCTAATAGAATAAAAAGGGGGTTTGTGAGAGGGAGAGGGAACATGCAGTGCGACAGAGCCTGTGACCGGAGGGCACCGCAGTGAGCCCAAGCAGGCGGCTCGACAGAAACCCTCCTCAGCCTCATCGCTGCGATGACCATCCTGGGGATCTCGGGGATGAAGTCAGGAGGCAGCGTGACAGACTTCTGGGATGAGGTGCAGGAAAATCCCGGTGTACCACCGGAGGCTGGCCGTGCTGCGGCTCCATCACATGATGCTCAGGAGCGTCTGATGCAGGGCTGGGGATGGGCAGCGTGGTGGAAAGCCTCACATGATGCTCAGGAGGTTTCGCCTTGGCTTTCTGCGGGGCTGAGCCTGCAGCGGGGAGGTGGGGAGGGACCGGAGGGTTCATCTCTCGCCTTTGCCTCTGGCAAAATCCAATCACCCAGTTCAGTGAGAAAAAAAACCCAAAAGGTCTTTTATAGTGGGATGCAGCCTTTTACCTGTTTTTCACTTTTCTTGCTGTACTGAGCCCTGGCATGCCCGTAATGGCCAGCAGGAGCCCCTTGAGAAACTCGGACAGGGAAACTCTCAGGCTCTCCCCGTCTCCTCCCCGCGGTGCATAGCATTACGTTGCATTTTGCTCGTCTTTCGGCAGCTTGCTCTGTCTCTCTCAGCTTTGCAAAGTGCCTGGCGCTGGTCTTTGCTTGGTGTCTTGGAGCTCTTTGGTGAAAACAAAGTCTCGGAAAATCATTGCAAGAACCTGTGTGGGTGCGATGTTTAAGGAGCGGTGAAGTTGAGAAAAGCCGGGTCCCAGCGGCAACGCTAGGTTGGTCAGATCTTCTCCACCTGCTGTTTTCTGTCCCTTTTTTTGAGCATAGCCGAATATATTACTGCTTATTAAATGCATGCCTCCAGACGGGCCACACACCTGCCCAATTAATGTTGCTGTTGGAGGCTTAAGGAAACCCTCTCAACCTAAAAATCTAGTTACTTCAAGACCTGTGAACTGACTTAAACAGCCTTGCTGAAGAAATGAGGCCACTGAGCCGCACAAAGCTGGGGATGGATGGATGGTTTTCATCGCCAAGCGTAGGAGAGCGGCTAATGATCTCCCTCCGCAGAGCAGAAGGATGGGCTGTGTTTGGGACCATCGGGATGCAGCGCTTTGCGCCCACCTCCTGTCTGCCTTCTGACAGGTCACCTCCCTGCATCTTGGTGCTCAGTCAGGAGAAGTCCCTGGCCATCTTCTCCTCGCCTCCTCTTCGCAGCTGGGTGTGTATGTTGGACCATTTTATCAGTGGCTGTAGGCAAGACTTTGTTCATCGAGGATTCATCATGCCAAACGGGCAGAAGGAACAAGCAGCAGTAATGCAGAGGGGCAGGAGGCTTGTGCCAGGGCTGCTGGTAGCTGGCATTTCTTCAGAAGTGCTGCAGATGTGATGGGAACGTAAATGCTTCATCCTTGCAAACTTGGTGCTTTGCTTATAATCCAGGCAGCATTCATACTGCACCTGCTGCCTGGATCATCTCTGCCCGGGCATGGATTGTGAAATCAAGGAAATACAAAATACTTGCTCTTTCTAAGATGATTTGCTACGTCAGTGAGCTTCCACCCACCC
This sequence comes from Larus michahellis, assembly GCF_964199755.1. Classification (NCBI taxonomy): domain Eukaryota; kingdom Metazoa; phylum Chordata; class Aves; order Charadriiformes; family Laridae; genus Larus; species Larus michahellis. Next base: position 56,478,906 of record NC_133896.1, on the reverse strand, counting down.
GCCCCCTTCCCCACAAGAAATAGCTGCCGTGGATTAAGTGTGCAACAGTTTCTCTTGAGGGCTGCAAGATCTGGGCTCTCATAATTGTTATTTTTATTTTTTTTTTCTAGAAAATTGTCTGTGCACCTGTTGCAACAGTTTCTGGGTTCAGACATCATGGCGATAAAATGGGTGATGCTGGCTGTTGGCGGCAGCGGTGATTGCCTCTTCTCCTGCTGTCCATCCCTGCCTGTCAGTCTGAAACCTCTGGTTGGAGCCTGCCCGTTCTTGCCCGGTCGGTGTTATCCAGTCCAGCTCAAGGCCTCTGTGCACGGCGGATCCTCACGGCGTTTTGCTGTGCCATGAGGGCGGTGGTAGGCTGGCAAAGGGAGCAAGCCCTCTCCACTGCCACTGACTTTGCCCTCTCCGCAGCGCCGGGGAGCGGAGCATGGGCCAGAGGTGATGCCAGTGGTGAGGAAAACACGGAGAAAAGGTGACATCCCTTAAGCTGCTGTGCTTTGGTCCGTAGAAAGCTTTCCTAAGGACAGAGAGTACTTTGGGGTGACTGTTTTAGCACACAGAAGATAAGCATCTGCAGTGACTTGTTCATCTCATGAGTGAGAGTACCCGTAGTGGAATCTTCCCAAGAAAACTCCTAAGATACCTTAAATCAGATGCTTGCCAGTAAATCATACCTTGGGCACCTCCAAGCTGCCAAACAGGTTTCTCGTCATAGGAGAGGAGTTGTGGCATCTTGGCTGACTGAAGATGGAGAAAGGAAGTTAGGAATGCCACCTCTGCATGAAAACTGGGGAGAGGGAGATGTCCCTCTGGTTTCATGACTCTGAGCTGTGTCTTTACGGTGTGCCAGCATAAAAAGGTATGAAAGAACAAATGCAAAAAGCAATTTTTCTGCTTCTTTCGCTCACAGATGAGAGCTCTTCCAGGCCAGCGGCAAACCCAAAGATAAGAGCAGAGGGAAGATGCGTATCAGGATATGAGCAGAGTAAACAGAGGTGTCTCTGGGGAGGGGCCATTACAGAAGTTCATTCATCCCAAATGAGTAAGCGGAGACTCGCAATACAGCGCGTTGAAAGGGTTGACCTGACTCAGGGAATTGACATTTTGCCAGTTTTGAGCCCTAAACCAAAACTGAACACCAGACTACGCCACTCTTGAGGCTGTTTCTCATTTTCCAAAGAGGAGACAGGATACGCTTTCTATCTAATGGAAAACGGGGCACCCGCTTTGTAATCCCAATACATGGAGGTTGGTACCTCAGGTGGCAGCGTCGGCGCTGGTCACAGCCTCGCATTGGGATGTCACTTCAGGAGTCTGTCAGCTCCCCCTCAGGTTAGAGGAACACGGTGTTACTGCCAATGGTCCTAGGCAGACCTGGCGGCCCAGCCTGTTGTGAAGGTGTGCGAGGCTTCACGCTGAAAAAGCCTGTCTGTAATTGTGTGCAATTTTGCTGCTTTCCAAACCACTCAGGATGAAATTTTGAAGACCAGACCTTTGCTTTAGGCAGAAGAGATTTTTGTTTAATGTTCACGGGCAATTTCTGTGAAGTATGATCAATCTCCATTTTCAAGAAGAAGAAGGAGGAGGACAACTGAGTTGTTTTACTTCCAAGCTTAAAAAGCTCTTGTGAACTTGCAGAGAACCCATACAGTTCCCACACTTAGGAGCACCTAAGCTTTTTTAGTTTCCTCTAGTGTGTCAAAAATATGCCAAATCTCAGCAACCCTAGTGTGACCCAATTATGAGCCTTGGGGTGAAAAAATAATATTGGTGTCAGTGGATACTTGTTAGAGTTTGGCAGCTGCAACGGAGGAGGTCAGCGTTGAATATCTACCCAAGGGCTATTGGGGACTGTGAATAAGGTTCTTGCTCTGGTTCTTGATGCTACAGGTCAAATAGGAGAGGTCTGTGCTTTGGGTCTCAGACATCCAACCCCACTGATGACAGATGGTGTACTGGGTTGGCATTAATAAACAGTTAACTTTCCTGCACTCACAAAGCTGTTTCTCCACTTTCTAGGTTGCCTGCCGTGTCCTCTTCTGTTGCTCGGTTGGGTTAAGTGGTACTGGGGTCCTTCTGATCCACCTAGCAAACCCTCGACCTACCTCCACTTCCCACAGGAGACTTGGCCACCTCATCTTCTTGTGTGCTGCTTCTCCTCGGGGACTGGGTGGTGGTTCCAAGGGTGCCAGGCTCCTGTTGCACAGACAACTCCCAGGCTAGCAGAGTGTCCCCGTGACGTCCTAGTGCGCATCATATGTATATTCACCCCATGCTTGAGGTCCCATTTCCCGTCTGCCTGGGGCCCTCGCAGGCAGCCTGTAGATGGGCTGCTCCCACTGAGGGTCTGAAAATGCCCTGCAAATTAAAATCTGTACGTGCTGCCTCCGTCTTCTTCTCTTTCTCCTGGGGCTGCGAGGGGAAGCTCTTTATTTGAGATGCAGGACTGGGGTTGCTGTAACTAGTTCTCTGCTGTGGTGAACCTGCTGTGTCAAAGAGGGACAGCCTTGTGGCAGGTGATGAAGGCTAAGCCCGTGAGCGAAGATTAGACCAGCAACTGCGGATTATGGCATTTCTACCTGGACTCACCCTTAATTCTACCTGATTTAAAGTAACATGCAGCGGCAGTGGCGGTGACAAGTAGGGAGGACTCATGGTGGCCCTGCCAGGTGGACCTGAAGAGGGGATATTTTGCCTGTGAAATCCGTGGGGAAGGTTGGAGGGTGTCAGCGTACGGGTGAGTGGGCAGAAGGATAAGTGGTGTCATGGGCTGGGCTGATGGAAAACTGGTGGAAAGAGGTGTGTGACGTGTGGGGAGGTGGGGAGAGTGGGAGCCCGGCAGAGTGGAGCTGCAGAGCAAGCAGGACTGTGGATTGTGGGAGGGTAGATGGGGAAAAGAGCGTAGTAGCTGGATAGATAAAATTAGTGAACAAATGCGTGGCAGAGACAATGAATTCCTAGAAGGGAAAGGAGTGGGTGGGAGAATAAGTGCAGACTAAGAGGATTTCCACTACTTGGAGCCCTTGTACGCAGGCACCCGCACCAAAACCATATCGCAGTTTACCGTCCATGTCGCCTCCCTGTGTGCCTGTGGGAACCCACCCTTACTCCAGACTGCAACTGCTTTACATTCCTTTAGATCAGATGGATAAAAAGGCTCAGTCTAAAAGTGTCCTATTTTAAGTTAATCCTCAGAAATAAAATGAGACCATCTCCCCAGTAAATTCCCTGTGGCTTCAGCCCAGGCAAGGCAGCGGGACAGGAGCTCAGCTGAGCAGAGAGGTGCCTCTGAAGGGTGTCTGACCCCTGCAAAGCTCTGCTCCTTCACGCTGGTCCAGAGAGATGGGGCTTGCCCTGATGTGTCTTCTGCCTCCCTCCCCGCCAGGTGTTCTCCATCGTGGTGTTCGGCTCCATTGTCAATGAAGGGTACGTGAACCGCCTGGACGAGACACAAGAGCACTGCATTTTCAACCGCAATCGCAATGCCTGCAACTATGGCATTACCGTGGGTGTCCTCGCCTTCCTCAGCTGCCTTCTTTACCTGGCCCTGGATGCCTACTTCCCGCAGATCAGCAGCGTCAAGGACCGCAAGAAGGCAGTGCTCTCGGACATCGGAGTCTCGGGTAAGCTTCCTGGACAGTTGGGCACAGTGCCCCTCTCCTCTGCTGGAAAGGGAGAGGGAGGGAGCTTCTGCCACCTTGCAGGCCAGGTCCCTGCTAGCAGGGAGGTCTTTGGGTTCCTTACTCTCTCAGACTTTCTCTCTCTCTCCTTTTCTGTCCCTTTCTCTTCTTCTCAGCCAATCTGGCTGATGCCTCTCTGCTGTTCGCCATAGGGGTAGCTCAGGGAGCCCTTGAGGACCAGCAGGTTTTGCCTCCCTGCATGCTTGTGCTTGCTAAGGCCAAGTGTTGATGCCTCTGGAGATAGTACTTCCTTCTTTTCCAGCTCCAGGTCATTGAACCCTATATATTTTAATATAGAAAAAAACAAACGTTGAGGGTTTCATGCAGGCTGACTAAACCAGTCCTCCTAGGTTACCTGGCACTCCCCATGAGAATAGCTGTGCAGGACTCATCCAGCCCCAAGGCTTATTCTAACTTATAGTCAGATCTCTCCATCCCCAGTAGTGTGCAGAAGTGACAGACAGAGTGACGGTGCATGTGTACGTGCATGTATAACACCAGTCAGCAGCGTCATGAGGAGGCGCTTTGCTCTCGTGCTGTGACCCCGAGTCCCTCTCCTGGCTTACTCTGGCCATACAGGCAAACTTCTCCACGTCAGGGTCCCCCCACAGTTTGTCAAAGAGGCCACGAATGGAGCGAGGGCAGAATCAGGTGCAGCATGTGAACTTGTTTAGGACTTTTGGCATACAAGTTTGTTCACAGTTAGCCCCTTGGCTAGCAGTCCTGTGTACAGCTAACGAGAAGGGGAAGGGCTGAGCCCTGTTTCGCTGCCACGTAGGAATGCCCATTTCCCTCGCTGCCGGGTATCTGGCTGCACCTGGCAGAGAGGGCGAATCCCACTCCTCCCCACCAGCTGCCAGTCTGGACTCGGGGCTCCCCCCTACCTTCACCCCTTTCCCGGGGGTGCAGCGTGTTAATGATCCTTCAGCACCTTTCCTCGGTCTGAGTCCCTTTAGCCCGTGCTGTCCTGAGCAAAACCCGGTCTCTGTGCAACTGCAGGCCGGCTGCTTCCCACTCTTCTGCAGCTCCCTTGGAAGGAATTGCTCTTCGCTTGTCCTTGCAGGACAGGGCTGCGAAGCAGTGGCTGTTTCAGAGAGCCCAGGTGATCGCTCCTGCACTGGAAGCCCTTCAGGCTCCCTCCCAAGGCCAAACGCAAGTCATGTGATCAATCCAAACACAAGCAAATGAACTCTCCTGAGATACTGTCTGCAGACACCTATCGTCACCTTGACAATTTAGCTGTCAGTGAGCCTGCCAGCTCGCTTTGGCTTAGACAGGCTGCACAGTCAGAGTTGGCCCAGTCTGCAACACGCTGGTAGGGTTGAAGTTTCCAGAGAAACGTGATGTTTTTATGTTTTGTTCACACATACCTTCTTGATGTCTCTTCCCTCCTCCTTTGGCATGCTGGTGGTGGTCCATCCCAGCCTTTTGGGCATTCCTCTGGTTCGTTGGCTTCTGCTTTCTGACCAACCAGTGGCAAGCTTCAAAAGAAGAGGACAACCCAATGAATGAGGGAGGGGATGCAGCCCGAGCAGCCATCACGTTCTCGTTCTTCTCCATCTTCACCTGGGTGAGTATACAGCAGCCATGATGTTGGATCAAGTGTCCTCTGCACTGTATTAGCACGTGGGGAATGGAATGTGACTGGCTAAGAGTGATTCCCACTGAGATCTCAGTTGACGTGGCTTCTGAGAAGGAAAAGCAGGAGGGGACGTGGCTGGGACGTAAACTTGGGAAACAAGGACTCAAAAACTTACATGGAAGAAGGTGCTAGAGCATTAATAAGCACAATGGGAAAGACGGTCCCATATCCCAGTAAGGATTGTCCTTGACAAACCTCTAATATGACCTTGGACAAGCCAGCTCCTCAAGCATCATTTGCCCTGTCTGTCAGAGGACTTTAACAGCATTTTCCGCTCACAGACGCTAAGCGGAGAAGGGAGCTCCAGGCAGGGGGTTGCACCCATCTCCCTCCCTGCTTTGCCGCTTTGCTCCCATCACGTGAAATGTCATCAGTGGCCACGAGAGGCGGCGATCGATCGTTGTCCCTCTGGGCCCTCCCTCTGCACCCATGACTGCAGCACTGCCTCACTGCATCTCGCCTCTTAGGAAGGTGATGGTGCCATCTCCTAAGACTGCCCTTTCCCCAGCAGTTCTTTATCACTAGTTTCCTGGAAAAACTGTGGTGTGCAATATAAATATCCCCCACGATTTCCTCTCATCTCTGAAAGCACCAAGCCAGAGTGATTTTTATCTGAAGTGACAGGATAATGCCAGACAGCAAAGCATTTTAGGCCAGTCTCCATGCGTAAGTCCTTGTGGCTTTGTCTTGTCCTCTCCCTATAGACCTTAACGCTGGGCGGAGGATGGATAGGAAGGGTCCTGTAAGACCACAAAGCTGTCAGAGAGGAAGGGGGGCTGCAAAGAGTTGTGGAACCAGCACCCTCGCCAAGGTGACACCAAGCCGGGGCAAGGGACAGCAGCGTGTGTGTGTCCCCCACTAGCTGTGTCCTGCACTCGAGTGCTGCCAAAAACCCCTTGCAAGCTCCAGCAGAAAGTGTGACAAGGCTTTTGCAAGAGGTCCCTCGGGACCCTTTCTGAGGTGCCACCACCTGCAGTGGTCCTCCCCGATGCGCAGGCTTGTGAGTGGCTAAATAGGATGCTCCTCCCCAGCTTCCTTGGGGTTTTTATTTCAATCAAACACTCGGGTTTGCTCTTCCTTACTGATTCTCCTCCCCACACCCCTCTCTCTCCTCACAGGGCTCCCTCACCTTTCTGGCTTTCCGGAGACTCAGAGACATTACTTTTCAGGAAGAGTACAACACCCTGTTCCCCAGCTCCCCGTCCTTGCTGCCTTAGTGCCCCTTGCTGATGGGGGAATTTGGGGGAAGGAGCGGAGGGAGGCAGCTGGAGGAGGTTACCGAGCAGAGACCGTTCCAACGCACCGACCATGGGTGTGTGGTCACTGCAGGGCACGGGGTGGGAAGACATGGGCCATTGAACTGGAGTGAGGTTGTCCACTGAACGGGGGATCTCCCTGTGGGGAGTTGGAACTGGCAATTTCTTCTCCTCCTCCTCTGCTCCCTTCTCTCCCTCGCCCGCACCCTAACTAATGCTGCGTAACACCGCTGTGCCTTTCTTTTGATGACTGCTCAGACCTAATACTTCAGCCAGGAGATGCCCTCTGCCCCCACCACTTTATCTCCTCCGTTTCCTCCCAGCCCTCATTCCCCAAAACCCTCTCCTCCCGTCACCTGCTAGACTGCTCACCTCTATCAGGGATGCTCTGGGACAACAAGCCATGCCTGCTGGAGTTCTGTGATTCTGAACCCTGTGCCCAGCCTCCCGCAGTCCACCGAAGGGTGTCCTGTCTGCAGGGCCTGGGGCAGGAGGCAGCAGTACGCTTGCTAACCGACCCCTGGTCTGGGAAGCAGCTGCCTTGCCTCCTGCTGCTTCTTCCCAAGGTCTGTGCTGCACCATGCGGATGTTGGTCGGTGAAGGGGTTATGGGGGGTTACCACTACCTCACTACGCTGGGTCAAATCCTGCTCTCCAGCCTGGCAGATGAACCTTCTGCGGTGATGCTGAGGCAGATTGCCTTCCCAGGATCTGGAGGGGCTGAATGGGATAACCACATGCCAGCTGAGCCTTTGCGACCTGTGCCACGTCGCTGAAACCCCACCGCCGGGCAGGAGGTGCCCAGCAGACCCCAGAGACAGCAGGGAGGCCCGGCGGGCTGCACGCGGCCATCTGGGCTTCCAGCCATCCCTGCCCAGCCCTCTTCTCTGCCGGCGGGATCATGCCTTCTGTGGGGCAGCCTGAATCTCCATGCTCTCGGGGGCGTTTCACCAGCAGTCTGCCAGGCGGGCCTCGCACACTAATCCGTAACCACTACTAACCCCACTTTTGTTTGTTTCTCTTTCTCGGTACGTTCCCCCCCCCCCATCTCTTTCTCCTCTCCCCTCTTTGCTTCCCTTCCCTCCACCTCCTCCCTTAAAGGTGGGCCAGGCATTCCTGGCGTATCAGCGTTTCCGGCTGGGTGCCGACTCGGCCCTCTTCTCCCAGGACTACATGGACCCAAGCCAGGACTCCGGCATGCCTTATGCTCCCTACACGAACGAGGAGGATGCTACAGATGCGGTGGGGACCTACCAGCAGCCCCCTCCGGCAGATGCTTTCGACACCGAGACACAGGGGTACCAAACGCAGAACTACTGAGCCACCGATGCCCCTTTTCCTTTCCCCTTTCCCTTCTGCCCCCTTTCCCACTGCCGGCAGAAAGCCGAGGCACAAACCAGACACGTGCGTAGTGGCACAAGAGGTGGCTCTCAGCTATGCTCCAGCCTTCTGGGTCATCTGTTTTTATTTATCGTTTTTAAAAAAGGAAAAAAAAAGAGAAAAAAGGTTTCCCCATCACCTCTTCCTTCTTCTCCCTCCCAAAACTACCTGCCAGAACCAAATTCTTCCAAAATCTGTCACCGCATTGTGACAGGAAGGTCCCTCCTTCCCTCTTCTCCCTCCTGCTTTGCTGCGGAGGGCCGGTGGGTCTGGCCAGTGGGCAGGAGAGGGACGATGGCACCAGCAGGGCAGGGGAGAGGGTGTTGCAGGTAGAAAGGAAGGAGTGAGAGGGACCAGGGACCTTCCTAGGAGAGACGGTGTCGCTAAAGGCTGGAGTAGGTGTGTCAGCATCCGAATTGGGCTGGAGGGCCTGGTGGCTCAGGGAGGGGGACGGTGTTGGAGCCAGCATGCAGGCGTGCGAGGGTGGAGGGGGGCTTGATGGGAACGGGAATGGTGTTCCCCATCCAAAGACAAGGAGGCTTTTCTATGCCATGCACTAGTGAGAGAGGGGTGCTTTATTTTTAGAGGGTTTGGGAAGAAGTTGTATTGGGGAGGGGGAGCACAAAGAGGTAAAATGGGAAGGGAGGGAGGAATATTTGCAGGTACAATCAAAAAACCACAGGCAGGTCTGTAGGTTGCAGCAAGAGACTCAGCAGAGCGGAGGGGCAGTGCCATGAGAGTCATTCCTTCCCCAGCCTCCTCGGACTGTGGCGGAGGTGGTTCCCCTCACCTGTACGTCCTTTGTTCTGAGAAGTCAGTCTTCTCAGACCAGTGTTTGGTGATGCAGGAGGATGCCACGCTCAGTCCCTGGCCTCTAGGCGCAGTCCCTGTGAGAGGAAGGATGGAGGAGGTGGGCTTCTAGGGGGCCTTGAGAGCCCTCGTCCCCAGCTGGGCTGGTTCAAGGGGGGAGAGGAGAACTTTGCCATTTCACCCTGGGCAGGAGGAGGAGAAGAAAGCGTTTCACTCCTCAGGTCCTGCTGAACCCTCCTCTGTTCCTCTGCTACCACACTGCAAAGTGTCTTGCTGATACCATCTTTGTGGCACACAGGAATGGAGCAGGACTCCCCCTGGAAAGAAATACCGCTGCTGGGACAGCCGGTGTGCATCTGACTCCTGCACAGGGGTGCAACCAAGCAGGGAAGGGTCCTGCCCCCCGCGGCTGTGTTTTACCTCCTACTCAGATGGGGAGGAGGTCTTGATGTGCAGAGAACTGGTTGGGGCCAGAGAGCTCTCTGGAAACTGGTCTTACTGTACTTTGCGTAGACTATACCTTAGTGCATCTTCTGCAGCACCTCAGATCCTGGCTGTCTTTAAAGCCTCACCTAGGTGGCAGTAGTGACTCTCAGATAGAGCTCGTATGGACATCATTCCACACTCCTCATGATTTTGCTTCAAGTAAAGACATAGCTGTGGAAGCACACTCTTTATTCCAGGACAGAAGTAAGGTCTATGTGTGAAGATGGTCCCTAAAGGGAAATAAGGAAATAATTCAGCAATAGCCACCTAGACAATTCTCCCCAGCACAGACATCTCTCAGAGCACAAGCAGCAGGGTATGCCTTGCAGCAGCGAGAAGCTCCATCCCCCAGGCAGCCACCCTGCTCCATGCAACACTGGCCCCAGCAGCAGAGATCAGGAGCAGATCCAAAGTCCATAGGTGCTCCCCCTGAGAGTCCAGCCTATTCCCTGTAGCACCCTTAGGAGTCAGGAGGATGGGACATGGATCTGGCCTGTGGCTGTGGGAACATCCCATCTGGAGGACACCGAGGTTACCAGTCCTTCCCCTCCTCCCAGCGTGACTCCTCTCCAGCTGCCCCACAGCGATAGGGAAGGGGTGGAAGCCCTAGAGCTGCAGGCCCCAAGAGGGAAGGGGGGCAGTTGTTCTCCGCTGTATATAGGCATTGTTTCTACCTGCTCCTACCAGCAGACTCGTGCTGCCGGTGGCTGTCCCCGTGGCTTGTCCTCCCTGTGGTTTGCCCTGCATTGCTGGTGGTTAACCACTGGGGAGGACAGGAGAGGGGGACCAGCTATCCCCGTGGGCGCATCAGGAGGGACTGGGCACACATCTCTTGCTCTGTGGCTGTGAGCGAAAGCAATACTGTAAATAGGAGGGGTATTTTTTGGAGGGAAGCCCCTCGGGCTTCTTCTTCTGTGGGCTTAGCCTAATATTTAGGCTTGGGAGGGGGTTACTTTATTGAGAGGGGTTCGTTATGTCTGTGGCTGTGGGGGGAGCTCCCTCCAGTCCGTCTCTGCCACCAGGGGAGAGGAAAGAACGAGTGACGAGGTGGAGGAGAAAAACGAGTTGTACTCACCCAGACTCATCTGTGTCATCCTTCGTGCTTTTGTTGTGGGTGGGTGGGGGAAACTAAGGCAAGGAGGCGGCTATAAATAACCAGCCCTCAGCACAAAAATGTGTTGTACTTTTTGCCATCACCTGTCCCCACTCCTCGGTGAGGGGGTGAGGGACCAGGCGCATGAGGAGAGGTACGGACCATACTTGGGGGGTCTACCCGGGGCTCTGTTTTGGGGTGTAGCACAGGAGCATCTTACATGCCGCTTCTCCCATCAGAGTTACGTAGACAGCTAAACACCATTTGGGGCTGGCTAATGAGCAAGCTTTTCTTTATCCTCTTTGGCTTGCTTCCCTCGTGTAACCAGCTGATGGGCTCCGGTGCGCTTGAGGTGGGAATGAGCCTCCCCGTCAGCACTTCAGAGAGACATGAGCCAGGTGGCTTCATCCTGAGTTACTGCCCATCTCTGTCCCTTTCCTCCTTGCTTTGTGTCATAGGAAAGGCATTAGCGTGGCAGGGGACTCTACAACAGGAGATATTTGGGAAACTTCTTGCTTTTGCTCCTGGGAGAAGACATGCTCTCCCTGGGTTGATGTGCTTTCAGCCTTTGCAGTGGAGGGTTGGTGGTGACAGACCTGGGGGTGGGACTCTCCTTGTTTGCAGGCAGCTCTTTCAAATGCAATTTCCAGTGGCATTTGGCTGGTTCTGCAGCTGATGAGAGATAGGGACCTACCCAAAGGGTTGATTATCTTATCTTAGGCGCTTCTGATAAGGTGCTGCCTATTTCTGGTGATCATCAGGCAAGACCCGAGCAGCTGGCTGGAACATGTCCCTTTTAGATCCCAAACGTGGGTGAGATCAGCCCCACTCCAGGGATTAGGAGATCAGAGGGAAGGCTGTATAAGCAAAACGATAAGGCGGCTTTCTTCCCCCTCTGCCATTTGTCTGGATTACAGAGGATTACGCATCCCCTGTTGGGAGCAGTAGCCCCTTGATGTCTTCTTATCTCATGAAGCCCCCAAGTAAGGGACTGTTTTGTGCAAGCAGGGGCTGTGAAGGGCAAAGGGATGATGGAACTTTGCCCCAATTCCATCTGTGGCTTCAGCCTCCTGACGTGTCTCCATCCCCGACTCACCCACGTCCCCCACCACGCTGTTCATCACCTCATCACACACCCTTCCCCTCCGCGTTATTCCTGGCAGTTCCCTCAGGGGAGGAGGCGTCTTTGTCCCTGCACCCTGGTGAGGAGCACTTGGGAGGACCCGGGAAGGCAGCATGGCGGGGTGGTTCCCACAGGAGGAGTCTCCGCTCCGGTCCCCAGAGCAGGTACAAGGCAAGGAGCCCAGCGAGGCCACCTCATGCAGCAAGTCCAAACCATCCATCCATCCAGACAACTGCTTGCGTGGCATCCGTAACACCACCTGGGCTGCCCTGCCCCTTCCCCTGCCGCATTACTGCCTGTGTATAGTATATATATTATATATATATATTTAAAAAGATGTATAATATAAAGCTATACATATATACGTATATACGATGACTCACGGATGGCCTGCCGCATACAGGATCCCCTGAGTGGTCTTGTCTAAGCCCGAGTGTCCCTTCACCCCTCCGCCCCTCGCCCCTCTCTGTTCCAAAATCCGACTACAGTGAACCCCGCCACCTCGGCACCTGTGTTTACAATGTCCTATATATTTGTGGTTAACAAAGTGAAGGTGGTAACTACTGGTGTCTCAATAAAGTTATGACGTTCAAAATAACCAAACTATATGGAAAAAAAAAAGGTAAAAATATGGTCTGGATTTTGTTCTTTGGGGAGGGATGGCTTTTTTTTAAGATGGGTTTGCTACAAGAGCACAGCTCCTGTGTTCCTGCACAGCCGTCCGGCAAGTTTGGTGGCAATCGGGGGCTTGAAGAGAGGAGAGAGACCTAAAGAAGTTATTGAGATAGGTATTTCAGGGGGAGATAATGGTTGCTTGCTTCGCTTGGCCTAAGTTTCGGATCACACACACCATCAAGTGTCTCTTACCTAATCAGTAGGAAAATGAGAAGGAGCTGGACGTGCCATATTGGAAGAGGACTCTCATTGTGAACGGGATCTGGCTGTAGGAGGTGTGGAGGTGGGGGGACATAGAGAAACGTAGGATACAAACCTATATGAAAATAAACATCAGTATTTCCATGCCCAGGGAAGCAGATCTGTTCATTACTTTGAAGTGTCTGTACCTCTGTTCATCTATGTGTGACCATCGCTCGGCTGTCTGGCACGGTACGCATTTTCAAAACATAAATACCGGGAAACAATAGCTGTGAGGGCACTGAGCGGGTGTCAGTAATTAGTAGCCCACCATTAAAAAAGATCTCATCTCAATGGGCTCTGCAATAAAAATTCAGAATCCCCTCCCGTGATGATGCTTAGGTAAAGCTTCCTTCTCATCCCCTTTTAATGAGCCTGTCACCTGAGTACCCAAGTATCACATTTCCCAACCCCTGTGCAGCTTGAGGACAGTGAGCAGAGGCACATGATGGCGAGTGGGCTCTGTCCCGTCCTCCAGACTGTCACCCCTCTTTGGGACACAACTGAGCACACACACACTGTACCTTCACCTCAAATTGTATGCAAAGTGTTGATAGACCCATCCGTTTCTTGATTAGTCTTTGTTAGGACAAAGACCCTTCCTACAGTGCCAGCTTTGGGGGTGGAAGTGGTGTGGAGGTATCACGCCCACAGAAAAGCAAATGTCTGCGTTGGTGACAGGTGGAGTTGGTGACTGGTGAGACAAAACGTTGCCAAAAGCAAGCCTTTAAGATGAATAAGACTCCAACATAACCAGTTTGTTTGTTTCTTCTAATCATTTCAAATCGCGTTTGATTTTGCTTTCTGGTATTTTAAGCTCTTATGAGTCATGTTTTGAAGCTTCTCCCTGCAGCCATGACATCTAGAAACATAATTCTATTATCAAGTTGTTTTTGTAAAAAAAGTTCACATAATCCCGGGACTCCAGGAGATGAGACTTTTTTTAGCATATCCCGAAATTCGACAAAATCAGATGCTTTGGCACAACTGAAACAACACAATTTCCCTCCCTCAAAAGCCCAACTGGCCTAAAGCTCTGTACAAGCTCTCTTTTGCAGTGGGATTTGGCTCTCTCCCAGGGGGATCGGCACTCCCTCACCATTCCCTCCTCCCCTGGCTGTAGCTCTCCACGTTGGCTCTCCAACTCTCCAGAGGGTCCTGGGGGAAAGAAGGTGCTATTTCCAGCTCTTTTTCCTTAATGCTTGTTCTCTCTACTGCTCCATCTCTAGTTCTTTGCCACTCCAGCCTACCTGGAAATAGTGGCCTGCAGGGGAGCAAGAAGCATCAGGGCATTTGCGCCTGTGGGAAGCATCAGGCTGAAGTTGGTAGAGGCAGCTGTGGAGAGCTTGGGGTGGAGCTGCGTGAGGACTTGCAACGCCACCCCCCTCCACCACCCCTTTCTGTAATGGCCTGTGGTAGGAGCAAAGTGAGTGTGGCAAAGCTGTCTCTGTCAGAGACCCTTTCCCCCTCACCCCCATCACCTCCTGCAAGCCTTGCCAAAAATACTTTCTTTTCCGGGCCCAGCCTTCACCACCAGCAAAACAAGGCAGAAAGAAATACATCTCCCTAAGCATATCTCACACGTGTTCAGTAAAGAGAAACTAAATGATGTGATGGCTTCTGCCAGCGATCCCGTAATTGCTTCCCATTGTGTATGGTTTCCAAGCGCCTACAAAGCCCTGTGCTCTCTGCTCCCTGCTCCCCACAGCACCTTGTTCAATCACGCTGTTCGTCTTTTATGCAGCGGCCCAGCAGAGTCACCATGCCGATTCTTTTTCTACAGAAAAAAAACACTAGTAAAAACAAGAAGGCAGCAGTACAGATTGGCACCAGAAATTCCGTGCGTATAACCCCTAGCACTGGGGACAGAGAAGCAATAAGAAACAATAAATATACAAAGAGAGAGGGGGAGGGAGAGAGGGAGAAATGAGGAAAATGGGAGTTAAACATGAGAGAGGGAGCAGTAGATCTGGTAGTCACTGAATCATATAATTCATTTATGGGTTCACGGATGATGAGGTTCAGAGACCGATATCCTCCATTCTCAGGGAGATTTTGGCTGCATGAGAACACAGCGGGGTCATTTCTGAGAGGATTTGCTAAAGGCAAGAAGCATAAATAAAACAAAGAAGAAAACAAGCTTGATCAATACAGCCAACAAAACCTCTGTTGGTGCAGTATTTCATCTTGCGAGTGCTGCATAAAGATATTGGTCTCTGTGAGCAGATATTCATGAAGCAGCTCACAAGCTTCAGTAGCAACTTTCCTTCGGAGGGCTGCAAAATGCTGGATAAATATTCATTTAGCAGTGCAAGCAGCCTCGTTTGGTAAATCTGGCTATTCACTTTTTGCCGACCAAGTAGTTAATTGCCTTGCTCAAGGTTAGGGCAGATGCTCAGTGACAGAACCATAGGAATATCCAGACAGAATCCGGCACAAGTATTTTCACCAAGAAAAAAATCTTTTGCACCAGGTCTGTGTTCCAGCCCAAACAGGCAGGAAAAAAATAAACCAGAATGACAATGATAAGTGACTATGAGTGCTGAAGCCAGACATTTAAATTAGGAGCAGGGCACATTATTAACCGCAAGAGGTGACTAGTCATTGTACAAACAAGGAAAGTGGCAGCTTTGCTACCTCGTATCTTTAGGAAAGTTGTTTTGCTCTCTCACTGAGATCCCATTCTGCCCTATCGCACCCACGCACAGACTCCGCTCTTGTTAGTCTCAAAAGGACTCACTTAGGGATAAAGAAGGCAGAAATGACTCCTAAATTCCCAGTCCTGCAATGCGATATACGCTGGCAGTCTCTGAGCACACCCGAAGTCTTGCTGATTTCGGTGGCGCTCTGAGCAAGGACAGGGTCTGCCTGTGCTCATCAAGGTGCATGACTGCAACCTTGAATGTCATTAAATAAGCATAAGCTTCTGCTGCAATGCTGAAAAAATGACATCGTGTTTTTAAGCAGAGAAACTTGCCTGTTGCTTTTTGATGACACGGACAATGCTTTTCTACACTGATTTCTGCAGCACCAGAAGTTCCTCTTGATAACTGGGAAGAAAACAAATCTTTATCAGCACTAAATCTGTCCATCCTACTTTTAATTTTAACGCAGACTGAAGCCCCATTCCTGTAATTATTTGTACCCACTCACAGTTTTATTCACAGGAATACTCCAAATGACATCAGTGAGACCAAGCTTATACATCAAGCTAAACGTGTGGAAACTTGTTTGTAGACTGAGATTCTAAATTTAGCATTTTCTTCTATCTTTGGCCAATATAACCTTTAGAAAAGTAGTTCTACCTGCGTGCCTAAGTCTGCTTGAGTGGTTGAATATTTGTGAGCCTTGCATGAAGGGGAAGGATCTGTAATCTTTGTATACTTGTAAGAAAGAGATGTAACAAAACAATAGACAAAGGATTTACAGGAAAGGGAGCTGGAATCCTCTGGCATCCCCTGTAGCAAAAAACATCACTCCATAGAATGACGTTAATTAACTAGCAATTATTTCTGAAGTGCATCTGAATCTAATATATTTGCCACAAAGATGTCATTAAAAGAGTATCAAGCCACTGCTGGAAGTCAAGACTATTTAACACTCCCACCCTCACCACAGTCACACTGCTACACATGACTGAAACTGCACGTCTCTCATGTTGGAGCCCCTTCAGCCTCAATTCACACAGAGAAACATGCTCTTCCCCAAGCCCCCTGCTGCTGCATCCTGTCTGCCAGCCATCACTCACTTCACATCACATCACATCACTCACACACCTGGAGGGCTCTTCTGCTGATTTATAATGTTAAGAGTGGGAATGATTCTTGTGTCTTCCCTCCTGCTCCAGCTGAGTTCGTTCAATGGAAACTGTCCCTGCTGAAACAGCCTACCTCAGCCTAGAAAGGTTCTTGAGGAGCAAAATCAGTGATCTCTGGTTTTGTCTGTATCGTTCTGGCAGGCACACAAGCAATTTTACTGTTGTACTTGACTCAAGACTACCAAGGATTGCTCCAAACTGCAGTGGGTATTGAGAACGACTCGTCAGCTGTTCTAGAGACATTCTCATTGCTGGCCTGAGGGCATGGTCCCACTACATCCTTGTTACGGCCTGCAAAAGAGGGCAGGAAAGGGCTGTGGATCGCCTCTGCAGGAGATGGAGCCCCAAACTGAGACAAATGGATGCCTCTTGTGGTTTCTATGGAGCAGCAGCGCAGCTGTGAGCTGGTACCTTGGGCTTTCCCGGGTTTAGCCTTCCTTACAGGCTGCAGAGAACGTAACATGGTGCTAAATCCTATGATTCTATGACCCTGCCCCTTTTCCCTCCCCCTCCACACACACTTGCAGATGTGGCCAAAAGGTGCTGTTTTCTCTCACCACTGAAGGCCTCAAAGTAAGAAACGGAGAGCTCTCCATTCCCCCTAGACAAGAGGAAGGGGTAACGACAGGGAAATTTTAAAATATATTTCACTTCCGTGGGCTCTCTCTCCTCGGGGAGGTGAGCTGACCACGCTCTCTCCTCCAACCACAAGCCGGCATCACCCTGGGGAACAACCGCAGGCTCTCCTACACCACAGGGCCCGCCGGGGGAGGGCGGTACACGCTCCTCCGAGTTATGATCTCGGAAGCCCCAGAGGACTCCGCGGGATCGCTCAGGCCGCCTCTTCAGGTGCCCTCAAAGCTCAGACGCCATCGGCGACCTCTGGCTTCCACAGACCCGGCTGCCGCGGCCCGAGCCCGCCTCACCCGGCCCCGCCCCGCCCCGCCCCGCCCTGCCCCGCGCGACACCGCCTCAGCGCGGGGGGGGCGGGATGCATGCGCGGGCCTGCGCTCGAGCGCCCCCCACCGCTCTCGCCCATTGGGCAGGAGGGGCGTGGCCATCCCCGTGCAGGTGGGCGGAGCCGCCGCGAGCCGAGGGCGGGGCGGGGAGGGAGAAGGAGGGTTTCTGCGAAGCGGGCGCTCTGTCCAGCGGACTCGACTGCTCTGGCGGAATAGGGCGGGTGAGGGGGAGGAGGTCGCTCTTGCTCCAAGATGGCGGCGCAGAGGAGGAGTCTGCTGCAGAGTGTGAGTGGCACCTTCCCCCCCTCCGCGTACACGCACCCCCCCCCAGGTGGCTGCGAGGGGGAAACCTGGGCTGCCTTCTCTCCTCGGCTGCCCCCCCCGCAGTGCCGTGTGGGAAGAGGGAGGCCCGGCCAGGGCGGGGAGCGTTCCCCCTCAGTGGGGAGCTGGGTCGCTGCCCCCCGCCCCTTGTGCTGCCTGAGGGTAGGGGGTCTGAGCTTGGGTGGGGGAGTGTCCTGCCTGGTCGTTGGTCCCCACCCTGGGCTGGGCTGTCGCTCTGCAGCGCTGTGGGACTGGGGGGGGCGGCAGGTGGCTGTGGGGGCCGTGCCTGTGCTGTGTGAGGGGGGAGCGGGGGCTTGCAGGCCGTGTGTGTGTGCAGGGAGCACCTGCCAGGGAGGTGGTGGACCCAGGGCCCCCTCTCTCATTGCTGGCAGTGACAGGGCCCTGGTCTCTTTGTCCTGGGTGAATGTGCTCCCAACAGGGACCCAGAGCCTGCCCTGTGCTCCCGTGCCAGGGGTGTGTGAGGGTCTGATTCACTGAATTCACAGCTAGCACTGTGCTGCATCGAGTGTAAAACTCGTGTTCAAATTTCACTTCTGGTCTATAGCTAGCAAAAGCCAGAGATGCAGCCAGAGCTCAGGTTCAGAGGGAAAGGAAGTGGTGAGTGATCCAGTTGTGCAGCAGGGAATGTGAAGTTACTTGCTGGGGTGGTGTGCTACCCTGTTAGCAAAGGGAGAAGGCTTGAGAAGAGGGTGAAGATGGACTTCTGACCTGCACTGGACAGGGATCCTCACTTCAGGCTGCTTGGGGTTTACACGATCTCTTTCCTCTTTCTGTCTCCCAGGAACAGCAGCCCAGTTGGACAGACGACTTACCATCCTGCCATCTCTCTGGGGTGGGCTCAGCTCCAAACCGTTCCTACAGTGCAGATGGCAAGGGGACAGAGGGTCATCCCTTGGAAGATAACTGGTTAAAATTCAGGTAAGTGGGTTGCGCCTGGGACACAGACTCCTGCAGACACAAGGGCAGATAAAATTGGTATTTAGTTTGTCACACAGGACTCGGAAGAAGAGGGTGGGGTGCGGGCATGCAGGAGGTGTCTGGAGGAACTTGTTACGTATGTCTGTGCCTCAAATACATCTGTAACCTCTTTGCTTCTGCCCTCTTTGACAGGAGTGAGAACAACTGCTACCTCTATGGTGTCTTCAACGGCTATGATGGCAACCGAGTCACCAACTTCGTGGGTCAGAGACTTTCTGCAGAATTGCTGCTGGGCCAGCTACACGCAGATCATAGTGATGCTGATGTGCGTCGAGTACTGCTGCAGGTAAAGAAGCTTTGGCTGGAAACGGCTCCTGCTTCTCACAGTACCCACCACCTCTCTTTGCCACCAGAGGAGCAGCATCTGGTTTCTGTGGGGCTTGGAAACATCTGCCAATGGTTGCAATCACACTCATCCTGAGCAGCTGTAGTGCTTTGTTTCACTCCCACCTCATACCCATCTGTCGCTCTGGCTCTGTCAGCACAGTGCTGAGAGCTCTCCAGGAAGCTGCAGCTGGTCTTCACTGGACATGTAGGAACAAGTCAGCTTGTGAAGGAGATCACAATGAGTGAATGGAGGAAGTTAATTTGTGGGGAGATGGATTTGTGAGTGCGCTTTCTTGAGTGATAGACAAGTTCTTACAATCAACACACAAAATCAGATAGGTCTCTGACATTGCTTTGATTGTAATTTTTATGGTTTTGTCTCCTGTTTTGAGTAGTTGCAGATGGTTTTTACAAGCTGTTAACTAGTTGTGCTAAAATAATTGTGTTTCAGTGTGCTGCAGAGATCCTTGAATGTCTGTATGTACAGTGATCAACCACTATGAGACAGTTTTAGGGAGGTGCGGATGGGTAGCCTCAAAGGTGTGTAGGTATTGGATAAGAACTTAATTTCTCTTTATGGCCTTTTTTAGGCTTTTGATGTGGTAGAAAGAAGTTTCCTGGAGTCCATTGATGATGCCTTGGCAGAGAAGGCCAGCCTGCAGTCCCAGCTGCCAGAGGTAACATGGCCTTAAGAACAGAGATTGCTGGAGGTCCCACCTTCTAGATTGTTGGATGAGGTTTGGGCGTATTAGTCTGGTACAAGGGAGGCTGTAATTGAAACTCTTTTTCTGTGGTTCTCTTCGGGGAGCTTGTGTGAAGTAAGCGTCTTGGTCCGTTTCCCAGAGTTCACAGTGTTCATACTGGTACTACTTAGACTCATCATTGGTTATGTCGGTAAGGACTGAACACATCGTGGAGAGGAGTTCAGCCTGTACCTGTGGCTCTTCCAGGACAAAGCCATATGATGCAGGTGAGAGGCAAGGCCTCAAATTTGCATGCCATCTGGGCAGATGTGGATTCTGTTCTTCATGTGAACTGGCCTGTCATCTCCAGAACTTTATTAGAGCCATGTCAATTGTTAGATTGAACAAATAATTGTACATCTTGCACAGTCTTGGCATGAGGCTAAGATACCAAGATGAGTCCTCTTCCTACAGAATTTTGATTGCGGCTGTGGTTTCTCTGTTGTGTTACTGTGTGTTTAAGCTTTCCTCTCATTTTGGGTTCCAGGGTGTCCCTCACCACCAACTGCCGCCTCAGTACCAGAAGATTGTGGAGAGATTGAAGGCTGTAGAGCAGGAGATCTCTGGAGGAGCCATGGCTATTGTGGCTGTTGTTCTCAACAACAAGCTCTATATCGCCAATGTGGGTGAGTTGGTTTTCGTCAGCAGCTCAGTCTAGGCATTTGAGGATGGCTACGTTCTAGAAAGTGAAAGAAATTTGAATGTGGGGGACAGTTTTGGTCTGTAGTCAAGGAGCAATATGCCTGTTAGTTACAGGAGCACTTGAAATCAGCCTGGCTCTTTATCTCTGCAGATGTTGGCTGATGCAGTGTGTATGACCAAAGAAAAGAGGGAAAATGGGTTGAGTGGCAGTAGTGCAAGTTCACTGAGAAATGGAGAGCTTTCTTGTGAGGTGCTGGCTCAGGCCTGGATGAAGAGCTGCCTAGCAGGCCTGCTATGCTGCTAGCAAGGCTGCTTTTTGGAGATTGTGATGAGACAGTACACGAGCCTTTCTCTTCTGTCTTTATTCCCTGCTCCTGTTCCTTTTTCCATTTGGATATGTTCTCCCTCTTAATGGCAGAGCTATCTGGTGCATCATCTCACTGCTCCCACTGCAGGTACCAATCGGGCACTGTTATGCAAGTCCACAGTGGATGGGCTGCAGGTGACTCAGCTCAATGTGGACCATACGACAGAAAATGAAGATGAACTTTTTCGCTTCTCCCAGCTGGGTGAGTGTAGAGTTTCATGTTCTTATCTGAGAACACCGTATTGCTCTGTTTGTCTGGGGCAGCAGGAATGACTTGAGCCACTGGAAACAATAAATGACCACAAAAAGAAGCTTACTGTGGTTTCAGATGGCAAGTTCAGTGCCTTCTTTCTAGCCATCGTGGGGCTACAGAGTGAGTAAATTAAGTTCAGCTCACTGAACCAGCAAAAAACTGTCCTTTTCTTTTTTTTTTCTTTTCTCCTTTCCCCCCCCCCCCCCCCAAGGTTTGAGAGTTAGTTCTGTGTCCGACTGCCAAACTGTCATTGATTTGCCCTCCAGCTGTGTGATTGCTGGAGTCAATAGGCAGGCAGGAGTGGAAGCACTCAGCCAGAGGGTAGAAGTGGAATGGACGGTATATGACTGCTCCTTTAGAGGCAAACCACAGTTATGCTGGGTTAAGTTTTGTGTGATGCCGCACCCTTGGGATGGTGTGTTTCAATATGCCTTTGGACAAGCTGCTGCAAAAAAAACCCCAAAAAAACAGCTACGCTTCAGACAGAGCCAGGCCAAGCACTGGCGTTTACTGCTCTCACATCAGTAACCCTTAATGCTGACATTTTGCTTTAGGCAATTTCCCTTTTCCTTCGCAGTGTTTGACATGTTTTCTTTCTTTGTCTAGAACTAGCCCAGACTACTTGTGTGATTGCTAGTACCGAATTCTTCTTATTGAGATACTTATATTCTATACCTTTGTTTAGGTAGATCTAACTTGTCACTCTTCATTAGGTTCACCTGGTACATATATTCTTATCTGTTGAGGCTGTTGATGTGGTAATTTTTTGCTGCCGGGCCTTGTTTTGTTCCATTTCTCTTCCATTTCCTCTTTTACCCATATTCCTGCAGTAGTGGTATGTAGTGTGAAACAGAAGACTGAATACAAGAATCCAGGGAAAGAGACCCTTTGACTGCCTTTCTACTGCCAAAAATGCAGAATTTAGCTATGGACCATAGCGGAACAGGGATGTGCTGGATACGCTGGCACAGCAGTGGCTCTCCTGCTGGCAGTCCCAGCAGAAGAGAGAGCCTGTGAACAGCGTACACAGGCTGTTTTGGGGGCCCAAAGGAGGTTGTGGTAGGGCTAGGTTGAAGCACGGTGATAAGAGGTAGTGGGGATAGTGTTTGCTGTGATGGTGCCTGTGTCACACCTCTTTGGGGGAGGAGAGGGAGAGGTCTTATGCCTTTGTTGCACTTCACCCAGAACATTGCAGCTTTTTCAGTGGTCCAGGAGAGTCGCTGTGATTTAGACACGACCTCTCTGGTGTGCTGCGAGCCTCCCTGTGTTTGTGTCTGTCGATAGCATGTATCCCCCTGCCAGGAGCTGGCAGATGAGCCGGGCCATGTTGATGAGTCAGCTTTGGTCTGCAGCAGATGGTAGAGTTGTGTCTTACTGCTGGGGTAGGTGTGGAGCCATCTGTGCAGTGAGGCTTGGTTTGACTCAGAGGGAGAGTTTCATTTGGACCCCTGCCTTCACCTTGTACTGAGGACAGTCATCCCTAGATAAAATCTCAAAATAACATTTTCTGCCTGTTAGCTCTAGGTATAACCAGGAAGGGTGAACTGCCAGAACAGACCAGGTAAGCAGCTCATCTGCTCTCAGTCCTGCCTCAAATAGTAGCCACACGCAGATAGTCCCTGTTAGGACTTCTTCAAGATGGGATTCCTTCCTAGCCCCTTCCAGATTTGAGTTGTACACTGAAGCAGAGGTGTATCACCTTAAATTTATTTAAGTACTTGTTTGGTCATTGTCCTTCTTTTAGGAGTAGCCAACACCGATTTGAGCACTTGAGCAAATTCCACGCCTCTTGTAGATAGTTCTCCTTTTCTCCCTCTGCAAACAAGCATATTAGTGAAATCATCACGTGGAGTTCAGGAGCAGGGATCAATAATAGGTGGAAGAAAAAGCAGAATCCTTCCCATATGTTTTTCCCCTTCCTGCCTTCCTCCTCCCATCGTGCAGTCCAGAGCTGACAGGCGCAGATGTTCCCCTGTCTTTTCAGCGAATGCCTGTGCATTCAGGCCAGCTGCTGCTGGTGGCTTTGGACCAGGACGTGGGCTTTGTCTTAGGGCCAACCATTGCAGAGTGCGAATATCGGGCTGTGTGCATCTCTCTCCTCCTCTCTCCTTCTTGGATTACAATTAATGGGAAGGGGTCCCTTGGAGCAGAGCAAATTGCTCTTCCTTTCCTTCTTGTTGGGCTCCCGATGATTCTTTGGCATCTTGTTTTGTCTTATAATTCTCTTTAGATGTGGTTATTTCTTTTCTCATTCTCCTCCTGACAGAGGAAGTCCTGCAAATTTCCCACAGTCAGTTAAACTTCTTTTTCAATCTGGCAGGTTTGGATGCAGGGAAAATAAAGCAAGTGGGAACTATTCGTGGCCAGGAAAGCACTCGGCGCATTGGAGATTACAAAGTCAAATACGGCTATACTGATATTGAACTGCTCAGGTCAGAAAGACTTAACTTTGTGGTTTCAAGCCCTCCTTTTCTTCATGATCCTTCATTCTCACCGACTGTGTCACCGTTTAATACTAAGTAACACCATCTCTTTCCAGTGCTGCTAAATCTAAGCCCATCATAGCAGAACCTGAGATCCATGGAGGGCACTCGCTGGATGGGGTGACTGGCTTCTTGGTACTCATGTCTGAAGGGCTCTACAAAGCACTGGAGGCAGCTCATGGGCCTGGGCAGGCCAACCAGGTGAGCCTGCTCGCAGGGGAAACGTTCCCTTGGCTGTTGACCCGTTCCAGCGGTGTCACCTGCTCTCGTACAGATTTTCCTCCTCATTTGCCCTGTGAGTGCTGGCCAGGTTGAATGCCTGTGCCACCTCATTCCAGTCCCTAATAATATGGGACCTGCTTTGCCAAGCCAGTTTTTCTAGGCAATTGCCCGTCCCTTAGGAGTAGCCCATTAAAGGGAACGGGATGATTCAAGGCACAAGGGCACATATCAACACCTGAGACTGGCAAGCAATGCAGTCACATGAGTTGCTGTAAAAACCCTGAGGTCAGTGGCTGGCAAAAGTTTCCTACAAAATCTAAACATCCTCTCCCCCTCCCCCCCCTTTTTCTTCTTTTTCCTTCTCGGCTTAGGAAATTGCGGCCATGATAGCCACAGAGTTTGCCAAGCAAACATCGCTGGATGCTGTGGCACAAGCAGTAGTGGATCGGGTTAAGCGGATCCACTGCGACACTTTCGCCAGTGGTGGGGAACGGTCCAAGTTCTGTCCCCGGCATGAAGACATGACGCTGCTTGTGAGGAATTTTGGGTACCCCCTGGGTGAGATGAGCCAGCCCACGCTGACACCAACGCAAGGTGTGTTGGGGAGAGAGTGAAACAAAATGCAGAGTGAAAGATAAGATCTCTTGTTTGATCCAGCACTGACCTAACATTGGGAGAGGAGATACTCGGTGTAGAAGGAATTTTCTTATTAAAGGGATTATTGGCTTCTGAGCCCTGGAGTCTGGTAATTTGACAGAGTACAGCGCAACATCTAAAAAAAGCAGTTTAATATAAATTCTTGGGGTTTTTTGGCCCTTCCTTTGACTTTCTTTGCTGCTGTATAGTCCCAGTCACTCATGTCTCAACTGCAGTTTCTAACTCTTGCTTTCTCCCTTCTCAGGAGGCCGTGTCTACCCAGTCTCGGTGCCATATTCCAGCTCCCAAAGCACAAGCAAGACGAGTGTTACGCTGTCTCTTGTCATGCCTTCCCAAGGCCAGATGGTCAATGGTGCCCACAGCAGCTCAACTCTGGATGAAGCCACCCCCACCCTCACTAAGTAAGTGTCCTCCTCTCTTGCTACCCACAGTCTTCCCCAGCACCTCACGCTGAGTAAAGTGGTTGAAAAGCAGAGAGACGCTTGTCGGTTACCTGTCAGTCATTCCCTTATCTGGAGCGTTGCCCTCCTTACTGCAGTATTGACAGCCAGCATAACGTGTTAGCTGGAAAGCAGTTCTGTGAGGAGTGGGAATGAGTAAAGTGAGCAGCTCTGAAGCCAGCTCTGGGAACATGCCTTCAGGAGCAGCATCTGCTGCTGTTTGCAGAGGGCACTCTGGCAGCCAGCAGCCCTTCTCTTTGGCTCTTGTGTGCCGAGTGTTTTGGGTGCTGTGTGTGGAGGGAGTGTGGGTGCCTTTCATTTTAATGAAGGTCTATGCACGTCACCTGTAAGGCTGCTGGAGAGGCTGCGCTGCACAAGTTGGCTTGCTCAGAGGCCAGGATAGGAAAAAGTATGAAGGTTAGAACGGGATCCTATTTGGACCCGCTTTACAGGATCGCACTAGTTAGTGGCTCTGGTTTAGGGTCAGCCTTCAGCGTGGTGTGGTGTGTGTACACACTGCAAAGTGAAGAAGCTCTTTAGTTATTGTGTTCTGGTAGCTCCAGAAAACAATGAGGCTGACGCACTAGAGCTGCTTTGGCCGCAACGCAGGTCACGCAAGAATAGCTTTCCTTGCTGCCAGACTCTTCCCGTAAAGCTCATACTGCATGGGTATGAGGAGGCCTGCAGAGTGCATGCCTCCCTTTTTTTTTTTTTCCTGTTTCCTCTCCTCTGTTCCTCAGATGCCTGGTTGTACTTAAGGCCTTCCAGTTAAATGTGCATCAGATATGTTTGGCATTCAGTTCCAAGCAGTTCTCGACACTTCTAGTGCTCTGAGAGAGCAAGAGACTGCAACTTCTTTTACCTGTTCGCTAAGGATAGCTTAATCTGTGAAGAAGCTGGCACTTGTTCTGGTACTTTTCTTGTACAGAACATCAGATGGGGGAAAAATAAAGATGTTTGTGTTCTCTCTCTCTCTCTCTCTGACTCTCTCTCTCTCTCTCTCTCTCTGTCTCTTTTTCTCTCCATAGCCAAAGCCCAACCGTGACGCTCCAGTCCACTAATACTCACACACAGAGCAGCAGCTCAAGTTCAGACGGGGGTCTCTTCCGCTCCCGACCCACCCACTCGCTCCAGCCAGATGAAGATGGGCGTGTGGAGCCCTACGTGGATTTTGCAGAGTTTTACCGTCTTTGGAACATGGACCATGGTGAGCAGGGCGCACTGACTGTGTCCTAACGTGGAAACGTGCCTCCTCCAGACACCTTGCGCTCGGCTGCATAAGCAAAGACTGAGGCAAGACTGAGAGCGCTCCACCGAGGGCTGTGTTCTGCCGAGAGTTAACTCCTATCCGGGATGTGCTGAACACTGGGCTGGGGAGCGTGAGCAGCGCTCCCTGCACACGTGTTGCCGGTGCCATGCACCCGATCCTGACCGACCTCGTTCCCTTGGAAGCCCTGTGAATAGAGGAAGGGGTCTTGAATGCAACCCTCACTGCAGGTTTTTGCAAATAAAAGTTGCAGAGAGGGGTCCCTCCGGATGATGCAAGAGTGGGGGCCTGTACAAAGGCTTGTGTGTGTGCGCGCGTGTGTAGGTGTACGCGTGTGTGCCTGCGTGTGTGTGTGCTGTCATAATGTTTCCACAACTCGATTCATAATGCTGTGATTCCAGTGTTCAACTCCATAGAAGATACCTCTATTTTGCAGAATAAATAACTTATAGCTACACTCATTGGCACCTATGTGGCTTGCTCTCTTCCTTACAATGTCGCGCGTGGGTGTGACAGCTCTTCCTGGTGCCTCTGTTCCTCCAGAATAGGGGGTTGCACCTTGCAGCAGGCAAGCTTCTGTTGCAAAAGTGGCCTGAGCCCTTGCAGGTCACTTAAAAGCCTTTGTCCCCTGCTTACTTATTTGCTGAGCTTTGGCACTGGATTATGGCTTGGAGTTAAACTGTAACCCTGAGGAGACCTTATAGTGGCCTTCCACTATCTGAAGGGCGCCTACAGGAAAGCTGGAGAGGGACTTTTTCCAAGGACATGTAGTGATAGGACGAGGGGTAATGGCTTCAATCTGGAAGAGGGGAGATTTAGATTAGGTATCAGAAAGAAATTTGTCACTCTGAGGGTGGTGAGGCACTGGAACAGGTTGCCCCTGTTGTGGGATGCCCTATCCCTGGAAGTGTTCAAGGGCTGGATGGGGCTTTGAGCAGCCTGGTCTAGTGGGAGGTGTCCCTGCCCACGGCAGGGGGGTTGGAACTAGATGATCTTTAAGGTCCCTTCCGACCCAAACTGTTCTATGATTCTATGAAGTTCAGATTATTGTTTTTCGTAGGCAAAATGCACGTCATTTACCTTAATGTAGGCCATCTGTGGAGTTGTAGAGGGCAGGTGGGGTTTGTAGCGCAGTTTTTCTGTACGGGCTTCTGCTAGTGCACAGCAGGAAGTCACACGTGGATTGAACTGAAACTACAGGGCGATGTGGGCTGCCTTGAAGAGGCAGATGTGGACCCTCGTGTCAGAGCAGAGAGGTGGGCAGCGGGGCGAGGAGGGCTGCTCTTGCTCTGCTGGCTGCGCACCGGGTCAGCCCAAGCCTGGGCTGGCTGGCGGAGGCGTCGGGATTGCAGCCATTCGCCTCTTCAGTGCAGCCTTCTGACGGCAGGTGGCAAGCGAGCCTCTTCCCTCCCTGCTCCAGCCTTCCTCTTCAGCCTGCCTCGCTGGCTCCCCAGGGAAGGAGCCTTTCCCTGACAAACATGGGGAGGGCTCAGGGGTGACCGCTGTGCCCGGTGCCTCCGTGGGGACATGCGATAAGGCATCATGTAAAGCCAAGAGCGAGCTAGAGATTACAGGAGAAAGGGCAAGTGAGGGAATCGGTCTGGGTTCCATCCCGGATTTATTTTTGCTTCCAGGCTGGTCACCTCAGGAAGGAGAAGGAGAATGGGAAGGGATCAGGCTGAAGCAGCAGAGGATGCTGTGGTCAAGATCAGTGTGTAGCCAAGCCCTGGTGTGTGCAGGTTCAAGGCACTTGTGGCATGCCAACTTAGAAAGGAGCGGGGGGGATTTATCCCTTTGGATAAATGAAGTAGCACTGAGTGCCCTGAGGAAAAATCTGAGTGCACTGAGAAATACGTGGGCAGGACCAGAGCGGTGAGAAACACGCTTTTCCATGGAAGGCACAACAGGGGGCCCATGGAAGGCACAACAGGGGGCCCTTGCGTGTAGGTGGGTCACTCTTGGCCACTGCCCTCTCCCGGTCCTGCTGGCACGGCTTTGCCCTGCGGGGTTTTCTGTGAATTGTGCGGGGCTCTTGGCTGCTGGGCTGCCTGCAGAAGCTCGCGTTTCCCTGCCCTCCTGTAGTTCCCAGGAAGGCTGGGTGTGCTGAACGTGCCGGCACAGGCACCTACGGTCGAGACCCTTCCAGCCCTGCCAGGGAAGTGGCGTGGAGGGAAAGGCAGCAGAGTTGTGTGAGGTTTGTTGCCTCGTCCCCGCGGCTGGCCAAGGCAGGGGCTGGCAGTCCCTCACCCGTGTCCTCTGCCCTGCAAGGAGTGGGGAGTTCAGGTATTTGAGCCCAGCCTGGCCTTGTTATCCAGGACCGCTCTGAAAGGTCATTTGAGCTGGGGATCATAGCCCTTTCCTCCAGGTTGTTGCGTGGCTGGTTAATAGGATGGTGTGATCCTGGTACGGACTAAAATGGAGCTGAAGAGGTTTTATCCTATTCTGCGTTCCCTAACCTGGCACGGATTTCGATAGCTGTATAAACAAGTCTTTCTTGCTTATTCCCCCATCCCATTTATCTATGGTATTTGTTAACTTATACCGAGAACAGTTCCAATGGGAAATATTCCAGCATGTGGATGCTCCAGATACAAGTTTAAGAATTGCCAAACGCGCTTATATAAAGCAGATCACGTAAAACAAACTTGTCCTTTGGCATAATTACCAGTTTGTGAAGTACGAAAAAACAAAGTGGGTAGGAGCGGGTGGATCACGCTAAGCTGTGCCTGTACAGCCACTGGAAAAAAAAGAAGAGGAAAACAGGTTTTCTGTACATGGTATGTAAGCCATGGCTTTGGAGTCCGGGTCAAAGAAACAGACTGAACGTTGTGTACGGGGGAAAGAGGCTCATAGGCGAATGTCGGTATTTAATAGTGTCCTTAGGGAGCGATGGGAAGATGCAGGCTGTAACAACAGTGGAAAAACCTCCTCTCTCCTGCCCCTTTAAAATGAAGGAGTGGATGGAAGAGGACAGAACCCGAGAAACAAGAGCAGGGCCCTTTTTGCAGTGTAGTGAAATTCAAAACCACCAGAAACGTAGAGTCCTAGGCAGAAAGAGAGAAAAACAGCGCAGCTATGCACCACAAGACTGCTGGAGCGGAGCTGGCAAATTAAGATCTGGATATGGCTAACGGGTCTGCTGTGAAGGCAGCTAATCTTACCTTTCAAGAGCTCTCCCCCTGCGAGGCAAGGGTAGAAATGAGAAGCCCTGCGCCTGGAACGGGAGCAGCGGGGATGCTCCGCACGTTCCCGTGCGTGAGCGCTGGCTGAGGGTCATTCAAGTCGCTCAGACTGTGGCTGGTGAGACAGGCTGGGAGAAGGTCCCGGTCCCAACGTTCACGGGCAGGCGGCGAGGTGACCGGATGGCCGAGCTCAAGCGGCGTGCTGAGGATGCGGCAGGGCTGAAGACAATGCAAAGACTTTAGGTGCTCTTGGGGAGGACTGAAGCCATATGCACCTCGCTGTACGCTGGGGGCATGGAGAAAACCCAGCAAAGGCTGGAAAGGGCTTTGCAGACTCCCTGCTGCCTTAGAGGACCTCCAGAAAGAGCTGACTGAAAGAGGAGACTGTGTCAGGGCTGGTTTCAGTACGGAGCTGGGGTTTGCCTTGTTCTGGAATCAAAGTGGTTCCCCTGTCCTGAGCCATCCCCAAAAGCCTTCTCTTGGCTTACACGCTTGTTCCTCCCCAAACCACTGTTATCATCTCACCAGGTGAAGGTGCCTGGGTGGGAGACAGGAGATGCCCCACCATCCCTCCCATCCTTAATTTTCTGTCCCTCCTTGCTTCTCCTCCCCTGAGAAACCTTTCCGGCAGCCTGGTGGGGAGCACCGAGTGCCGCTGGAGGGGGCTCACCGGCTGTTGGTGAGACACCCTTGCTGGCAGCTGGCTGTACCTTTTGCCCACTTTGTAGTCCCAGGACAACCAGAGGGGCCTTTGCAGCACTGGGAAAGGTGGGTTTCCAAAAAAAAAAAAAAAATGCTTGGCAGGGTCACATCCACCCCAACCTGGGGTGGAAATAAACCATCAGAGGGAAACCTGGGAACTCCAGGGCTGCCTTGGGATATGGGGGTCTGCAGCCACGAGGGGCCCTTCGATGCCGCCTAAAACTGAGGTCCTCACCATCTCTGCCACTGAAGGATCACCGGGGACTTTTTTATTTTAAGCTCTCCATTAGCTGAGCAGCACACCCATTTATAACAAAATCTTTAAATAGCGGAAGGATGGCCTGGCAGGGTCACGGACAGCAGTTAGTGCTCAGCTCCGGCACACGGTCTGGGGACAAGTCGTCCAGAACTCGGGTTTTCTTCAGCAGCCGAGGCATCCGCTGAAGCTAAGGTGGGCTGGGGCTTGGTCCCATTCACCTCTTAACTTTGCACTCGGCAGCTCTTGGCACACCTGGGCTTTCCAATAGGGAACAGGCAAGTGGTGAGCAAGTGCTACTCAGTGCCACCAACACTCCCTGGACCATGCAAGGGAACTGCAGCATCCTCCACCAGAGTCTCTGCTCCCCCAGCTGTCATGCTCTGAAGAGGAAGCAGCGTGTTCCTCTCCCCTTTTTTTTTTTCCACCACATGAAGGTTTGGAGAGTGTTAGGAGGTAGCAGAAGGGTTTGTGGCTCTGCTGAAAAAAAATGCCACGATTGGCCTCCTGTCATCGAGGGGCAGAGATAGCTATAGCTGAAGGGTGAAGCTGCCCAAAATATATAAATATTTTTTAATTTGGTAGCTAATAGATAGTTGTTTATATATAATAGTCTGATTTTTCCTTCCCTAAAAATTGTGAGGAAGTGTTTTAGAGCAATCCTGTATAGTTCATTGCTCAAGTGACTCGCCTTTCTCTGGTTAAGAGCATCGCTGGCATCCTAAAATGTCAGTGCCGTTAACGTGAGTTGTAAATAAACCACCGGGGATGGCTTAGGTATTTTAAATCCTATAGCTCTTTCTGTAAGCATAGGAATGCTTTTTGGAGTATTCTGGCGAAAATTCAGCACAAGTGCTTCTATTCTGCCAACTCCAATCCCCTCCTGGAGTTTCAAATGGATGCGATATTTATCTTCACTTCCCGTCTTAACTATTGTGTGTTGTCGCTGTAGGTTGCTAAACAACTGCTGTCTCATCGGTGGCTGTATTTTGCT
Source organism: Larus michahellis (assembly GCF_964199755.1). Classification (NCBI taxonomy): domain Eukaryota; kingdom Metazoa; phylum Chordata; class Aves; order Charadriiformes; family Laridae; genus Larus; species Larus michahellis. The sequence continues at coordinate 56,447,891 of NC_133896.1, read as the reverse complement.
GGCGAATAAAGCGAGCCCCATGTGCATATGAACCATAAAGCTATTTGGAGTCCTTGCATAAGAACCCCCAGATACGTGTAAGCTGTTAATATTTATTATGTGGAGCTGAGAACATCACTGAAGATGGAGGGATTAGAGTAACTGAGTTCAGGCTGTTGAACAGCCAGACAGAATGGAAGAGAAAGCAGATGCCCCGGAGGAATAAGAGCAAAAAAAGCATGAGGAATTTTCTGCATGCAGGATTAGACTCCAGTGGAGCATGGAAAGAAAAAGCTTGGGAATGCTCCGCAGAGCCAGGGCGGATAGGATGGATGCAGCGTTACGGCTTCTTGCTCGGAGGTGAATCTTACTCTTTCTCCGCTTCAGTGAAACGAGCAGCGGCTGAACCACGGGCTCGCTGGGCTGCCAACAGCAGGAGCCCCGTGAGGAGGGACCTGGCCACGGCGGGCGGCTGGTCGGACAAGGTGTTTCCAAGGCACCTGAGAGAGGACTTTGACTTCTGGGCTGTGCAATGCTTGGGCCTGGCCCTCTCTGTGAGGTGTTTCGAGAGTTTCCTAACCTGTTTTCTCTTTTTTCCTCATCTCTCAAGAACAGCGTGACCTAGAAACTCTGCATTTCTTCTGCAGTTTTTGCCTGAGCCGGGCAAAGAGCTTTTTCTCTGCCTTACAAAAACCGAGCGACGGTGGGGAGTGACAGCAGCCCCTTTCTGCAGAGCAAGGTCCTCAAACCAGCTGCTTTGATATCCAAAGGACTGGTAGCAAGGAAAGGCAAAGCTTGGAGAGCCAGAGGCTCTAGAAGGGTGGCCAACCCTACACCTCTCCATTTGGGAGCTACGGAAACACTTCTGCATGAAGCCCTTCTGGTTACTGTGGCACCAAGGCAGCCAACAGCCAGCAAAATACCTCAGAAAGCGGCTGTGGTTTGTTTCCAAAAGCATCCCCAAGCCCCACTCATCCAAAACTGAGGTTCCTTCGAGGTAGTTGGGCATTTCCGAACACGCAGCGCGGAGCTCCCAACCGAAGCGAACTTGGGCAAACGCGGCCGCCTCCGACCTCTGATGAGAGCCGGTTGCTTTGGAAAATTCAGGACCGGTTTCAAAGTGCAGGGATCAAAGCCGAGCAGTTAGTGGTTTCCTGCATCAGCGATTCGGAAAGTCCCTTGCTCCAGCCAAGGGCAACTGGCAGCCAAAGCAAAGCAGGTAGCCGCTCTCATTTGCCTGTGCCCTGTGGGCTCCTCATGCCCTCGTCGGTGCCCGAGCTGCTCAACCCCTGTCCTGGCTGCAGACCTGCTCAGCAAAACAGCCAAAAAGCTGGTGTATCCACCACCTCCGAGGCAGCTGGGAAGGGTCCCTCTCCCATGGCCAGGGAGAGAGTGATTTCACATCGCCATCATGCAGACAGGGACCATACGAGGGAGGGGGAGAGCCCCGGTGCCTTGTCCCCACTGAATCATAGAATCGTCTAGGTTGGAAGGGACCTTTAAGATCATCGAGTCCAACCATTGACATAGCACTGCCAAAACCACCACTAAACCATGTCCCTCAGTACTACATCTGCACATCTTTTAAGTACTTCCAGGGATGGTGATGCCACCCCGACCCGCTGTGCGGTCCTCGTGCAAGGGCCACCAGCTGTTAGGAAAGGGCCACCTCTGCCCCTAGTTTGAGGCAAAGTGGAGCAACCCGGCTCGTCACCCCATTTAGCCTCGGTTAGAGGTTTGCTGTGGGTGCCCGCCGCGGTGTGGATGCGAAATGAAAGCCAATCTCGCCACTCGCTGCTCGTCAGTTCGGCGTGGAGACTGGCCCCAGGCGGCCCTCCCACGACCCACAGCGTCTTTGACCTGCAGCCATGGGCTGTATGAAAAGGGAAGAGTCCCTTCCCTCTGCTTGAAGCGAGAAATAAGCAGAGAAGCAGCCTCAGAGCTCATCCCTAGAACACTTACAGCTCTTAAATGTAAATGAGACTCAGGGATCAAGGCGAAATAGCTTTTGGATATGAATTCTTCATCCAGGTAGTTCAATAATTTACTGAACTCCCCCCCCCACTCCCAGCATATTCTGCTTTTCCTTATTGCTCCTGTCGTTAGCTCTTCCATCAGCTGCTGTGATGAGAAATATCCAAAACAGCTCCACAAGGGACTTCTCAGAGCCTTGAAACAACAACAGGAAAAAAAAAAAGAAAAAAAAAAAAGGCTAGATGGGAAATGGAAAAGGTGAGGAGACAAAACCAACATGCAGTCAATAAAAGCTTTCAGAGAAGAGATAAGAGCAACAAAACACAGAATGGCTTACTCCTCGCTAAAGGTGTGATGGGAATGAAAAGAGCTTTTGCAAATGTCTGGAGGGGGAAAGAAATTAGAGGAGAAGTGTATCCATTAGTAAATGAGCGTGTGAGAGTATTATTCACGGCTGCAAATATCTGAGCCGCAAAAGTGCGACATTTTTATTTCTATCTGCCTTTAGTGGCAAATTTAAGAATTTTGGATAGCAAGGAAGTAATTAAGACCTAATAAAGCAGCTTGGGCCTGCCGCTGCAAGCGAGGAACATGGCAGCATCCCTCCCAAACTCTGCGGGGCTGCACACCCGGATAAGGTTACTCCCTGTTTGCAGAACTGCAGCTTGAGTCAGCGTGAAAAAACTCAGGCAGACACAGCACCTTGACAGAAATAAGGTACAATATTCAGTGATTTAGCTGAGATCGGCATATCAGCGGGTGCCCTTCACCATGGGACTTCATTTTCGGTAAGTCACTGAGGTCCCACAGCCGCTGGGCACCAAGGGACCCTCGCTGTCATCTCCTTGACCCCCAGCATTGCCCCTTGGGGGGGGTTCAAGAGGCCTATGCTGCGCCTGGAAGCAAGGTGGGCGGCCGCAACGTGCCTGTGATTTGCAGTTGCCATTGCCAATCCCACCACAAAGCGGCTGTTAATTGTTATGCTTGGCACCTCCAGACAGCCTGGCTACATCTGGTCGGCCGCCTGCCAAGCGTGTGAGCAAACGCGTAGTTCTGGGGAGACACGTTGTCGCGCTAATGGCCTTAACGCGGAGCTTTAAGTAGGCTGGGGACCTGCGGCTCTCCGAGCAGGAGAAGCGTTTCGCTCTCCTCTAATTAGACCAATTTCTCGAACTGGGGCGTTGGAGGGTGGGGCTGTGATTCCTGGAGAAAGGGACGGCTCCGCAGGCCCTTTGCCAAACCCGCGGCGGGTGAGGGAGGGATGTGACTTAGCAGGACCCCCCATGGCAGGGAGATGGGAGGCACGCTGCCGCGCCGAGCCCTGCGCTCCAGCCTCTCCCACGCCCCATGGACGGACACGTGCCGGTTTTGTCCTTCTCAGGACAGCCAATACTCCGTGACACAAACCAAGACATGGGGCGGGGGAAGGTGTGAGGTCCAAGTGTGTTGGACCTTTTTCCAAGGGAAAGCCAACTGTGTGGCCCAGGCGTTTCGTGGCCGTAGCAGAGAAATGAGAGTGTTTCCAGAAGAAGAGCAGCCACAGCTAGCGGAGATCAAGGGATGAGAGAAAGATATGTTGTGACAAACTTCGTTTGAGCGGTGGCTGATGTTTATTGAACTACAGGAGCGTGGCAGCTTCCATGATAGGAAATTTCAGTGGAGAACATAAGTATTTGTGTATTTCTGAAAAACAAAGAAAATTGGCATGGCTGTAAATGCAGCCGCGAGAAAGCACGCTGCCTGGAGGACCCAGACTGCAATGATAAATGACTGCTGAGTGCTATTTAGGGCACGGAGGCCTAAAGAAGTGCCAGCGAACTAAATATCTAGTCAAGTCTTGGCATCTTCGCTAATGAGTTCAAAGGAGGATGGCAAAGGGAGCTGCTCCAGGCTCCCTACTTATCCGGGGCTGGTGAAGTCCCCCATGCTGGAAAATGGCTCCGAGAGGCACGAGCTGCAGCAGCGTCGCTGCAGAAACTCCCCCAGGCAGCAACGCCGGGGTCGTGACGGCCTCATTAGAAGGCACGTTCACTGAACAGCATTAAGAAGATGATCTGGAGAAGGGACGTGGCCAGGAGGTAGCAGAGAAGCGAGCTGTGCCACGTGGATTTGCTGGGGAGAACCTGCTGAAATGTTAGGAAAAATATAACGGGCATCAAAACAAAAAGGGTTTGGTGGGACACAGCGCATTGGTGGGAAAGCCCTACAGAGTTGGGGTGTCCAAGCAGCCTGGTCCACCACTCGCTGCGTGCCTGTTTCAGTCCCTCCATTTATTTCTTCTAGCATGACTGGAAAACCAAATCACGGAAGTGTTTTGAAATCAGAATGATTCCCTGGACAAACACCAACCAAATTTTGACTTTTTATCCCTGCCTGGTATGTAAACACATTTCTAAGGGTCACAGCGGTAGTGGGGAAGGAATGTCTGCTCCAAGCCAGCTCCCGCTAGCCAGGAGCGGTGGCCGCGCTCCCTGGGCACTGGCCCTTCTGCGGGAAGGTGCTGCTTCTGGTCTGTGGGGAAGAGGGGAAGGAAATGGCTCCGGAGTTTGGTTTATGAACTGGCCTCGGACTGCTGGCGTTGCAGCTTTACCGCCGGTGGGCTGAACTCTGCAGCGTCCCCGTCCTCCCGCCTGCTCCCAGGCTGCCCTTCAGCTCTTTTAGAGGAACCAGAGGAAACCAGGCCAAGGAGCTGAGCTGGATTAAAAAATAACCCAGGGAAAAAAAAAAGAAAATAAAAAAAAAACAACAAAAAAGAAACCAGGGATTTTTTTCAACAAGATCAGTTCCCCAGCTGGGTTCAGCGAATGCACTCAGGTGCAGCCGAGCTGCTCATGGTTTTGGAGCCGTTCCCACCATGGGGTTGTACTGAGGACGGAAGGCTGGAGGGGTGCAAGGGGGAACCTGGGAAACATGAGGAAGGCGCAGCAAGCTCTGCTCGACCTTGCTGAGCTGGGACCTTGCAGGGACCACCAGCAGGAGGAGAGAGAGTAAGATACACATCTGAAGGAGATGGGGACTGGGGAAACTGGAGAGGAGCCAGCACGTGTAATGGCAGGGTGGTGATGTGGCCAAAACTGGATTTTGCTACCCTGAGGGTAGGAAAGTGCGGAAGAGGGAAGGGTAGAGAGGGATAGCGTGGGCAGAGACAGCAGAGGAGGGCCTGAGTGACTGCCTGTGCTGCTTGCCCTGGCCCTGGCCACTCATGGTGGTGGCCAAGGTGCCCAGAGCTTCCTGCCATCAAACGGCTCTGAGAGCCAGCTCTTGCCCGGCAGCTACGGAGGGCTGTGGTGTGCTAGCATGGGCTTGGGAGGTCGAGGACTGTAACATGGATTTAGACCCCTTCTAACAGCTGAGACCCGAGGAAAGACGTGCAGACCAAGCCATCAGCAGCATCCCTGTTTCTGCAGAGCCAAGGACAGGGCTCCCCGGTCTCCTGAACTTCTCAGCTCCCGTGCACTGGGCTGTGTCTGTTCGCAGAGACATACAGCAACATCTCGCTCATCCCCAGCTCCCTAGCTGTCCTCTCGAATCCCCAGATGCCTCTAGCTGATCACTCCAGCAGCAGTGGCGTTCCCACAAGGAAGCCAGCGCCATCGTTCACTGACCGAGGCATGTCAGAGGGACGCCTTCGCTCCCCCCTTGCTCCAGCCACGCTGAGCCTGGGGGCTGGCTGGAAATGAGAGGGACCTGGGGAGATTGGTCCCGTGGGAAGTGTATCCTCCCCACGGCATTGACCCGGGGAGGATCGGCAACAGGGATAGAGGCAATTCTCCATTATTCGCAGCACGGGGAAGGCAGATGGGGCTCGCAGGGAGCTGGCAGGAAGATGGAGGAGCTGAAAGGATGCAGCAGAGTTTGCACTACATTTACTGTTTAGTACATGTAGTCTAAAACATGAGGCCAAGCCATTTATGTATGGCCTGGCTCTCGTGCTAAATTTTGACCACGGTGACTGCTGCTAGAGGGAGAGCCCGTGGAAAGGCTGCCGGCCCAAACCCGCTGCTTGCCACACTCCTCCTACACCGGTGCAAAAGGCCACGACAGCCTTACAAGAGCAGCACGGCTGCACACAAAAGCCTGGTGGAAAAGCACAAGGATGCAAAGGGAAACCGCTCTCGGAGAATGCCTGCGTGCGTGTCCTGCCCCGAAACATCACGGCTTATTCCCAAATACCTGCAAAACACCATACCCGGCCACTGCGTTAAGCAGATACCTGAAGGCAGGAGAGGATGGTCTGCGTAAGGGGGTATGTGGGTGGAACGAGGTAGCCATAAAACCACCACCATCACCACTACCACCATGGATCTTGCTAATTTAACTAAGCCCCTACATTTATTCACTGATCCATAAGGCCTTGATTAGAGGTTGGCTAGGAAGACATTTGTTTTAGATTGTATGCAGGGAAAATCTCGTGCCTGTGAGAAGGCTCTGCTGGGTATCACTCCCAGGTGTTCAAACACCATGTATCAGATCCCTTAATATTCTGGTATTTGGCTTAAAATAAAAAGAAAATAATACCAGCTCCTTTCCACTTGTGTCCTGCTCTTCCAGTCCCTGAGGTGCCTCAGGTACCTTCTCCAGGGGGTTCTTTGCAACCCCCATGGGCCAGAAGCTCCCAGGAAACCCAAAGGGGCAGAGCCGGGGGGGGCGGTTGGAGCTGGGGGACATCTCCTCACCCTCCTCCCCAGCTCGGCCCTTTCCCCCATCCCACTGACGCTGAAGACAACTTCACCAGGCCTGAGCTTGTCCTGTCCTTAAGGCATCTGTGGTATTTTGGACACATGCATGTTCCTCCCACCCTCCAGTTCCCGGCATCCACCTAAGGGGGCTGGGGAGGGGGCTGCAGCCCCCGCTGGCAGCAGCTCCCACAGATGCTGCTTGGCCCCGGGTGGGCAAGCGCTTGCCCTCGGCACCGACACATCTGCTCAGCCTTGGCTGCGAGCAACGGGCTTCACAGGAGCCATTCATCAGCCCGGGGGGGACCCAAACTAAAAATGAACCACGGGAACGTCCCTCTGCATCCCCATCAGCCACAATCGGGGAAGCAGGAGCTGGGGAAGACCTTTTTTAAATAGAGTCGGCTGATCCCTCTTAAATCTGGAGGAAAGCTCCGTCAACATCTAAAACCTGCCTCCTTTCACCTGCAAGGATTATTCACTACAGGAAAAACAGGTTTAAATAAGCAAAAAGAAAAATAAAAGAGCACTCGAAAGGGAAATAGTTCTGCAAATTGAGACCCAAAGAATCCCGGAGGTATTTGATGCTTGAACGGCTGAATGAGATGCCATTCTGCAAAGCGAAGCATTCGGACTCATTTATTTATTTAAATTGGCATCGAGACGCTGCTGAAATTTGCTGCCTGCAGCTATCCATCAGCCGGGATCCAGCGGGCTGACAAGGGTTCTGGGGGCACGGGGGGATGCCAAGCTCTCCTCGCTCAGCACTGTCCTCGGGGGAGTTTTCTTCCACGTGGTGGGCACAGCATTGAGGGTAGGCAAAGTAGGGGACCACATACCCCCCAGCACCCCAGAAATGCATCGCCCTCTACTCCAGCCGTGATTTCCCAAGCTGGACGCCATCGCATGGGTGGCTCTGGGTTGACCCGTGGGGATGGGACCATCCTTCACTCTCCCGGATGGTGACATTACTGACGCCACGTCGGATGGCGTTAAAACAGCCCAGCAGCAAGGAGAGCAGTAATTCACTGAGCGGTTTGGCCCTCGGCCGACGGCGCGTACGCACATCAGGGGAACCCAGCTCTAGGGCACCCGCGAGATGGGGCGGCCCGTGGCAGGTTGCCCCAAATGAGTTTGGGAGGGAGAGTTAGCAAAAGGCAGGAGTGGCCTGTCAAACCAGTCCCTCCTAAAGGTGCCGGTAACACCCCTACGTGCCAGGACATGTCGTCGGCAGGCTCCGGGATGGGATATAGACCCCATGCAGCAATGCGGAGCTGGGGCTGGCAGCCCAAACGCGCTGCTGTCTCCCTACAGGAACTGCACACAACTTGGATAACCGCTTTTTCCACCCTGTGGCAAGCAGGGACAGAGCAGTTTTGGCCCTGGCACAGAACAACAGCCAAGGGAAGGAGTCAATAACTCTCCTGAGCATCCTCATCTCCCAGGTGGAAGAACCTTCACCAGGCAGGAGGGCTCCCAACACGAACATGCGGGTGGAAAAGGTATTGGTTTGGAGGGGGGTGTCCTCCAAACACAGGGACCCCCTTGGAGGTACCCGCCAGCCCCTCTCCTGCTCCGTGACCCAAACACAACTGCTGTAGCCGGTGGGGACAAACGGCTGTCGGGGCAGGAGGCAACAGGAAATGGGAATTAATTGCATGAGGTTTGACAGGTCCACATAGGACCAGACCACCTTGGCTTTGGCCGCCAGCCTCTTCCTGGCCTCTCGCGGCTCAGGATGTATAAAACAGCCTGTGGGTTGCTGCAGCCTGTCAGGACTGACCCGCAAAAAGTCAGGCAGCTAGGAAAGCAAGGAGAATTTTGTTTCCCGTCCCCAGCAGGCCCTGAGCTTGGCTGCATTCAGAGGAGAGGTTTGTTGGTTCAAGGTGGAAATAAAGGTGAGCTAAACCCAATCCAGGCTTTGTTTAACCATGTTATGCTCCTCTCTCTAGGGCTCTGCTGACATTGTATGTTGTTTTCCGGACTAGTGCCAGACATTTTCTGTGGACACATTCCCAATGGCTTTCCAGATGGAGAGCTGTGATAAAAACCTAACCTGTTATGTTGTAGGGCACTTCCTCTTCACCCTCACATAATCCAGGAATGGGATTTATTTGGGATATTTACAGGGTCAAAGGAGCGGCACCCGTGTAGAACATCTCACCAAACAAAAAGGAAAACCCCACAATTAAAATGCAGCTAAAGAAAACATGTGAAACCCGAGATATGGAACAAATCCCAGCTTGAATCATCTGGTTCCAAGACCTGCGTGGAGCCCATTGAGCTTGAGCTAATATCTATTCACAACATGCAAGAAGCAAAGACAAATAGGAATGGCCCAGAGCTAAAGTTACAGGGCGCTGCATCCGGAGAGGATAACAACCCCCTCTTCTGCTCCAACACCCGCTCAGAGCACCGGCCCCGCTCCCCACCAACGTGCCTCTGTGGTGCTGTCACTGCGCTCCCCTCGGAACCTCAAAGCCCTTCTCCAGGCAGGGCAGGAACACCACCAAGGGGAGCACGCAGCCCTCTGCAAACTCGGGAGATTTTTGGCAACTAGACCTGGGGCTTGGAAAGCGCCTCGGTGTAACTTCTGGCCCTGCGGGAGCCCGGCGATGACGGTGCATGGTGGCTGCATGGAGAAATTTCTGCTGTCCTGACCCACAGGTCATCCCCACCAGGGAGCCAGCTGGGGATCCGGCAGCTCCCATCCAGGCATCCCTCCCACAGGAAGAAGCCAGAGGGGTAACATGTAGCTGTAGCTCCCACGGAGCTGCACCCAAGCATGCCATTTAATTCTGGCGCCGCACCCAGGGGGGCGAGAAGGGGTGAGCCCTGTGTAGCGCTTTGGAGCACCTACCGAAGCCTCCTTTGCAACCCCAACTGACCCACAGGACTTGATCTGTTGGCAGCTGCGCCCCAACAAAAAGCCACCACATCCCTCCCTGTCCCCTGGCCGGGACGGTGATGCTCCTGGCTGCCCACCCCATGCGAAGCCCTTCCTGCACCGGCACTGGCACAGCGAGCTGGGCGAGCGAAGGGCGGCTGATGGAACTGTTACACTTAACCTGAGTCACTTGAGCAAAACGGGTTATGGAGAGGCTGAGCCAGTAATTTTGGAAGTGCCCGGGAGGAGGCTGAGCCTGCTGGCGGGAAGGCTGGTGGTGACAGCTAGTCGGGCTCCGTTACCTTTTAACCCCACTCGGCTGCCGGCAGCTCAGATGCAATCAGACCTTTAGGTGTCATTTCCTTTCCAGGTCTCGTTTTGCTTTCAGGGTATTATCCTAATTTTGCATTTCTGGGCCATCAGGAGCCTGTCCTGGCTTGGAAGATGAGTAAATCTCCACCGAGGACTCCGTGCCCTCTCGCAGCTCCCCAGTGAGCTGGAGAGGGGAGCACAGAGCCCCCATGCAGGGACGGGCCCCGGGTCTCCACAAAAGCACGCCGGGCTGGGCAGACCGCTCAGCTCGCTGCAGCGTAACCACATTAGCCCTGCGATAAGCTGTCACCCCGAGCAGGGTTTAATAGTCTAGTTTAGATTAATGAGCCTGGGAGAGGCAGTCCAGTTCACAGCCCAGCCGCCTGGTGCAGCCCCTGCAGCCAGTCACCCAGGTTGGGTGTACAATACAACCTGAGCATCACGGGGGCCTGGTTTGAGCCTGGTTATGGCAATGCAGCCAAATTTTGCCAAATAGGAGGCTGTAGGGTCAGGGCAGTCCTGCCGATGGTGATCCCACCTGTGCCCGTCACCCCTCTGGAGACGGTCTGAGTGGTTCTCTCTGGGATGCTCTGATAAGCCTCTGTATCTCAAGGGTGCCTCAGAAAAGAGCAATAAAATAAGATGAAGGGCTGACAGGATAGGCACATGAGGGGAGAGCAAATGGCACACGTTGTAGTTGCCAGTTGCCACACGTAGACAACCGCCCCCTCCTCAGGGTCCCCTTTAAAGGGACGGGCAGCTGTTGTCATAGCATCATAGAATCACAGAATGGTTTGGGTTGGAAGGGACCTTAAAGATCATCTAGTTCCAACCCCCCTGCCATGGGCAGGGACACCTCCCACTGGGCCAGGTTGCTCGAAGCCCCATCCAGCCTGGCCTTGAACACTTCCAGGGATGGGGCATCCACAACCTCCCAGGCAACCTGTGCCAGTGCCTCACCACCCTCACCGTGAAGAATTTCTTCCTAATATCTAATCTAAATCTACCCTCCCTCAGTTTGAAACCCTTGTCCTATCATTCCACGCCCTGATGGGTCCCTCCCCATCTTTCCTGTAGGCCCCCTTCAGGTACTAAAAAGCCGCTATAAGGTCTGCCCGGAGCCTGCTCTTCTCCAGGCTGAACAACTCCAACTCTCTCAGCCTGTCCTCATAGGAGAGGTGCTCCAGCCCTCTGATCATCTTCATGGCCCTCCTCTGGAGCTGCTCCAACAGGTCCATGTCCTTCTTGTGCTGAGGACTCCAGAGCTGGACACAGTACTCCAGGTGGGTCTCACCAGAGCAGAGTAGAGGGGCAGAATCACCTCCCTTGCCCTGCTGGCCGCACTTATTTTGATGCAGCCCAGGATGCGGTTGGCTTTCTGGGCTGCAAGTGCGCGTTGCCGGCTCATGTTGAGCTTCTCGTCCACCAGCACCCCCAAGTCCTTCTCCTCAGGGCTGCTCTCAAGCCATTCTCCGCCCAACCTGTATTTGTCCTTCTGGGATGTCCCTCTGCTCCATGTCTCCATCTTCTCCCACAGTGGAAGAGCCAGGAGTGAGTCAATATAACCCAGGTGCAAGCAGGGATCAGGCAAGCAGCTCACCAGCACGGTGTGGGACAGGCTGAGGTCTCCCCCCTTGTCCCGACTGCTGCCCCAGCCCAGCCACGGGACACAGGGCTGCCCTGGCTGCTCGCTACTCACAAGGGATGTTTTTTGGGTGCTGTAAGCACTTGCTGGTACCTGCCTCCATCTCCCCTCTGTAAGCAGTGAGGGACCCGTACCTTCAAGACAGCCCTATCTAACATTGATAACTCCTCTCCGCAATGTTATCAAAGGCCTTATCAATGCATGTAGCAGGTGCTGGTTGCAATGAAATCGGTTTCAAGCCTGTTTTCTTTACAGCACCCTGGCTGGACATGCTTGTTTCAGTCACAGGGGCCGGGGAAATCGATCCAGCCCCAGTCAAAGTGCATTCACTCAGCAGCGTTTTGACTCGTTCGGCTGCAAATCCCACCGTGCCTTTGCCTGTGTTGGAGGTTGGATGAGGGAAGGCAGGGGCGGCAGCACTCGCTGTGCCCTCAGGAGAGGTCGGCCACAATGCGAACCATGCATTGGGCTGTGCTCACGGAGGGCTACAGAGCTCCTGGCCGTACTTTCATCCTCTCCCCAAATCCACTCACCATGTCTCTGCATGGCTGGGTGGGTTAAAGTCCAGCCTGGGGCTTTCCGATAGATGTAATCCTGGTGAGACAAGAAAAGACACTGAAGAAGATGGCAAATCAGGGGAGCCTCAGATCAGCATCAAGGGCTAAGAGGGGAGGGCAAGGGAAAGCAGAAGGGGTAGCCGGACTGGTACCTCACCTGAGAGCGCCGGGGCAAGGATGTGGTTTCAGGGAGGCTGTGGTGGGAACCACGCCATGGGGAATATGTCAAAGCAAAGTCCAGAAAACAGCGTCCCAGGAGCAGTTCTGCAGGTGGATGGGGACGGCTGTGGTTTAACGTGACTCCCCCACCTCTGACTTGTGGGAGGAAAAGTTACAATTCAGAGGCGTCGTGGCCATCCCCACACAACAGGCAGCCAGAGAAAATCCACCGGCTGAGGTGAGCCCACCTGGTCCTTGGCCAACAGCCCCAACTCCTGCAGAAAACACCCAGGATCCTTTCCCGGGTGCCCCAAGGCAACTCCCTCCCACTCTCTGTGCCGCTGGCGAGCACTTTATTTTCCTACAGCATGCACCAGAGTTAAGTGTCGCTTCGCTGTAGCCACAGCGAGCTTCCTGTGGCTGCTCGCACTGCGTGCCATCCACCGCTTTACCGCTTTCTCACCCGCTCGCTGCCCCAGTGGCTCCCCGCACCCCTCTGACCGCAGGCGAAGAGCATGCCGCTTCCCGAGTGGCTTTGCGGCTCAACGGCAGAGCTGCAGGTACGCGCAAGGGTTTCGCTACGATTTGGGCTTCACGTAACAGGGAGGAAGTGGGCTCCGGGATTTGGCTACGTCCAGTCTGACGGCACCTTCCGGCATTTTCCCAGGTTTCTTCCTTCAGCCCCAGCAGCTGCTGACTGTGTTAAACACCAGGATCAATCCCCGGGCGCAGGTCAGAGCCCCGGGGCTTTTCCTCCTCTGTGGGTGCTGGATGTGACAAGCATCAGCAGCACGGGGGGTCACCCCAGGAGTTGATGGAGGCGAAGATTCCTCCAGAGTGAATGGAAACAATAAAATAAAACCCCTCCAGACTGCGGCCACCAGGTAAAACACACCAGCGTGCCATTTTCCTTCCCTGCCATGCTGGTAAAGTGACTCTAAGCCACATCTCAGTACATGGCTGCTGCTGTGCTGGATGGGCCTTTGAAAAAAGAAGGTGTTTGTCAACATATCCTTGTTTTGGCTGTGGTTATTGCCTGGGACACTGCTGGGAGGGAATGATGTGCCTGGAGACACTGTGACCGGTGAGTTATGTGACATGGAGATGCTGAAACTCAGGCCTGGCAGATGCCCTGGGGTGAGGATTGAGGCTGGCAAGGCTGACGAGAGCACGTGCTGGTCTTGTCTTCCCCCTCAGCATCCCCGGGACCAGGGCTTCCTTCTCTGATGTGTCGGCACAGCTCCATTTTAGGGCATTTGGAAACCATATTCAAGTGGCAAACGAGAAAACCCCCTTTGCTGCATGGTGCTGCCCCTGCCTTCCCCACGGTACTTCCCAGCCCTCCCGCGGGAGCTCCCAGCGGGCCAGGACCGCAGGAAGGCGGATGTGAGGGGCACGGGAGATGGGGAGGCAGCAGGCTCAGAGAAGCGGGGAGGTGAGTCGGTTTGACCCGGGCCTGATGAAACGGGGAGAAATACAGTGTAGGTGTCCGCAACACCGCGAATTGGGGTCCGGGGAGGGGTGACAGGTGACAGCTGAGGGATACGGTGTGTGAGGGGGAGAGGGAAGCACGGTTCACTTTTCTCCAGGTTTTCTTTCCCCTCACGTTGTGATAATTGTGTTTGCAAGACCAAATTAACACTCTTAAGTGTGAAGAGCACAACTCAGCCCTGGGAAGGAAGGCGCAAACAGCCTCCCCCCAGGAGGACACCTGCTTCTCCTTGACCGCAGCAACAGCTCCGTGTAACCCCAAAGAAGGGCTGCTGCGCCCAAATCCATGCACCCAGCATCTGCCCAGAGCCCTTCCACCCCCTGCCGTCACATCACTCGTTAGGGATGCGTTCCTTTTGACTTCTCCTTTATCTTTGTTTTGGCCAATTATTCATACTGAAAAAAAAAAATCCTCCTTTTTGGGGGGTTTCCAAGCCTGAATGGTGATGACTTGTTGACTCGTGCATCCACCACTGGGGAGAGCTGGCAGGTACTGACCCCGCTGTGGTCTGGAGGGTGCAGGCTGACCTGCGCTCGAGTGCTGACAAGAGCTAGAGAAACGAAGGCAGGCGACATTCTCCTTTTCTGTTCGCCGTTGCTCCTGAGGGAAAAACACCAGAAAGCTCCCAGCCAGGCAGCGTTTCTTCCGCAAGAAGGGGTTTGCTGTCATGCTCAGAACAGGTAACTCAGAAGAAGAGCACCCAGTGACTCCCAGTGCCCTCCACTGCTTATGTGTGATTGCTGGTAGAGACCTCTCCAGCCTTGCTGCAGAAATGCCTCTGAAGCCACTTCTGCACGTGCTTTTTCTTCACTGCGCGGTGGGATTTTTTTATCAAATCTATGTAGAAAGATACTCTATTGGTGCCAGGCCAAATTTTTGCTCAGCTTTTCCTTCACGCTTCTTCCGACAAGCCACCACTGACTTGCTATTATTTATATTCCGGTCATTCTTAGAGGAAGTGATGGAAGCTCCAGTACAGCAAGTGGTCTAAAACCATACAGCAAAATACAGCCCCACACTGAAGAGTTTGCAGGCTTGGAGAGGCAGGGCCTTAGCAGGAACGAGTGGCATGACCTGGGTGGAAAGATCGGATTTTTCACGCTGCCCAGAATCGCTCTGTAGTAGGAGATGAGGATGAAACTCGATCGCTTTGCCTTTAAAATCGCAAGCTGAAAAAAAGCCAAATGCATTTCAGCAAATAATCCAAGGAGCAGGGCTGCCAGAAACCCCTAAGTGAGAGCAAACAATCCTTATCTGGCAAAGTTCTACGTTACTTAACACCAGTGGAAGTTTAAAGGCATTTGTTTGTTACTGTTACACACAAGGCATCTTTTCTGGGCCGATCCTGTTATTAGGGTTAGTCCCCGAGTATTCGTACCAGCACTTGTTCGTCTTCCCACTTGCTCCACTGCAGTCTGATTGCTGGAAATGGTGATTGCCAGGGACTGTAGAATTTTTTTCCAGATCTGAGGCCTCAGAGCGCTTGAGGAGGAGATAAATATCGTTGTCTTACGCCGTTTGCCTTGTGACCAAGGATAGAAATGTCACTTTGTTGTTTTCCTCCCCGCCACCAGCAGTGCAAAATGAACAAGGGCGTCGGATTTCAAGACTGGTTGGCTCAAAGGAGGACTTTGTTTGCGGAGTCCGGCTCGAAAGGGCGTTAAAAGGACTGTAATCCCAAAGAGAGGGAAAAGGGGTGACCTTTTGGTGATCTTCTGGGGAAAGGGCGACAGTGAAAGTTCGGCTCCGCGACCATTAACTCAGCTCTGTAAATCAGTGTGAAGGAGTTAACCAAATGTCAAATGACTGGGACACAGGGAGCCCGAGAGTCGCTTATCAGCAATAGCTACATGGTGAAAAAAAAGAAAAGATCGCACGATAGTGACCCAGTGGGAAGTGGTTATAATTCCTCTTAGGAAAGGGACTGGCAGGGTGATCACCTCTTCCTGCAACAGCAAACCCTCAGACCCAGCCCCTCGGATGGATGTGAGCCAGGATCACCCAGGAGTGATGGAGAAGTACTTTTCCACCCCCTGCCTTTGGCTGGCGGGTCAGAGCTACCCGGCTCCGCTGGGGTTGGTAAAGCCCAGCACACGCCTGACACCCTGCCCGGAGGCTCCTGCCCACACCACCCACCTCTGGCGCTGCCCAAGAGGAAGAAGATAAGGCCAAGTCACAGATCCTGGCCACCAAAATGTAAAAAAACCAAAAAAACCAAAAAGAACTAAAAAAACCCACACAGCGGTTTTACTTCAAAGCCTTGTACCTGGCAAGGCAGCAGCACGGGGTTGGGGAGGTGCGAATCGTCACGGGGCTGAGGGCATCACCGAGGAGTCCACCTTGGCTTCCTGCAGAAGTGTCTCGGTTGGCAAACAGGCTGAGCCGAGGGCTCGGCGGTGGCTGGGCGGTGTTTTATCTCGCTTCTTCCATCAGAACTCATTTGCATGCAGAGGTTTGGATTTTGAGACCATTTAAGGTTAACTCATTGCAATATGTTAATGGCCTGCTTTCCCGGAGGAGCAGCCGGTGGGGCGTTTGGGAGCTGGGAGAGCAGAAGTCACGCTCCGGCAGCGGGATGGATGGTCTCTGATACATTCATGCCTGGGGTTGCTGCACGCCCAGGACATCCCTGCAGTGTCCTCAGCTCCTTCCCAGCCTTGCCAGCCCCACACCGTCGTGCCCTGAGCTCAATCCCTCTCTCTCTCGCCCCAGAGAGGGGCTGGAAGCACCACATGCCATGCCAGGAGCGGTGTCCGGCCGCCCCACGGCACACAGGGATGCTCTCTGCTTTCTCCCTCTCTTCTCTCTCCCTCTTTCTGCTCATCACGGAGCTCATCTCAATTGCTTTGCTGTAAGAGCCCTTCCTTGCTGCTGGCTTCAGTTGAAATTGGCCAGTGGATTCAAACCGTATCGTGGGCGGCTGATAGACAGGCAGACAGACAACGTGATTGTGAGAGCTTCATTTCTGTAAGAAATTGGGCTAAAAATGACTCCTTATCCCAAGGGAGCTCGTCCAGCTTGTCTCCGACTGAAGTATGCAAAGCAGAGAGAAAACACTACACAGACAGCAATGGTCAGGGTGCTAATTTGAAATCCACAGTCCAAATTTCTCCCCTGCCACAGGGTCTCTATTTGGTCTCCAGCAAATCACATAGTTTTTCTAATCCTCTATTCCTTTTACGTAAGACAGAGACAAAGGTTGGGGTTTTTTACCTTTTGGAGAGGGTATGATGGCTAAGTAAATTAGAAATCATGAGGTGCTTCGATACTTCATCTAAACCTATTGCCTCAACCTGGTGCCATCAAAGCATATAATACCATTAAAAAAAATTAAAAAATAATAGCAAAAATAGACTTCCGTTGTCTGGGCCCACAAAACCGAGAACCACACGGGTTTGGAAACAAGGTCCTACTCAGGAGGAGGTACAGATACGGCTGCGCTGGGGTAAAGGAGGTACCAGCATGCTATTGCATCTGGAAACGTACTAGCACACACCGAAATCACAGCCTTCTGCATCACTCGGCAGCGGGGTTAGCCTGAGGAAGAAGAGCTAAATCTTGTCTTTCCTCACACAATGATTGAAAGGCGAAGCTAAAATGCTCCCTCCAATCTTTCCAGGTTATAATAGAGGGGCAAACCCCACCAGGGAGGCTGCGGGAGCCTGTGTCTCTAGTTAGGAGTACTCGGCATGGCAAACCCTGTTTGTCACAGGACAGGGGAGCTGTGGTATTGCAGCTGCCGCTCCCTGTGCAGGGATGTTATTCTGCCTCTAGATTTGTGGTCTGATGTTCCTGAACATTTGCAGTCTCTGGGTGAGCCCGTAAGCCTTCAGTTTTATCACATTAACATGGAAAAGTGTTGGCTACCTTCAAACCGCTCTGGGGATAATATTTGAAGCAAAGGGATAATGTTTTGCGAGCAAAGGAGGTCCGAAATAGTGATGTTTTCTTCCCATTAGTGCCAACCAGCCCTTCTGTGATGGGTGTTCGCTGGCTGGGGGAAATGAATCGGTGACTGCTGCCCATCCCTAATAGGATTTATACTCCCAGAACTGAAATCACCCACACAAGCAAGGCTAATGCCGTCACTTGCCAGCCCTCTCAAAAAAAAAAAAAAAAGCAGTCATGGACTCCATGCAAATTGAATCATGGCTGCCAAATTCCCCCTGGGGATGCAGGAGCTGAGAGCTCCCTTCAAGCCTAGTTTTCTGCTAGGGACCCACGGCTTCCTGGGAGAGCATCATCCCATGAGTGAGCGACTTCATCCCGGCCCCACAGAGATGAGGATGTTGCTGTCTTGTCAGCGTGCTCCCACCGATACGCTATTGCTGTCATCAAGATGGAGCCCTTTCAGTGTCCTCAAGGACCTGTGCTGGTGCGGTATTGTGTTCTGCCACAAAATGACCTCCCTCATATGGTGTGAACTTCACTTGCTCTATCGTTGCCTTCCTCCTCCGTCCTCATTCCTTTCCCTCAGTACTTCTGCAATACTCCCGAGGCACTTCTGAATCCATCTGACCTCTGGCTGTCTTTAGTCATCCTTCTAGCCGAGTTTGCAGTGGGAAAAATTCCCCTTCACTTATGCTGTCTTGTTGCTTGAGCTGTGACACGGGCTCAATCTTGGCCTTAAAACTCAAAATCAGAATGGCCCTTTCCCAAGGAAGACCTCTCTGGTGCCGGCCGGGGAAGACAAGGAGAACAGGCAGAAGATCAGTCCGTGGGGCAGACTCTTGTGCATCCCCATTGGAGGAGAACAGGCAGTTTGACCGAGCCGCTTCTCCCCTTCACCCCAGCTTGCCGCCCAGCTCGTCCATCTGATAAATGGCAGGTTGGAAGGGCGTTGGCATCGATGCTTTCTTTCCAATGGACTGTTTTTCTAAGTTCACATCAAATCACGAGGAAGGGTGTACTCTGGTTCTGCTTCCTTTTGACCTCTCGTTAGCTCTTGGCCGCAAGAGCTGAGGTCCCACGCTTGTGTTTCAGCCTGTTTGTAGCGGTGCCTTTCAGCCGGGGGTGTGCGTGTGTGTGTGTGTTTTGGTTTGGCTTGGCTTTGTTCGCCTTTCCAAAGATGGGGCTGATGAGGAAGACGGCAGGGAAAAGTTGGATGAAGAAGAAGAGGCAGCTTTTGCGGTTGGGGCGCGAGTCAGCAGGCGCAGGTTCTATTTCTGGCACCGCAGCAAAACTTCCTGGATGCTGCTGGGGCGAGGGCAGCTCCCACCATCCCCAACCTCGCCTCGCCTCCCTCCCGCCAAACCCACGAATGCTCCGGGACGCGGGGAGGGATGCTCCCGGGATGAGGGGGGACGGGGCACCGGCTCTGCCGTAGGGCTGCGAGACGGCACCGCGGCTCTGCCTCGACCCCGCAGCATCCTTTGGGGGGGGGGGATGGGGGGGGGGGGACTGCACTCGCTACCGCAGCCCGCTCAATAAAGCCCCCCCTCGTCTTTGCCACGGACCGCCGGGCCCCCCCGACAAGGCGCTCCTTTGTGGCGGGGAGGCGGGGGGCGGCCGTGCCGTGCCCCGGGGGGGGGGGCGGGCGGCGGCGGCGGCCCGGGAGGGCGGTCGGTCGGGTGCGCCGGGGGAGGAGACAGGCGGAGGGCGGCACAAAAGGGGCTGCTGCAGCCCTGCCCGCTGCCGCTGCCGGCGGGGGCTCGCCTCGCCCGGGCTCCGCATCGCATTGCATCGCATCCTTTTCCCGCGGCCGGGAGGAGGTGCCGGGCCGCTCCGCTCCGCGGCGGCGGCGGAGGAGGAAGAAGAAGAAGAGGAGGAAGGCGGAGGGGGGCTGCGGGCTCGCCTCGCCTCGCCTCGCCTCGCCGCGGCCGGCGCCGAGCCATGCCGGGGGGCAGCGGGCGGGCCGGGGGCGAGCGGCAGCCTCGCCCCGCCGGGGGCCCGGCGGGCACCGACGCTGCGCCGGCCGGGGGTGAGTGATCGGGCGGGCGGCGGGGCTGGGGGCGGGGGGGCGGTGGCAGCGGCGGCAGCGGGACACCACCACCACCCCCCACCCCCCCGCGGTCCGGTTCCCCCCCACCATCCCCACCCCCGCTGCCGCCACCTGCAAGTTGTGCCCCGGCCCCCGGGGGTGCGGCGTCATCCCCTGCGGGCACTGCCGGAGAGGCTTCCCCCGCCTTCCCGCTCCTTATTTATTTATATTAGTGTTATTTTTTTATTATACTCTTCCCCCCCCACCCCCTTCCACGCCCCCCCATAATCCCGGCATCCCCTGCTAGGGAGCATCGGCGACGGGGAGGAGGGAGGCGATGCTGCCGGCCCCCTGCCCGCAGATGCGGGGCTGGCCGGGGATGGAGATGCAGCCTCCGGCCGGGGCACTGCAGCGAAGGCCCATCTGCTGCCCGTCGCTGGGCTTGCGAGGAGGGCACGGGCTGGGGATGCGTGCCAAGCCTGCAGCAAGCGAGAAAGGAGTAACAGGAGTGTGCGCGTGGGAGGGAAAAAAACATACATACAAATATATGTGTATGATCATCATCAGACCTCCCCTCTGCATGTCAGATAGGGGCTGGCCGCAAAGGGACGCGGGTACCCAAGTTGTCCCCGCTTGTGCAGGGCTGTCGGGTTGTTTGTGGGCTGGAAATAGCTGTACGTCCTGCTGGAGAGGCACAGGCTGGCGTTGCTCTGTCCTTGCGAGAGTTTTGCTCCCTGGGTGAGCGTGACAAGGGTGATGGGGGAACACGGCATCTGCTGCAGCTCTAGACTTGCTCAGACAGCTCGGCAAGGGAGGGAGTGCGGAGCGGGATGGAGAGAGGCTCCTCTCAGTGCCTCAGCCCGTGGTTTTCCTCCGGGGATTTCCGCAGGCTGCGTTTCTGTGAGCTGCGCCTGGGTTGTTCGAGAGCCCTGCCTGTTTTCCCAGAGCCAAAGCTGGGGTCTCACTTCTCTCCCACCCCAGGGCAGAGCTCTGGTCAGGAGACAGCCAGCCCCTGTCTCCAGCACACGGTGGGGGTGCCCTCCCTCCCAGAGAACGGCTTTCCAGTAAACTCCAGATCCCTCCCCTTGAGTGGGAAGTTCAAGCCCGTGAAAACACTCAGTGGCACCACTGCTAACAAGCATGCCTTGAGTCACCAGGAACCTCCAGCCTTATGCAAAATGAATTTCAAATTCCCGCCTACTCCTGTACCTGTCTCCCCCAACCCCAGCAGGGAGTGAGTCAGCAGGGACTTTTCAGGCCCCAGCCCCAAAGGGTGGCTCTCGTGCTCTGTAGATCCCACCTGCAGAAGCAGTCTTCAAGTCCAGCTGGAGTCTGTGGTTTAGGAAGCACTTGCAAGTCCCTGTTGCTGAAGTCTGGTTGCTGCCAGCTCCTCTGAGAAGAGCTGAAATCAAGCAGGACCTGCCATTGCTTGACCCTCAGACAGCGCAGAGCCATCTCACAGGGGAGGGAAAACCAGCGAGTTCACCACCCTCCAGTTTATAAAGCCCCCCTAAACACAGCTGTAGCACCTCTGCTGTTTGTTCAGGCTCGGTAGTAGTGCTGGGAACACGTCCTGCACACTGGGGTGGGAGAAGAGCAGTCCTTTGAGCTATTCCTGGGGAGCCTCCAGCCTCCCTGTAGCATTATAAAGCAGGCTTTGAATGAAAGCCATTGCGAACCGCAGAAGAGGAGCGAAGCTGCGACTCTGCCACTGCATGTCATAAAAGTCCCTCAAAGATTTATAGCTCCTCTACACCCTCAGGTGGTTTTGCAGTAGTGGTAAGAAATCCACTGCAAGGTACAACATTCCCTCCCTGCGAGGACTCTGTTCTACCTGCATAGCTTGTTTATTAATGCCCTGGATATGGCAATTACATCCTTAGGAGAGGGGAGAGATTCTGGCTAGCTGCAGGTGAGTTTTCTTGCCCTGTTCCTAATGCGGTGGCCCAGCTGCTGCCTCTTGTGCTGGCACACTTCTGGTCCTAGGTGCTGCTGAGGCTCATCTTCATCAGAGGTGCCCAGAAGGTGAGGGACCACTTCTGAACTGGGCTGAGGGGCTGAGCTGCTGCCCGCCTCCCTCCCCACAAATGCGGGTAAGGTTGGAAAAAGGAACTTGCCTGCCTGGCACGCAGGAGGTCAAGAAGAGGAGGTGGAACTTAGTGCGTGTGTTTGCATGGATGTGAGCTTCAGGGGATGCTCGCAACTGTAAACATTTATCCAGAGGACTTGTGCCCGACAGGGACAGCTGGTCTGGAGGGTCGCTGTGGTCACAGAACCTGCTTAACCTCGGCCAGGCGCACAGCAGCGAGTGCGGATACGCTCGGTGTGTTTGCCCGGGGACCGTACCCATGAAGTTCGCGTGCTCGGGCGTTTCCCATACGCCTTGTGTTTACTTTTCTCCTTCTTCTCCCACGTGCAGCCGGTTAAGTGCGGTGTGACTTTGTGGCCTGCCAGATTGGCGTAACATGTTTATTGCGTGTCTTGCAGGGATGCTTGTGTGACCGCCGTGGGCGGGTGTTTGCTGGGTGCGTGTAGCAATGCACAGGTGTCCTGCCGGGCACACTTGCCATGCAACGCATGCACTCTTGTAGCGTTTATGCCCGCAATGAATGTGGGGTGTATAAGCAGCCATGGGTACAGCGGTTGTTCAGGACAGTGCGCGTAGACGTTATTGTGCACGTGTGGTGCGCGAGGGACACCTTAGGACAGACTGATTTCTCTCTCTGTCCCTCCCTTGCTTTGACCTGTCAGCAAACAGAGATAAACTCTGTCTCATGGCAGGGTTTGTAGCTGGGTTTTCAGCTTACTGTGTCTGAGCTTCCTCCTGCCTTGAGAATTAGCATTTTTAAGGTGGACCTGCTATCACGAATTGACATCTTCCCCCCCAGCCCCGCCACTGGATCACAAAGGTGGAGGGAGGAAGTGGGGGAATTTGGTGATGGATGGATGTGGCAAGCTTGACCAGCATTCATTCCTAAAGGCTGATTAGGTTTTAGGTGGGGTTAGTTGCTCTGAAATGAGCCCTTTGTACATTGTTGGAATCTGTGACCCAATCAGTGGGATGTAGCTGGAGGAGGTGGTGCTAACGAAGGCTGGTACAGCTGACAA
Organism: Larus michahellis; assembly: GCF_964199755.1. Classification (NCBI taxonomy): domain Eukaryota; kingdom Metazoa; phylum Chordata; class Aves; order Charadriiformes; family Laridae; genus Larus; species Larus michahellis. The sequence continues at coordinate 56,425,182 of NC_133896.1, read as the reverse complement.
TAACTCTGGCAGAGAGGGAGGCGGAGGGGGTACTGACTGGCACAAGAGGCGTCTTCACATCTTTAGGTCAGTGTAAAGGTGCCTCAGAGGGCTGGTTCATGTTATCAGCCCTGACTGTTGAAGAGCGTGGCTGCTGGTTGTCCCCACCTGCTTTTTCCCTGCCGTCACTGTCACCCATCAGTTCTGCAACAAGAGGTCAGGTTGCATCGCGTCTGTCCTGACGACAGGATGGCATCTTGTAGTACCACAACAAAGTGTTACAGTGGGATCTGAAATCTGGGGAAGGTAGGCACATGGGGCAGTGCAATGCAAGGAGACGTGGGGCTACGTCTGAGGGATGCCCGCTGGTCCCCACCCTGGATGCTCTTGGAAAGGTGGTGACGTATCTGCAGTGCACACGTGGACGGTGCCGTCAGGCTGGTGCCGCAGGCTGGTCTTGAGGAGCCTTGGCAGAGCTGTGTGGAGGGGGCAAGCCTGAGATCGTGGGCAGCTCGAGGTCAGGTTTGGGGTGCTTTGATGGAGTTAGGCGAGTGTGCCGCTAGGACGGGGCTGTGCCGCAGTAGCAGCTCTGTGCGGGATGCCAGCACCAGGTGCTTGTCCTAGGGGCCAGGGCAGAGTTGCAATTGCAGAGCTGCCGAGTTCCCCCTTCTCCTGGAGGAGGTGGGGAGAGATGTCACGTCCTGGAGCTGTGGTGTAGGGTGCACAAGAGCACTCCGTGCTAGCATCCCTGTGAAATGGCCTCTGGCTGCAGCTCTGGGGAAGGCAGAAACATGATTTCTTTACCTTCTTTTTCTGACTTCTTTGCGCTCCCTGCAGTGCAAACCCTTTGCTTCCCTCAAGCTCCTCCTGAAGCACAACAGGTACCTCCTGCTCCTGAAACCTCTGAATGCCTGGGACAGGGCGGGTGTATTTTTGTGCTCGGAAACTTGCCTGGTGGAGCAGACGGGCGAAAGAGTGCAGTGCTGCACACCCAGCGTTCATCGGGCAGGCTGTGGGAAGAAGCACGAAGGGGACTGGCTGCCTTACAAAAAGCGAGGGCTTGTTCTTGAGCCACCATTTAGGAAGTGATTATTCCCAGCTTTAGGATAGCAAAAGTTACCTGAGCTGCTTGCTGTGGGGGCCTTGGCCTTTCATACCGAGATAACCCCCCTGCCCAGTTGCATGTGCGGCTTGATGAGCTCAGTTAGGGTTCCCTGTTTCCCCAGCTAGGGGAGTGCCCAGGCCTGTGTCTAAATAAGCTGTGGGTTTGGGTTTGTTTGGTTTTTGGGTTTGGTTTTTTTTTTTTTTGCAAAAAATCAGCCTTGGCTGTGGGGTATGACCAAACTGAGCTCTGCCAGCGGGCTTTTTCAGCCCGTAAACACACAAGCTGCAGGCAGCAGGAGAGTTGGCTGTGGCTGTCCAGAGGGAGAGAGGCAGTGGGGGCAAATCCTCTTTCTGAGGATCATCTGCTTTGCATTTTATGGCAAAGTTTCTCTCCAAGGGCCTTGAAGCAGCCCACTAGCCTGCTTTTAATTAGACAAGCCCCTTACCTGGAGTAGAAAGGTGTCTCTCCTGTGTCCCACCCAGGGAAACTGAGGCACGGAGCAAGGTTGGGACGTGCTCCAGGGCTCAGCAGGAGAGCAGCAACTTGAGCACGACACTTCCCATACTGACTTCGCTGCCGTCCGTCTCGGAAATCCCAGAGAATGGCCGGGTGCGGGTGCTGAGCCAGGGGTTATCGATAACTTTCTAGTCACTGCTTGGATCCTGCAGCCCTTCTCACCGCAGATATCGCCTCTTTCTTGATCTGCTGCCTAATCTATAATCCCAGCTCCCTGCTGCCTTTCCCTTGGAGTACTGTTTTCCCCTCACTGTGCAAATCCTCACCGGTTGGGCCAGGGTTAGTGAGCAGAATCAGGCTCTTGTCATCTCTTCTTAAGGCTTAGGGGGTAATTTTTATTTTGGGATGCCGCTGCATGTGTCTCGCATGATACCAAAGCTGCAGCAAGCAGATTTGAAGCGTACCGAAAGACTAATGCAAATTAGACCTGCTGCACAACGGCTTCGGCAGCTGTGAAACCTGTGATCTAAACGCAGGTATCTGCCACGCTGACTTTATCTGCGTTTGGATCCCCCGTTTCGGCATGCAGGCACTGGAACAGAAAGCAAAAGAGGCAGCATGGCAAAGAGACGTGAAAGGGAGTCTCTCTCCTGCATGCTGAGCCCTTTGAGAAAGAAGGGGAAGGTAAGCTAGAGCCCTGAGATTTTAAGCAGGTTGCGCCGAGGCTGAAGAGAGGGCTATGGCAGTGCTTTCAATTCCTCCTTCCGTTGGCACAAATGCTTCTAGCCGGGCAGCAGGGAAAAGGAGGAGGACGGAGGCCTGTGCAGGCTGAGCATGTTGGGCAGGGAGAGGTCTCGGAGCCCGCGGGAGCCAGGTAGAGGCAGTGCTTTGGGGAGGAGGGTTTGCCTGCGCAGGGGCTGAGAGCGGATGGCGCTCGCTGCGTGCGAGGAAGTCCTGTTTTCCTGGAGCTCATAGCACCAGGGCGGCCCTGAGGCAGAGCAAAGGGCAGGGTAAATCAGGAGAAGAGGGCCTTGGAGTTGTTTAATGACCCCATTGCTGAGGGAGAGCCCGGCAGCCCTGATGTTCAGGGAGGCGATAGCTCCCGAAGGCAAAGGAGTGGGGCAGAAAAGCTGTCTGTGATTCTCCCCCAGCGTTATTTGTGCTAGCAAAACTGCCTCCAGAGTGTGTTTTTTTTTGTTTTGTGTGTTGTTTTTTTTTTTTTTTCCGTTCCCTTTTCTCCTCACCTGCCCCTGCAAGTCCTCTTCTCCTGGCTGTCTCAGTACTGCCCAGCTGCAGCTCTCGCCAGCTTACCATGAGCAATGGAGGCAAGATGCACCAAGCAGCCTCGCTGGAGGGGGACAGGATTCGCTGCTTTTTTTCTCCTGGGGGCCATATGAGGCCTCTGGAGAAGAGGTGGGTTAAAGAAATCGCCGTTTCCCCCATCAGCCCCGTGTCCCCAAATACCTCCCGTCATGCTGTTGTTTGGTGCGGGCCTGACTGTTAGCAAGTGGCCATTGTGCTCTCAGATATGTGCTGTTGGCACGGAGCCCCTGTAGCCTCAAAATCCCTATCTAGCAGCAACTTTTGGAGCCAGGGTGGTTGACCACACCTGCATTCAGCTTGGCCAGGGGGACGACGGGATTGCTTTTGCATAATTTAGCGATCTCTTGAATTATTTATAGTGCAGTTGTGCTTTGGAACAGAGTCTTCTCACTTCCCATGAGTGCTGGCGGGGGGGGGGAAGGGAAGGGGAGTTTGTCAGGCATCCAGAGTCCATCACTTGACGCTGAGGAAGTGCTGTGGGTTTCCTTTCTGCCCATGTTTGTTCGCACGTGCCCCTGAAATCCAGTTCTGGTTTGTGCATCACGCAGGTGCTGTGGAGCATCTCGGTGGCTTGGGACTGTGCGAGAGGTTCCTGAGTTCAGAGCCTTGTCTTTGCAGTAAAGAGACGGTGTCAAGCTGGAGACAGTGAATCTGGTGCTTGGATTTGGTCCCTGACTCAATTACAGTGCTGTGGATCTAGGGCAGGGATCATCCGCGCTGCTCTCTTAAAATATTCAGATGCTTGAGAGTATTTTCTTTTTATCTTTTGAAGGCCCATCTTGTCCTGCTGAAATGTTTTTTTTTTAGCTTTGGCATGACACGGTCCATTGGACTTTACAAGAGATCATCAGGACCTGAAGACTTGAAAGATCAGGTGGTTGAGCAGCAAACTGTGCAGCTGAAATTCCCATTATTTTTCAGTGATTAAACCCTGCAGAGCAACCAGTTGAGGGCAGAGGGAGACTGGGGCAGTTTCTTTACCAGCTCTTGCAGCAGAGGAGCATCGTGAAGATGAGCGGAGCACCCACCCCAGCTATGCATGAGCTTAATGCCCTTTGGCCCTCTGCCTTGCTGTGGCAGGTTGCTGTTCCGTGCACATGGGCTGTCCTGCTCCTGCCTCGCGTGTCCTGGTGACTTCAACATGAATGTGGTTCCCCACCCGGCGTTGCACATCCTTCTCGTGCACTACCAATTTTCATGGTGTGCTTACACATTAGTTTTGTCTTCCTCTTCTCCTTCCTTTCTGACCTGGCTGTGGCAGCTGACTTCTCAGAAACAGTTAGAGTTCAATATAAATGTATTACTGAAGACCTCAAAGGGGAGGGAAAGGGCTGAGAGTGGAGAGGGAAAGGAACTTGGCCGGTAATCAAGTGATTGTGGCAGTAAACGACTCTGTCTTACTGTACTTTTGAGCAGAAATGCTCAACTTCCCTGGTTTTATCTGCACCGTGTCAGTTTGTGGCTTTTGCATTTGTGTAAGAGTTGGCCAGACAATCACCAGATGTCCCTTGGACAAGCTGTGCTGTCCCACCTGACCCTGGTCTGGTTCTTGGGTTCTTCAACCTGAAACAAAACCCATTCTTTCATCGAATGGTTTTACGTCTTGTCAGGGACATCCCCAGCTGGCTAAATGCAAGATTCCTCCTCATCCCTCTCAAGAAATAAGGCAATCTAAGGGAAGAATGTGAAGACAAATGGTCCCAAAACCTGTCTGATGTCCAGGATGGCATTTGATTTCCCTGGTGAAGACTAGCTCTCTGCCTCTTTCCCTATAGACCTGCTCTCAGTCCTTTCCGCTTGGTTTAATCTGGAGATCAGGGTACTGCTTTGCTTAGTGAAAGGGAGTGTTTGTACAGAAGAAGTAAACATATTGTGGAGACCCAGGCCTGCTGCAATGCCTGTAAACAAGATCCAGCCGTCTGTGGGAGGCAGAAGAGAGATTTATGTGACCCTGAGTTAAGTGCATTAGGAGGCTTTTGATTTCATTCTGGGAAACTGCCCCTTTTCGTGGTACCATATGCCTGTTACCGACATAGAGCCGTGACCGAAGATTTGATTCGTGTGGATTTAATCCAAGGGGCTGTGATGCTGCAGTCAGGAGGATTACATAAACAGGGGGTTGACTCTGCTAGCCAGAGCCCGAGGTGCTCTACAGAGCCCCCGAGCCTGTGCCCTTTGTCCACCCCAGAGGTGGGAGTCCAGGCTGATTCACTTCTGCCTTGGGGCAAGGCACTGGAGAGCGCGCTCTGCCTATCAGCGCTTTCTTTCCGAAAATAATAACAAAGTGAAGTGGCAGCGGGGGATCCAGGCGGCACTGTGTCGAGGTCTTGCCTAAGTCTTGAAAGAGGAAATGAAGAACAAAGGCAGAAGAGACAAATAAATAAGGGTCTGTTCTTGATCCAAGAAAAATTCCCATGGGTTCGTGTAACATTTCTCGGGAAGATGCGACACTCCCAGGGCTGGAGTTAGTTTTTGAGAAATAAAAAGGGGAAGAGGCAAGAGAATGAGGAGGAGGTTGTGTCGGGGATGGGGAGGAGAGAAGGAGTGAGAGACACCCTAGAGAAACCTCTCAGCATGGAGTCAGGTTTCTCCGGCTGCTCCTGGTGAAGAGGGGTTAATGCTCTTTGCATGGGATTGGCTGGTCACCAGGCATTCGGAGAAGAGGGGGATCCGGGGGCTGCCAAATGGGACCCCTGTGGCCTGAAAGGAGGGGAGGAGGGGAAGGAAGAGGCTGGGAAGGCTCTTCCAAACAGTAATAGATCGGCTACTGTGGGAAAGTGAGTGCACTGCCAAACCCCAAGTGGTTGGTGATGGATGGGGGAGGAAAGAGGGCGGGGATGGAGGGCCAGCTCTTCCCCGTGGCCACTAGGATCTTACTGCCATTCCGTGGCCTCTCTTTATTTATTGTCTTCCTGGGGTTTAATTACTCCCCTCCTTGATCCGTCTTGGAGAGCTTTTATCCCGGGGATGCACAAACAACTGCCACCCGCTTCAAAAATAGCTGGAGGCAACGTGGTGCCTGCCTGCGTGGGTCTGTGCACTCTGCCCATCACCGTGGCATCAAGCACTTCTTGCCTCCCTCTAACTGCCTCACGCCGGGCCCACAGGGCACCCACTTCACCTTTGTCTGGGCTGTTCAACCTGCATCTCCCTGTTGCTTGGGCTGTCACCTGGTCCCCAGAATCATAGAATGGTTTGGGTTAGAAGGGACCTTAAAGATCATCTAGTTCCAACCCCCCTGCCATGGGCAGGGACACCTCCCAAGAGACCAGGCTGCTGAAAGCCCCATCCAGCCTGGCCTTGAACACTTCCAGGGATGGGGCATCCACAACCTCCCAGGCAACCTGTTCCAGTGCCTCACCACCCTCACAGTGAAGAATTTCTTCCTAATATCTAATCTAAATCTACCCTCCCTCAGTTTGAAACCCTTGTCCTATCATTACACTCCCTGATGGGTCCCTCCCCATCTTTCCTGTAGGCCCCCTTCAAGTACTAAAAAGCCTCTATAAGGTCTGCCCGGAGCCTGCTCTTCTCCAGGCTGAACAACTCCAACTCTCTCAGCCTGTCCTCATAGGAGAGGTGCTCCAGCCCTCTGATCATCTTCATGGCCCTCCTCTGGAGCCGTTCCAGCAGACACCCTCCTGCTTTGCACAGGGTTTATGTGCATGGTCTGGCACATGTCTGCCATGTGCTCTTCACCATGGGTCCTCAGCTCCGAGGGTAATCTTGGTGGCCCATTTTGGTGCTCTTCTCAGGATTTGTGACTCCTATTCCCCTTGCTTGGCATATGGCCTGCCAGGTTCTGCTTTGAAAGCAGTTACCTTCTGCTGCTTCTTCCAGATCCCTCCTTGTGATGTGCTCCTTCCCTGATGCTGCTGAGAGGATTTCGCAAGCTCATGGTAGTTGAACAGTGCTTAAAGTTCTGTGATTGTGAGTCTCTGAGGATGTATCTACATGATCCACAGTTTTGGTGAGAAGTGAACTGGTGAAATGATTTTGAAAGCTTCTGCTGGTCAGCTGCTTGTTCCCATGCCTAGGCACTTTTCTTGAAGCTTATTTTTAACCCAGTTAGATCTGCTGCTGCTTTGGCTTTACAAAGCAGACTTTCATACGATTGACAACTTGAATTTGTACAACTGAGGGGTGGTGAGCTGTGAAGGTGGTGAGTGAGGGGAGAGAACCTAGGAAACAACAGCCTGTGTTACCACACGCCTCACTTGAGGTCTCTGAAAGCATCCTTTTCTTTTATCCTCAAACAAAATGGTTTTGTCCTGTCCCTCTCTGCAAGACACCGAGACTAGCTGGGAGTTCTCGCATACCTCTCTGATTACCCCATGGCCCGTCTGAGGACATAAGTTGCTTTTTTGTGCAGTTTTGTCCCTTTTTCATTTCCTAGGCCTTGTCTCATGATGGAGCATTCCTTCCCTGTAAGACGCCAAAGTCAAGAAGCGGAAGAACCAGCCAGCTCCCCTTTGCAGTGCTGTATTTAGCTGGGAGAAGGGTCTTGCATCCTTGGGGGGTTTGTGTGTGTGTGTGTGTGTGTGTGTGTGTACTGTGGAGTGTGTGTGTGTACTGTGGAGTGTGTGTGTGTACTGTGGAGTGCAGTGAGCAGTGCCTCAGCTCACCCTCTGATGTCTTGAGAGACCCGATCTTGGAGCCAAGTGGTGATGCAATTGCCAGGGCCATCACAGCAGTTTTCGTGGAAACAGATGTTTTGAGGAGGCAGTAAGCAGGGTTGAGGAAAAGTCCTTCCAGGATATCAGGCATAAGGAGAGAAGAGGATAGGAGAAGTGCTGTCTCTCCTTTAGCAGAAAGAGCGCTTAGACTAGTGTTGCTGAGAAACTAAAACCGTGGCTTCTGAGAGCATCTGAAGGATCAGAGTGTGCTGAGGCATCTCTGGAACCATGGGAATTCCTATGGTGAGACTGGCTTTATCTGGAGAGAGGAGATTAGTTACAAGGGAGCCCAGTACAGCTTAAGGATGCTGAGAAGAATATTTGGTAGATTCCAGTGGAGTTGGAAAATCTAGCTTGAAGTTTTCTTTAGCGTGCAGTACTGTGCTCTTGTGATGTCCAAGTGTTTCCTGGATAAAATTATATTGGTGTCTCATAGGCCATTATTGGATTTCGGTAGACTTTTCTAGTCTTCTCTGAGCAGATCTTCTTTTAAACCGGGGGCTGGAGAATTATATAATTATGCTGCTATTAGTATTATGGTAGTTACAGTAAGAACAGTCTGTTCGAGTGGAGGGTTTTATAATGGACTCTGAAGGTGTGCAGATGCTGGTCTGTTCTGCTGACTTCTGAAAGATCAGTCTTGAGCCAAAATCCTGTCTAGAAAGACCACTTTATCTCCCATGTGCTCTGTAGGGAGGGTTAAGAGCTGCTTTGTGTGAGAGTGTACAGCTACCTCGCTGTGGCTGGAGTTGTGGCATCTAAAATAACCATGGCCTAGTCCACCAAAAGATCAGGACAAGACACTTGAAAAGGCAGTGGAGGCAGTGAAAGCCCATGTGTGTGGAGAAAAGTGTGGAGTCCAAAAGTAATGTGCTTCCAGGTGTTGAGAGGTGAGCAGCCATGGTACTTAAAAAGCTGGAGGCTTTGTATTGTGTCCAGCTTGGTTTCTGTACGCGGCAGATTGTAGCTACTGGCATGGAGCACTTTGGTTTCCTACACGAGCATGTAGGAGAAGACATCTGTTTTCTTTTTGACCGCAGGTGTGTCTGGTCAGTTGAGGCCTAGCAAGGCCTTACACGCAGCCCTGAGGTTTGTGGTTGATATGATGCACATCATGCGTCTGCCTTCAGTGGGAAGGGGAAAGCAATGCCTTGGTTTCTCAGCTGATGCTCTAACCCTTCCCTGGTCAACCTCACCATAGCCTCGTGTAGATTCACCCTTTAGCTGTCGTGTATTTTTTTTTTTCCTCCACCCAGTTTTCTTCCTGGCTTGATGACACCCATTAATGGTGTGTCGATGGCAGCTCTGGAAGTCAAATGGATGCTATGGTGGCACCCTGTTGAGAGCGGTCACCTTCTATCTCAGCTCACCTCCCTGTTGAAAGGGAGGGAAGAGGCTCAGGAGAAAGCCTCTGTCACCCTTTGCCTCACCTTACTTGGAGAGTGGATGGCTTGCTCCAGCTGGTTGTGTTGGCAGCAGTCAGTGGTACCTTGTGGTCAGTTGCCTCGAAGTGGCAAAGGAAACGTGTAGCATGAGGTATTGCTGTTTTGCATTAGCGCTGTGGGCAGCAGCTCTTGATGAAGGTCATGGAAGAATGTTGTCTTCTGTCCTTGAAACTTGAACGGAAGCTGATATGGACCTGCTTGTGTTCAAACCACCTTGTACTGTGAGTCCGCCAGAACTTCCTGCTGACATCCTCCGAGCTTGCAGTCCCTGAGAACACCACAGCATCCTTCACGTGAGAGAAGTGCTAAGCCCTAGCTACCTTCTGGTAGATCCCGCTTCTCTCCACTTTCCCTGCTCTCCAGCTTTGTAGGATAATCTTCTCTTCCTATCCTTAAGCACAGTCCTGCTGTCCCTGAGCTAGTCACACTTCAGTTGTAGACAAGCAGCAGGTTTTATGGTTTCTCCTTACTTTCATGGATGTTTGTAGGGCAAAAGTAAGTTGAGAATTTGGTGTGTTTTGAGGTACTGGGACCCTGGCGTGTGTTGTGATGCCTGTGCCCTGTGGATGGCAGGTAGACTCGTACTTTCAGAAGTGTGGAGCCTGTTCATCTGTCTCTAGCTGGAGCAGAGAGAGAGAGTTTGGCCCTCGGTGTGGAGTGGGGGATGGAAGTCCTGCTGGATTTTAGTCTGCTGTGTGAAAGCGATTCTAATTTGAATTGTTGCCTTGTGGTGAAGTCTCTGAGTGATGGGCAAATATGTTACTGCATGGGTGTTATGGGATAACTTTAGGCAGAGGAGACGAGCATCTCTGTATCAGGGGAAAAACAGAAGCTTCTGACTTGTCCTCCACAGCAGCTTTTCTCCTGTAACCATGGGAGAGGTCTACAGAGTCTTGAGTCCCATGCCCTAACAGGACGGAGTGTGGGATATCATGCATCCAGCAGCCTGTTGCATGGCCTCTTGCCAGTGTCCTCCAGAAGAGAACATTAAGACTGGTGAATTGCCAGCTCTTAGCGGTGCATATCTTTCTTTCTGGCTCCTTGAAAACCAGGATATGATTTCAGGATGGTATAAATCAACTGGTCACTTGATATAATGGCAAAGTAAAACGGTAACAGGTGCCTGGGGATAACTCAAATGCATACCACTTCTAGCGTTCCTCCTCTGAAAGCCCTTCCCCTGCATGGCAGAGACGTAAGTTCTTCAAGCAAGGAAGTATCAAAGGGATTCCTTACAAAAAGAAGCTTTCAGCTTCTCTTGCTGAGTCTGAATGTCGCAGAAGTGGTTTATAACTGCATGTTCCCTAAAGAGCTTTGTCTTAATGGAGCTGACTGTCCATTCTCCTTCTGGCTTTTTCTTCTACTTGAACATTAAAGCTTTTCTTGCTGTTGTTTTTAACCTGACAGCAACTTGATCACTCTCCCTGAGATCAAGTTGACTTCCTCCCCCCCACCCCAACTCAAAATTGTCAAAAGGGAAATACCTCTTCTTGCTGTTTTCTGTGTTCCTGGTAACTGATGGCTGCTTTGTGACAGAGCAGCTGCGCTCTTTTATGACAAGCTGAGATGTGTCCCTGACTGGTACCTCCTTTCTCATTTCCACCATGCGTAAACGTTCTGGATGGGGAAGGTGGGTAATAACACCTCCCTCCCCTGCTGGCCTTTGTCTCCAATTAGCTGCCACTCGAAAGACATATCTTTCACTACAGCACTGATCAGAGAATATGGGAAGGGATATATGATGGTTTTTAGCATCTCAGCCCACCCAAGGGTGTGTGAGCGCTCTCCACTCCCCAGCAGAGGAATCCCTGGCATGTGAGAATGGAGGTGGTTCCCAGGGAAGAGGTTTTTGAAGAGGACACGGCTTGCTGCTTTGCTTTCCTCCTTTTAGGAGGGGATAGGAAGTGGGTTCACGTTCCCACTCCCTAACAAAGACAACGGAGCGGTGAAACTTGCCTCCCGGGACATGTCGGCAGCAAATCAGCAGAGGGTACTGCAGGGCCAGCTTGCATTGGCAGAGCCGCAGGGAGGGATGCGTGCACCAGCCCGGCACTCCCAGGCGCAGGCTGCAATAACAGGGGGGACACGCAGCCGCCCAGGGGCCGGGTTCTGCCAGCAGGTGAAGAGCTGCGGGGCCGTCTGCCCAACCTGACGCATACATGCAAATGTCAGGCGAGGAAAATATGCTTTACTCCTTAGAACCGCGTGTCCCGCTCTGTTGACACGGCGTCCCAGAAAGTGAAGCAGTTTGAATGTCAAGAGTTGCGACCTTTTGTCTGGGAATCTACCATGGCACGCGGAGCATGGCAGCCATCTGGGAAGAAGATGGAGATGTGCCTTGTGTGACTCCTCCAGCACTTATCCTTTGTCCTGGGCTGGCCCAGAGGAAGCTGGCTGCCCTGCATTTGTGTGTCCTGCAGGAACTGGAGTGAAACCAACATTACCTGGCAGCCATTGGGATTGCCTTATTGGAGCAGGTCAGCCGTTCATCTCGCCTGGGGTTCAGCATCTGAAAGAGCAACCTGATGTCTGGAGGTAACGCCTTGGAGAAGGCACAGGACACCCGACTGGAGGAAGCTGTACTAATTTACCGGTAAGGGACACTTTATTCTGACAGACAGTTGCTGCTAATTTAGTGTTTTCAGCTTCCTTGTGCCTTCTTTTACCCATGCTTCAAGACGGAGTGAAAACTGATGACATGTAAGGAAAAGGCACTGGATACTCCTCTACCTTGCAAGTGATCTCACTGCTGCAGCAAGATATTAACAGAGCCTTAAATGAACAAAAATAAACCAAACCTGGACAGGATGAAATGCTTCTCAGGGGCCTCTTGTTTTGCCCCTATAAAGAAAGCTTGACAGCGAGCCCCAGGATGGTCCTCTATGGCTTTGAACAGGAGAGCATCCAGCCCCTTCATGGCTGGGCAACCACCAGCCAGGCCATGACCAGCCACATGAGACCAGGCTGTGAGGGAGGCCAGGCTGTGAGGCTGTGGCAAGTGGGTGCAGGAGACAAGGGACAGCCCCAGTGTGGTCTCATGAGGAGAGCTGCCATTTCCTTCTTTATTTTTTTTCTCCCTCTCATGGCAATGCTGTAAGTTTTCCACCAGCTTCACGCTTGCAGTGCCCCTCTTCAGAGCTTGGCGCGGGACTCTTCACCCTGCCACACGAGCGTGAGGGATGGTGTTGGTGGTTCTCACTGAAAAGGTGACCGCTAAGCGTCCAGAAACGCTTGTTGCTGAGCTATAAGGCGTAATCACAGACAACCACCCGCTCTACCAAAGTCCATATCGGAGCCATCTGTAGAGTGCCAGATATGTTTTCCTTTGGGCAGTTGCCATCTGTCTAAATGCTTTATGGCTTTTCACTTTAGTATTAAATTCTCTCCAGGTTAATCAGTAGGTGCGCTTTGCTGTATTTTACTTAATACCCTCTGAAGCGGTGGGGACCAGCTGGGTGCTTCTTCCCCTTGCTCCCACATGGGGACGCGTGTTGGCCGTGAGGGGCCGTGGGACAGCCCTGTGCAGGGGCTGGTGGCATGGGGTGGCTCCCTTGTGCTCCCTGCCAAGGATAGGGGACTGCCTCCTGCGGAGGCGTCTCCAGCACCATTGCGCGCTGGGTGGAGGGTTTATAAGTGACGGCATGGGGTGTGCGGTGCCTCTCGGAAACTTTGGCCCTGGGAGGAGTAAGGTGCCGGGGTGGAGATCTGCCATGTGGGAGCATGTTGTGGAGGAGGCACAGCGGTGCATGTGTGGGGACTGAGGGGGGGTCTCTACCTCTTCGCTTGCCGCTGCATGGAAGGTTTCATGCTCCAGGGAGGAGAGGACAGCTAGCGTTGCAAAGGGCTTTTGGGTGACCTTGTTCTCCCGCCCACCTTCGCCCCAACGTTCCCTTCCCTGAACAGCAGAATTTGAGCACCTCTTCTCCTTTTCCTTGGCAAAGCATTGGGTGAGCTTGTTTTTTTTCTTTCTCTACCTTTTTTTTTTTTTTTTGGGCCCTTTTTCTGGGTTGTAGTCTTCAATCACGTCTCTGCCTGACAGCAGCTCTGCGCTCCCTGCCTGGGCTGGAGGAGGGGAGATGGCGTAGGGAGAGGATGAAGGCAATATTTCGTGTTGTTTGGAGGGAAGGGCTCTGCACCGCTGACTTCTTGCTGGCCTGACACAGATCCATCATGATGGCACAGTATTACCACTGGAGACAGCTAGACATTTATTTTAGCCACCTTGATTCGGGTGCAAAAAAACCTTCAGCATCTGATCCACAGAAAATGAAAAGCAAAGGGCAATATTTGGAGGCATAGTGGACTTGAAAAGCACGGGAGAAGAGTAAAAGTGACAGCGTCTTAATTGTTTTATTTTTTCCTTTCCCCCATGTGAACTTGAGTAGCATTTCCTGGGATTGAGGGTGGTTTTTAGGGCGTGTGTTGAGCAAATACTGAAAAAATCTGGGGAGTGTAGGTGTTTTCCTGGTTCTGGCAGCCTGGCTAATGATCTCCGTCCTTTAAAACCACCTCATACACCGGTCATGTTTCAGCCACGTACCCCCTACTCTGTCTCGTTCCTCCTGCTCTCTGCACTCTCTTCATCTTCTCCTAATCCTCTGGTGATGCAGGACCCGAGGAGGCCTGTGTTCATTTTGTTTCCATCAATGAATAGGGACGAATGTGCCAAGTGCGGTGAGTTCACTAGATCATGAATTCCTGTTATTCTGGATTTCCCGTCTTTTTGCCCTGTCACCAGTGCCTTTCTTATCTTTGAGTTTATAAGACTGTGACTGATCTAGAAGAGGTTCAGCTTGGTGTAACCCAGCTGAGGCAAAAAGCCCACTGAAGACGGCAGAGGGTGGAGGGAGTAGTTCCTGGATTCAAGCCTCAAAAGATGCATGCTGAATTTGGACGAGCTTTCTGCCATTCCCAACCTGTCTTTCTACCAGTGGTAAACTTTTTGCACCTCAGTAACTATTGAATGTGACTTTCCTTTTCATGGCTTTTCCACAGGATGAAGATGAGACGCCATAAGCTCTTTCTGACTCTCTGCATGGCTGGTCTCTGCCTCATCTCCTTCTTGCACTTCCTCAAGGCCCTTTCCTATGTCACCTTCCCCCGGGAGCTGGCTTCGCTTAGTCCCAACCTCGTCTCCAGCTTCTTCTGGAACAATGCCCCCGTCACACCTCAGGTCAGCCCTGAGCCAGGGGGTGCAGAGTTCCTCCGCACACCCCTGTACTCCCACTCCCCCTTGCTCCAGCCCCTGCCTCCCAGCAGAGCCAGCGAAGAGCTGCACAAAGTTGAGTTTGTGCTGCCGGAAGACACAACAGAATATTTTGTCCGTACCAAAGCTGGTGGCGTTTGCTTTAAGCCAGGCACCAAGGTGTTGGAGAAGCCACCCGTGGGAGGGCGGCCGGAGGAGCGAGCGGATGGCGCAGCATCGGGACGGCCGGCTCGCAAGCCGCTGAGCGCCAGCGGGACCAAACGGCGCAAGTGGGTGGAGTGTGTGTGCTTGCCGGGCTGGCATGGTCCCAGCTGTGGGGTCCCCACCGTGGTCCAGTATTCCAATCTGCCCACCAAGGACCGCCTCGTGCCGCGGGAGATCCCCCGGCGGGTCATCAATGCTATCAACGTCAACCATGAGTTTGACCTGCTGGATGTCCGCTTCCATGAGCTGGGAGATGTGGTGGACGCCTTCGTGGTGTGCGAGTCGAACTTCACGGCCTATGGAGAGCCGCGGCCCCTCAAGTTCCGCGAGATGCTCCTCAACGGCTCCTTTGACTACATCCGCCACAAGTTACTCTATGTCTTCCTGGACCACTTCCCCCCTGGCGGCCGCCAGGACGGCTGGATCGCTGACGACTACCTGCGCACCTTTCTCACCCGGGATGGCATCTCTCGCCTCCGCAACCTGCGGCCGGATGATGTCTTCATCATCGATGATGCTGATGAGATTCCAGCCCGCGACGGTGTGCTCTTCCTCAAGCTCTACGACGGCTGGACAGAGCCCTTCGCCTTTCACATGCGCAAGTCGCTCTACGGCTTCTTCTGGAAGCAACCAGGCACCTTGGAGGTAGTCTCGGGCTGCACCATGGGGATGCTCCAGGCTGTCTATGCTACCGACGGGATCCGTCTGCGGCGCCGTGAGTACTACACCATGCCTGGCTTTCGGCAGTACGAGAACAGCACAGGACACATCCTGGTGCAGTGGTCGCTGGGCAGCCCCCTCCACTTCGCTGGCTGGCACTGCTCCTGGTGTTTCACCCCGGAGGGGATCTACTTCAAACTGGTGTCAGCCCAGAATGGGGACTTCCCCCGCTGGGGTGACTACGAGGATAAACGAGACCTCAATTATATCCGGGAGCTGATCCGGACTGGTGGCTGGTTTGATGGTACAACGCAGGAGTATCCCCCCGCCGACCCCAAGGAGCAGATGTACGCTCCCAAGTACCTGCTGAAGAACTACCAGCGGTTCCGCTACTTGTTGGAGAACCCCTACCGAAAAGCAGAGGGCACTGGGTGAGGCTACCGGGGCTCGTGTGGAAAATCAGGACTTCACAACAAAGGGAAAGAGTCGGATGTTTTCATCTGTTCCTTTCTTTGTTTGTTTTGTTTGGTTCTGGGTGGGGTGTGCCATTTCTCTGGGGTCTCTGCCCTCCCTCCCTTCCTTCTCTTCTTCCCTTCATCCCAGGGTGACCCTGGGGATACGAATTCCTCAGTGGTGTGAAGGGCAGGAGGAGGAGAGATGTTGGGGACCTACTCTGGCAGTAGCATAAAGACTTTGCTGCGTCTCCCGGACCTCTCCTGCTGGCTGGAGAGGATCTCTGCGGCCAGCTGGCAGATTTTCCTCTGGGGGAGGTTGGGAGGGTCCCATGGGGAGAGAGGGCAGCTGTTCCCATCCACCCTCGTCCTTTGTGGATCGGAGCAAGCACAGATGCGAGCCTGGGCTATTCAGTGAGCGTGTGAGTCAGCAGGCACAAACCGATGCGAGTGGTCACGTGTGCAGATGTGTGTCACAGGCATTTTTTGGATGAGTGAATGTGCAAAAGCATCTCAGTGTGCATTTATTTTTTTGTATACCTCTATATTCAAAGAATATTTTGGGGAGGGGAAATCCTTTGCTTCCAAGGTTTTCTCCCCAAGATGCATCCTCCTCCCGCAGGCTTAATGCATCTGTCCTGGGCTGTGTCTTGGCCTGATGCTCTACCAGTCCTGGAGCAGGCAGATGGGAAGCGGAGGAGAAAGCTGATATTTTTTTTTAATTTTTTTTTTTTAACTCCTTTGTTACCCCTGCCCCCACAACACTGCACTGGCTTGGCCCACAGAAGCTGAAGCATCTTCCCTGCAGTACGTGCTTCTGTTGGGGCTGGGATAAGCTGCAGGGGACTTAATCAGATGATGGGAGTGTATGTTTACAAGTGCATGGTTTCCTATGTGCATGAGTGCTAACATGCATGGTTTTGGTATGCACGTGGGCATTCGTAAGCAGTATTGGGGGGGAAGGGGACACAGGTGGGTTTGGGTGTGTGTGGAAATGCTGGGATCTGGAAGCTGCGATCTTTGTCTTTGGCACAGATGACTTTTTGGGGAATTCAGAGGGCCATGGAGAGCATTGGCTCTGCATAGCAGTGCTACACGTGTGGGACTGTTGTGTGCCTCCCTGGCTGCCTCTGCAACGCTGCAGGCCGTGCCTGTTGCAGGGCTGCTGCTTACACATGTTGGCTATTCTTTCTTACTGTAGGGTAAAAGGGAGAGGAGAAGGGCAGAGCTCTGCGTCAGCAGTGGGTGTTGTGGAGAAACACAAAGCCTGTGAAGGCACAGGATCCATCTGTCTGCTCTTAGGGTGTGAGGGAGCTCATGGAGAAATGGGCCATGGGCAGAGTCCCCCTGGGGCCAAGAGACTGTTTTGGGACCATCATGCAATCCAGAGAGCATGTGCAGCCTAGGCCATGAAGGCAAGACAGTGCAGAGGAGAGGGGATCTAGGAGGACACTAGTTGCAGCTGGTTGAGCCGGTGTCTGCTCAGAGTTTGCCAGTGATGGGTAGTCAGGATCTGGCCTGTCACTGTGTTGGATTGATTCAGCTCCTTGAGGAAGCAGATCCACGTCCCACCCTTACCCACCCTTCCTTGGCAGATGGCTTGATGGGGTGCCCAGAGCCTGGGCTGTAGCGGGCAGAGGGTGAAAAACATGGTGAATGTAGTCTATTGGCCTTGCAGTGGAAAGACTGGCTCATGTTCTAAGCAGAGAAGTGAGGGTCATATGGAGGAGGAGGAAAATGTTGGCATAAGGAAGAGTGACCCTGACATTAGGCCAGCTGTGCTGAAGCTGGGGGGTTTCCATTGCTGTTAATTCACTCCATCAGGGCTCCATATTCCTGTGTTGTCCAGCCCATCCTTGTGCCTCATTCCTATCTCTGTCTCTTTTGCTTTTTCTTTCCTATTCCCCTCTCTAGAGAAGTGAAAAACATCAACAAAAATAACTTGATTGCCTAATAAGACTGAGACTGGAACAGAATGAAGATGAGCACCTTTTTCTCATCAAACTGAGATGAAGTTCATCTTAGCTCCTTCCACATCTCATGTGCCATAATGCCTGCTTAGAAGAATTGAAGGACCCTCTTTTTTGTTGTTTGTGTTTGTTTTTAAATCATTGTTCTCACTTCTGCTGTGTCTTCCCCACAGGTAGAAAAGCCCCTTTGAGAACTGAGTGGAGGGAGAAGCTTTGGTAGGCAAAATGTTCTTCCCCCTGAAGGGAAGCTGTGGCTTTTCTAAGTTCAGACTTGTTGATGCAGTAGGAGGGGATCTTCTCACAGTCACGGCATCCTCGTGCCAAGCGGCTACATGAAGGTCTTGGGCATAGAGAGATTATAGAGAGATGGGGACCCAGCTGAGAGGGAGGAGCTTGCATTGAGCAAGATGAGAGCAGTAGCACTGAGGCTGCAGCACAAGGGGACATGATTTCCCCAGGGGCAGCTGGAGGAGAGCAGGTGTGTTAGCCTGTGGGATTCAGCAGCAGCAAAGTATGGAAGGAAGAAGCTACTTCTCATTTTTACCTTTGGAAGGGAACCCGAGATCTGATCTACTCGCAGACCTTTGGCTTTGCCTTATCTCAGTGGCAACACCACAAGGCCAGTGCCAGGCCGTGCTGAAGATAGGAGAGAAAGAGAAGTCAGTCTTTGCGTGGGTGCTTTGGTAACACCAGAGCCCCGTGAAGCAGGGGCTAAAGTGCATGCTGGGGCTGCACCTTGTTTATCCTCTACAGTGGGAGCAGCCTCTCCTCTCATACCAGCCCTTCCAGTGCATGGGCGTCCTTGGGGATTTTTAGTGCACTGCAAGTCACGTTTTCATCACTGAGGTGTGGCCCTTGTCTCTTGGGAGTTTCAGATAAGCCCACAGCTGCAATATCTGGATCTCCTGTTCCTGAAGTATAGCCTGTTGCCTTCTCTCCCCTCTCCTCCGTTATTTACTCCATCCTTTTCCACCTCTCCCTCTCAGTTGCCTCTCACTTCTGCTCCCTTGGGCAGGAGGAGAAGGTCCTGCTGTAATAGTGGTGCTGGGGCTCTTCTGCAGGACTCTGGCCCTGTCCTCCTCCTGGACTTAATCACTTCCGTATTCTTAGGAAATTAAATTTAAAACAGACTTCTGTTGTGGTGGGAGGAAGGGGCTTTACAGATAAAATGCATTCTTTTTCATTTCTCAAGAATCACTTGAACGTTTTTTTGATTTAAGGCCAAACCAGTCAATGTTTCTGTCTAATTTGTCTGGCTAACCCTGTGTTTGTTATCCTTAGGGAGCTAGAGTGCTTGTCATTAAAAATCTCCCTTCTCCCTGGCGGGGGTGGGGACTAGCAAGCCGATTTTTACACCGTCATTTCCCAAGGTGGTGGCTTGCCCTCTGCCTAGCCTTGCCTGTACAGCTGGGCTGGGACCTCTGCGGCCAGCGCGCAGAGGGGACAGCCACCATCCCAGACAACCCCCACAAGAGGAAACCCAAAAGCATGTGGGGGTGTAAGGTGGTGAGAGAGGCAAAGGAGGAGGCAGGTTTGTGTCAGATCCTCATTTCCCAGTGCTGAACTCTTTGAGGTGAGCATCGAGGCACCCTGATCTTGGCAGAACCAGGTCCTGAGGTCTGAGAAGGGAAGGACTGAAAAAAATCCCATCCTGCCCTGGGGCTGGAACTGGGATCAGGCCACCAGAGCCCCATGTCTGTTGATTGTTGCAGCCATGAGCAGCGAAACCACATGCCCAATGCCTCTCTGGGAGCAAAGCTTGTCTGGTGGAGGGAGGGGAAAGCATGGACAGCCTTTCCCTGCAGTCATCTTCAGCTCTGTGCTTTTTCTTGCCCAAAACTTTTCCACCTTCAAATTAAGTGGTGCAAAGGAGGGCCGGGCAGTAGGTGAGGTGGTGTGTGGCATCCCCAAGCTCTGCACTTCTTTCTCTTTACCCATCTCTGTTCTTGTCATTCTCTGTGCTTTCCACATAAAAAAGGGATTGTGTGCCCATGCATGGCTTTGGAGTGGGGAACTCGTCTTTGTACTTTGCCCCAGGTGAAGGGAAGGATGTGGGCTTTGGTGGACCTGCAGCAGGAGAGCTTGCTAAAGCAGAGGGAAGAGGGCAGGTCGGATGTCTTTGCGCCTTTGGAGGACTGGGGGTAGTGCTGTACCCGAGTGATGGACAGAAAAGGTGGGGTGGTTTTGTGCCTGTGTGGTTGGTATGAAGGATGATACGCTCAAGTCCACTCTCGCTGTTGCGTTCTCTGATCCTTGTGTCCTGCTGAGGTGTCTGCTCTCGTGCAGCTCAGGCCAACCTGTTCCTCATGTCTCTGTGGCAGGTAAACGAGGGGACCTTTTGGTCTCCAGGTAATGTACGAGTCGGGATGGAGGGAGAGTGGCAGAGCAGAATGGCCATTTGTTCCCCTCTGCCCTCCTTGGTGTATCCTTGTGGGACCGTAGTGTCTTTTCCCTTCCCAAACATCCCCTGGGCTCTGTCTCTGTCTCCCAGCTCCTGCCAGCGATCTCTGTGGCTGCTATGCCTCTGCACTGTGAAGACACGTGTCCGGGGTCAGTCCTGGTCCGACTAGCAAACACTGGTGGTGAAGAGGGAAGGGATGGCTTGTCCTGGCTTCACTGACCACAAACCTTGGTGAGAAGGGAGGGAATTGAGTGGGAGAATAGATCCTGAATCCTTCCATCGTTGTATTCTCCCCATCCCCCAAAAAATCCCTTCCTCCTGATTTCTGAGACGTTGGACAAACTCATTTATTCTGGAAAGAGATGGGGGGAGCTGGAGGTAAGGGGGGGCAGGGGGTGCTCGGATCCAGCACTAAGAAAGAAGAGCCGTTTCTAACGTGATACACTGACATTTAAAGCTTTGGGGACTACAGATATTGGATTAAGAAGGGATCTGAAATACTCTGAGACTAAGAATTCAAACCACTGTTTTTTTCCTTCCTGTGCGGATGATGATGCAGTGTCATCCTGGAGGTGGTCCAGCAGCACTTCTGAGCCTGGGGTCCACCTGGGACCTAGTGGTGGTGTTGCCTCTGGGGTGGCCCTTGAAGGGCCCTTGAAATGGCCCTCTGCTTTGGCAAAAGAATGCGTGGACTTGCCAAAAAATAAAATAAAAGAAGGAAAAAAAAAAAAAGAAAAAAAAAAGAAAAATAAGAGCATCTGCAAAGCTCCTTTCCACTCTGTAATTTATAAACAGCAAGTAATAATGAACTTTTTGTAAGGATAAATCAAATGTACATTCTGAAATCATTTTCTCTGTAAATGGTTGGATTTCATTTCACCCTTAAAGGGATGCTTAAAAGGAGGAGATAATAAAAATAAAAAACTTTACAAAGTATGAAAGGAAACCAATGTGTGTGTGTCTGGCAGCTTTTCTTTCTGATCGTCTGGCAGAGAGGCCACTGGAAAATAGACTGAGGGAAGTTGCTTCCCACCTTAGCAGGACCCTGGTCCCGAGAAGGGAGTTTTGGCGAGTGATTCCTGATTTTGTGGGCCTGGGTCAGACCTAATCTTCTGCATGTTAGGTGAGTATGAGCGCCTACAGGCACACAGGCAGGTGACAATGGTTGCCAAGCAGTCCTCAGAAGAGGTGGTGGATGTGGGAACCATCACCACTGCTCATTAAATGGTTCCTTGTCATCATCTCCCCTCCCTTAAACGCATCTGTTTTTTCAAGCAAAGCTCTGGAAGCCTTGGAGCCCCAAATGAAACCTTCCCCACTGCAGAAATGTCTCTCTGTCGCTTTCGGCCTGCTGCGTGAGAGAACGTGACCTCCTTGTTTTAGCTTATTTTTAAACCTGTCTCACATAATTTTGGCTGTTCCCATTACTCGGTATCAAAGCCCGGTCCAGCTCTGAATCCTCCTAAGCATCTGGCCTCAGCAGTGCCTTTGGCAAGCTCATGTGCCATCTTACAGCTATATCCCTTTCTACCTTTTAAAGTGTCTTGCACTTCAGGTTCATTCCTGTTCCCATGTAGAGATAGTGACTGGAAACATCACAGCTTAGTTTTCTTATAATCGTTAGATCCGGCATATTCTCTCTTCTATCTCTCTTACACATCAGTCTGATGTTTTCATTTCTGCCCTTGTGGAAGGGTCTCCATCAGACTAGAGACTGGGGTTGTGCATTGCTTAATGCCTTTCTGCTGCTTCTGTCTCGGGAACAAAAGGGCCTGGAAAAAACATGCCACTCAAAATTAACTATTAAAATTTTCTGTTAAGAATTTCTAGCGTTCTTGGTGATCGACATTTTTTTTTTCCCGAATAGGGGATAATCTAAAAATAGGTGATCGCTACAATGCCTGAACTTTCAATTTTTCAAGAGGGGAAGTATATAAGCTTAGGCCAATGGCAATTCAGCGAGACAGTTTAAGAAATGAGAGTTGACTAGGTCAAAGGTTCTCCCATGTTATTTTTCTTGCCTCCAACACGAAATCTTTCACTGACATTTATATTATTTTAAGAAGTGATGTAAATGGCATTTCTTCCGTTTCTTATGAGTTTTTAAAAGAAGGCATTGACAGAACCCAGGACCTTTTTCCCTGGAAAACACAAGCTTCTGCTGCTGGAGCTCGAAATGCCTCCATGAGTGAGGGGTTAACTCTTCTGCAAACTAGTCCATGGTGGAGACCCTCATTTGCAGGAGCAGCACTGACCGTCAGCCGAGTGTGGGGGGCACACAGCTCCACCACAAGCCTTCTACACCCTCTTTGAGTCAACCCCCTGCATCCCTCAAGAAATATGGGAAGGGAATCTTGGTACGTGCAGCGTGCCTCCTGGATACAGAGCCCGAAGCACTGTATTGAACCGGGAGCCTGCAAACCATCCATTGTTGAGTAAATCCCATGTGTTTTTGCAGACTTTCAGTACCCCAAGAGGTGTTACATGGAGAGATGCACCATGGAGAGGCTCTGGCAAGCCCTACCTGGAAATAGGCTGTTTCCCCAAGCTCTCGCTGTGTGTCAGGGATGCCCAGTGCTCATCTTGGTTGCCGCTTGGTGCAACCCCGCTCGGTGGGGACCGAGGCTGCGTCAGACCCTCCATCTCTGGCTCGTGGTGGGGCTGGCTCCAGATGGTTCCTGACTGATGCCTGCAGCACGTTTGCTGATCGGGGGATGGACATGCTGTTTCCAAACACCGGGGTGCTTGGAAACCCAGTGGCTTTGATATGAACTTACCAGCGCATTTAGAAAGCTGGAAGGCGGGTACCAAGAGCCTGGCTTGCTGGCTGTTTGTTTTTGTTGCTCAGATACGTTTGTTCCCTGTGTAAGGGCACAGCTTAATATGCTGTTTAGCTGGGACGCTTAATTTTTAATTACGACTCCAATTTTATGTTATGGTTTTTTTGTTTGGTTTTCTTTTTTAAATCTCACTGCTTTAGCGGCCCAGCTGCGGAAGCAGTGAGGTCCCAGCTGGCCGGCAGGCAGCCCGTGGAGCAGCCAGGGAGATGGTCACCCCCGGCCCTGGAGAGCATCACCAGCAAATGGCTTCATGCTCACGTGCCCCCAGCTGCAGGCGCTGTGCCCTGCTTTCCAGAGCACTGCGGCGGAGAGGATCTGGCCGCAGCCGTGGCAGAAGGGAGGTATATTCTTGCTCCTGGCAGCGGCACGTGTTTCTGTGGCTCACAGGCAACGCTCGTACCCCAGCCGTGTCAAACCTTCACCGGGGCTTTGCTCTGTCGCTGCAAAACGGCCTCAGGAGAGCCACGCGAAGCTGTCCCACCCAGAGAAAGAGCTCCGGGTCACTGAAGTGAGGGGCTGACATAAGGGGGTATAACCCATGGATGCTCGGGAGAGGAGCCTGGCTCGGGGCCAGGATGCCGCAAGCTTTGCCTTCGTAGCTGCGGCGGGGACCGGCAGGTCAGCGAAAGGGTAAAGGATAAGCCCACTTCAGCTGAGGTTTGGGACGTTACTGTAAACATCTCCGAGAATCCCAAACACAAACCATTACTTGGAACGAAGGAAAATTTGGCAATCCCGACATTTCCAGCATCTCTGGGTGTGCCTTTTTTTTTAAGTAAAGTGAGAAGATAAAATAGTCCTTACTGTCTTTTGAAATACATTATAGCTATGTAAGAACACAAATCTTTCAAGGCCATATCTCTCCTCACCCTGCCAAATGAAATACAAAATAAAACTCCATTGTTTTACTCTTATATTTCCTGTGCCTTACAGCTTGAACCGTGGATCCTCTTGGCTGAAGTCCATCCCAGTAACGATTTAATTTGGGAGCCACACTTCACCTTTCTAAAAATAAGGAAAACTGAGAAGAGGAGCGCCTAAGCTGTGCTGAATAAAGATCTAAAATGACTTCTCCAGGATCTCAAATTAAAGAAAAAATGTTACCCAGAGAACACATAAAATCAAATATTATAAGCCTGCCTCTATGCAGCAAACTCCTTCCTGGCATTTTAGCCCTGTTCTACAGTCTGGACCTTTTCCAAAGAGAGAGCAACAAATCATCAGTCATATCTTTTTTTTTTTTTTTTCTTTCCCCTCAGACACTTACTAAGAACCAGGCACACATGCAAAAATAAAAGAATGTAGAAAACATCTACCCACTTCAGTTTGGTTCCCAGTGTTTTTAAAGCATTTGACTCAAACTGTTACCCAGAAGTGAACGTCAAACTACTGCAAAACCAAAAGCAGACAGATTTCCCCGAACAGGACATAAATAAATCTATCTAAGGACCCATGACTTAATGGGACAAGATGTACAATGGGTGCCTTCACCGAGAAAAAAAAAAAAGAGAAGCAGCAGGATATAGCAGCTCTGCCCTCCCCAGGTTGTATATATGTACATGGGACCAAACCCCAAGCAATGCTGGGAGCCCAGGCGCCCCTTACACAACCCAAAATCCCGTGTTCGTGCTGGGAGGACCTCACCGCAACATGCAGCAGGCAGAGAGGTACAAAAAGCCTGGGGTCAGCGTGCACAGCCCTGCCCCAGGGGCCTGGTGCCACCAGCTGCAAGCTCTCAGCTCTCCGCTGGCAGCTCCACCGCAGGAAGCCCAGGAGGCTGTCAGAGCGATGCAAAATTGCAAGGATAACAGCGCTCACCAAAGCAGGGTCTCTGAATGGCTCTGGAAACCTTCTGCAGCACGCAGCTGGGGCAAAGTGAAAAATATGTGTGTGTGTGTGTGTGTGTATTCTTAATAGCCAGGGAATAAAAAAAATCCCCAACCAACCCAGCCACAGGGAAATTTGATTGAAGAAACGTGAGTCGTGCTGAGAATGACGGTGCGCACGTACCAATTGCAAAAATACTAGGGCAGCATTTTCGGTTTGTTAGGTGGTAAAAATGAGCTTCCTCAGTGACTGTCGGTGCAGACCCTCGCGGAGGCGGCAGCTCTGCGTCGCGCAGGAGGCCGCTCGCCACCGCCAGTGCTTGCAGCCCCCTGGGCTGCAGGGCTGGAGGTTGGGGAGCTGAAAAGCCCCACTTCAACAGCAGCTGGGCTGGGAACTTTTTACCCCCCTGGCAAAAACATACCCTGAGCGTGGCTCCCCGGAGTGGTTAGTTACTCTCTGTTACTAAAATCTCAGTCTCGGATGTAAATTGGGAATGCCCTCCCAAAGGCGGCTGCGTACCAGCGGTCTCTCCTCCCTCAGCACCCATTTGCCTTCCCACATGGGCTCAACATCAAAGCTGCTGAGGGTCCGGGGAAAGAAGCCACCCTTGGCCCTCTGCCCCACCTGGTTCATTGCACCCAGAAAGCAGGAGCCCAGATGCCATGATTCCTTACAGTTGCTCAAGAAAAGTAAAGAAATAGGGCTGCAATGAAAGAAAGAGCTGTTGCGTGGAGTTAGACTGCCAACAGACCTCTTGCAAGGTCCATTTTACTAGAAGACATTAAGGATGTTAAGCCCAAGCTCAGATGGCATTGATGGGTCACTACCCATCTTCCCTCCCACGTTTTGGGATTGTTTTCTGGCTCCTGTAAGAGCTCAGCCTTCTGTTTCCAA
Organism: Larus michahellis; assembly: GCF_964199755.1. NCBI lineage: Eukaryota > Metazoa > Chordata > Aves > Charadriiformes > Laridae > Larus > Larus michahellis. The sequence goes on along the minus strand of NC_133896.1, from coordinate 56,399,744 downwards.
GCGCAGTTTTTCCTCCTGACCTTGCAGAGCCCCTCCAAGCTGCCATTTGCAGCTCTGTGGGTCACGTTCACCTCCCTGCTGCCCAAGGAGGGTTTGGCAAGTGGTGGCAGGCAGCACTGGGATGTGTCCCTGTCTGGGAATGGTCCTGCCCTTGCAAAACGGGTGATGGGAAGCCCTTGACTCCCAGGAGCAGAGGCTGCAAGCCAGGCTCAGAGGCAGCAGTTCACTGCTTTTGGTGGCCATCAGAGCCTGTGGCACTGGCCACTTCAGTGGGAGGACTGGCTGCAAGCATGAGAAGATCAGCAAAGGAGTGGCGGCTCTGGAGACTCCCAGGGAGGCGGGGGACGTGGGGGACGTCTGTGCCTTATCCTGGGTAACAGCATGGGTTATTGTGCCCCAACGCCCATCCTGCCTTTGATATTTCACAAGCTCACTTAGTCATTTGGGGAAACAAAGGTCGTTATTGTTCTCCAAGCCCACAGCTGAGGTGTGCTCCCTCCTCTCCACCTGTACTTTGCCCCATTGCAGCAAGTAAATTCCCTTTCTTGCAGGGACGCAAGGCTGGAGGCATGGAGAAGCATCCCATTCCCAGCAGGTCCATGGGGAAAGAAAACACGAGGCAACAGGGCTTTGCAGGCAACAGGGTGCCGGGGCAGCATCCCATCAGGGCAGCACAAGCCTTTGGGCGGCTCCTGCCGGGGTAGCTGCATGTGGCAGGTCAGCAGAGTATCAGACGGGTTGGGAAACACTGGGAAGGAGGCGGGGGGATGTTGCTTCACTGTCTCAAGGCAGAGTTCAAGTTTACAACCCCCGGCGCGTAACCAGAGGTCTGTCCCTCGCAGGGCAGCTGGGATAGCGACAGGTCATGAGTCACTCTGCCGTTGCGCTCACCCTTCTCTTTGCAAGACAGAAAGGGACAGGTTGAACGCGTGTGGCTGTGTGGTGCGGGGAGCCCATGGCAAGCAGCGGCCACGGTGAGCCAGTAAGCGGCCTCCCCGGAGGGGGGCCGAGGCAGTTTGGAGGCACGCTGTGTGGCGTGGCCGGAGGAGTTCACAACACGCACATGCGGCTGCTGGCGAGGGGCCCGGGAGCTGGCGTCAAGCCTGGGGGGAAAAAAAAAAAAAACAGAAAGAAACACTAAAACAGGCAAAATCCAAGGGGGCCAGGCTGGGGAGGGGGCCCTTATGGAAGCCTGCAAGTCCATGTCTGCCACGGCAGGAGGGCACAAGGGAAGCGCACCGTTGTGTAGCCTGATCCGGCAGATGTTGTTTGAAGCGCATCACGGGTCTGCTGCATTCAGCTGCGCAAATTTCGATCCAGACTTGAGAGTTTCGGGGACCCAGGCTCATTAGCGCACCTGCCCAGAAGCGACAGAGCCCTTGTTGTGAGGAGCAAAGTATTTCTGTGGATCAGCAACCTGAGGAGCAGGCAGGAAGCTGGGAGGAAGGTTTAAAGATCAATTTTCATTCTGGCAGAAGGTTAAGGGTAGGAAATATGAATGCTGCCTCCCAGGTCCCGGATAGCTCAGTATATGAACTGATGATCTGGAAACAAAGATGAGCAATATACCAAGCATTTTTAAGAGATGACTCGAAGCTATTGGCTCTTGAGGAGATCAGAAAGGACCGTAAGTAAAATGCAAATGTGGCAAGTGGGCAACAAGACGCCTTTGCCAAGGCTTAACTGGGCACCTGCAAGGTCAGAAAAGAGAAAACAACTTGCACATAAGAATTACAAAGCTCCAGACAGTCTCTAGGAACTCAGGAAAGGATCTGGATGTCACACAAACCCTGGCTCTGTGAGTAGCTGCAGGTTAAAAAAAAACCACACACAAAATATTAGCATGCAGAAGGAAGACGGGGAGAATAATATGGAAAATATGATAATGCTATTATGTAAATCAGAAGCATGGCCTCTCTGGGAATACTGTCTGCAGTTCAAGTAAGCCTTTCTCAGAAAGGGCTGATTAAGGGCATGGCAAACTCGCTCACAAAGAGAGATCGAAACGATTGGGGTTGTTTATCTCAGAAAGGAAATGAACAAGAGGAGATTGGCATGGAGCAAGCCAGTCTGGAGCTTCTGGTTTTCTTCCTGCTCAATTCTATCGCTGTCATATCTGGTGTCGCTGAGAAGTGTGTGAAGTGATGTGGCTCTCCTCTGTCACACACAGTTTGCTCTTTCTCTCACCCTTTTCCCCGTGGGAGGCACGGCACACGTGGGTTATGTTTTATATTTTGTTAGGACCTGGGGAGGAGGAGATGGCTAAAGAGGAATCCACAGTAGGCATATAGCAAAGAAGACAAGAATGGAAAAGGGGAATTTGCACCCGGGCAGAGGGGTAGAAAGTCCTGGCTTTGGGAGGCTTCTTCCATCTCCTCAGGCAGAGCCCAGAGAGGCTGCCAGCCACTGTGCTTCTCCCAGAGCCCTTGAAACTTCCAGACTAGGCCCTGGAGTTCCTTGGAGATAAAGATCAGGAACCTGAACTTGATAAATTATTCTGTAAAAAGCATCAGGGTAGTCAGAGGTACCTTTGGACACAAAGCATTAACCCACCGCCCTCTGCCTACCCTGAAGCACCGGAGAAACCTCCATTTACCCCCGCGTTACCCTAGGCAGCCAGCAGGCGCAGCCCCAGGTGACGGTGACAGCCCGCGCCGTGGCTGCTGACTTGCTGCAGCACGCTCAGCTCTCCCCGTTCTCACACGAAGCCGCCGTCCGATGGCATTTAGGCCCCTCAAAGCCAGAATGACAAAAGGAAATACCCATTAGCGCTCCAGCTGCTCTAGGCTGTAGGCAGTGCATTTGCAGGCACATGGAGCTGCCGAGGCCAATGGCCCAGCCCGTTTTACCACATCAGATGAAGCCCAGGCTGCTAATGAGACCTTCCACGGTGGAACAAGCCAAGGGTGGGTTCAGCGCTGGGGCCCACCCCGGCCTCAAAGGCAGCTGCAGGCCTAAGGAGGAAGGGGAGACTCCTGTGTCCGCCACGGTGACGGCTCAGGCCGAGGTGCGAAGCATCTGCTCCACCCTGGGCCATCCAGGCACAGCCCGGGTCCCTCCAGGCCTCAGCGCGGGGGTCCCACTCACCCCCTGCTCCCCTCAGCCCTGCCCCGCAGCCCTCCACGGTGTCCCCGGCCCCCGCCCTGCCACAGCCTCTTCCCCGCAGCCCTCCCCGACGAGGAAGCCGCGGCCGTCACCCCTTGAGGGGCACGGCCGCCTCAGACCAGCCCTCCCCGTCCCAGCCCCAACTGGGAGCAACTGGGGGCGGCAGTTCCCCTCCCCGCCGGCAGGGGGCAGCCTCCCGGCGCGGAGCGGCGCATCCCCCTCCCGCCCCGCCCCGCCGGCAGGGGGAGCCAGCGCTACGCCGCCGCCCCGCCCCGGCGCCGGCCGGAAGTCCTCCGCCGAAGGGACGGTTTGGCCCCGGCCGAGCCAGCTCTATGATTGGCGGGGGACCGGGGTCACGACCCGGAAGCGGATCGGCCATGTTGCCGGGTGACCCCGGGAGCGGTGCCGGGAGGGAGGTGGCGGCGGGGTCCGCTGAAGGGAAGCGGTTGTCGTAAGGGGGCCGGACCGCCTCCCCTTCCGCCTCCACGGTGAGTGCGATGCCGTCGGTCCCCGCGGGGCCTCCGCGGGCTCGACTCCAGCCGGGACGCCGGGGGGGAGCGGGCGCTGCGAGCGACCCTGGGGCGGCCCCTCATGGGAGAGGCCAGGCCGCGGGGCCCGCTGGTTCCTCCGCAACAGGGCGTGCGGCCGTGCGCCCTTGGAGAGCCCGTTGTCCGCGGTGCGCCGTTAGAGAGGCCGTCCCGTCCCCTCCCGGCGGTTTGTGGGGCCGGGCATGGAGGTGGGGGCAGGCATGGAGGTAGGGGCGGCGGCCGGTGCGTCCCACGGGGGAGGAAAAGCTGACTCGGGTCCCACGCTTTGTCACCTCTCTGTAGGTTGCCCATCCACGCACCTGTCCCCCATGGCAGCGTGGTCCCGGGAGGCTGTTCTGACCCTCTACCGGGCTCTGCTGCGCCAGGGCCGTGGGCTGCGCTACACTGACCAGGATTTCTACCTCGCTTTCATCCGCCGCGAGTTCCGCAAGAACCTGGGGTTGCAGCGGCTGGAGGACAAGGAAAGACAGTTGGAGAAGGGGCAAGCTTTCCTGCAGAACAAACTTGGGGGCTTAGTTTAGAGGTTCCCCTGTAGCTCCTTTTGGCCCCGCGTATTTCCCTCTTTCCGAAATCAACTTGCCAATTAAAAGAGATGATGAACACTCCCTGCCCACCACTGTCTTGAAGAAAGCCAGAAGGTGCTTCCACAGGCACACCAGGAGGGCTCTCCTGTTCTCTTTACAAATGCATTAGGTCACAGGTACGTCATTTACAATGATTTAATCATGTTCTTCATGCTACTATTACAGTTAGCTTTGTGAAAATACATCTTTTTTTCCTGCCACGGGATGAAGAGTGACTGGATTCCTGGTTCATCAAGGTGGGAACATTCCTCCTGAGTTTGTAGCTTGGCTTTAAAAAAACCTAAGGGCAGTTTTAAACCACACAAGTCAGGCAGGCTCTGAACCGTTGAAAGTGACATAGAAAACAGATCTGAAGTCAGGTTGGAAGAGTTTCCTTTTGTTTTCAGGTAGGTTTGCTGGAGGTCCACCTAGAGGTACAGTGGTGGCAAAGTATGTTTTACACATGTAGTTGGCCAGGGAGACTCTTTAAATATTAAGATCAGGTTATATGGGAATTGGAGGAAACCAGAGTATATGTGTAAGAAAACACTAACGTTTATGTTATAGGTGACTTGTATGAGAGTCAGACCCACCAGCCTTGAGGGCAGGAGTAAATGCCTGGTGAAAGCAAGGGAGTTGTTTCCTTTGTGGTGCATTGTGGTCTCTGCTGTTGATTATTGTGCGTCTTTGAAGTATCTGAGACCAGCCATTGTCCAAAAATTAAGTCTGCAAGTGGATGCTCTGAGACTCCCTGTCAACTCTTGGGAAGATTCTGATTTGTTACAGACAAGCAGTTGACCATCCTTGCATCGCCTTGTCTGTGAGCAAAATTATACACATTAAATAGCCAATAAGAAAATAAATTGGTATAAAAAAGCCATGCTTTGGTCGAGAAGCACAAATTAAACAGAAGAGACCTGAATGGTCACAGAGTTTTACACAATATACAGGATTTTGTTGCAAAATATTGCTGACGTAAATCTTACCTTCTTTTTTAAAAAGCGTTAGGTGATTGCACAATTAAACCTGCTTCAACGATTAGAAGCCCCACATCAAATTTGGGCTGTTTTTCTTCAGGTCATAAACGCAGCTGGAAGCATAGAAATGCTGTGATTGCAGAGCTTGGTCAGTGCTGTTCTGGCATGTCTGGGAATAAGCAGCTCCTTGAGGGAAGATAATTAAAGAGGCTGCAGGGTTAGGTGGTCCCTTTCTATGGCTCCGTGCTAGACCCCAAGAGCCGTGAGTTGTGGGGTGGAGGAGAAGGGACAGAACTGTTACGGTTGCATGTTTTGACCTGTTTGTTTAATGCTCCCGCTTCTTCCAGGTGAGATGGCAGCCGCTGGGCAGCGCAAAGGGAAAAAAGATGACAATGGCATCGGCACAGCCATCGACTTTGTGCTGTCCAACGCCCGGCTCGTGCTGGGCGTGGGTGGAGCCGCTATGCTGGGCATCGCCACGCTGGCCGTCAAACGGGTGAGTGAGCATGTGGGACAGCGGGGTGGGACCTGAGCACAGGGACACTGGAAAGGAAGAGTGGGAAACAAAAAGAAAGGGGATGCTGGCACTAGGCTGGGTAGAATGCAAATGTTGGGCCCTTAACAACTCAAACTGTGCCTGGTGATGTCGCTTTAGATGTACGACCGGGCCATAAGCGCTCCCAGCAGCCCCACTCGCTTGAGCCAGTCAGGAAAGAGAAGCTGGGAAGAGCCGAACTGGCTGGGCTCCTCCTCACGCTTATTGACCCAAGACATGAAGACTAGCCTCAGCCGTTCCCTGCAGACCCTTCCCACTGATCCTTCGGCCACAGAAACAGGTAAGGAGCAGGGTGATACTCCTGTATTACAGAATCATCCAGGCCCATAAACCCTGTATTCATTTAAAGGAATGCAGAAAAAAGAAAATAGTCTGTCTAGCCCAGGATTTTGATGTTTTTCTTTTAAGAAGGTCTACTGGTAACTTCAAGGATTAGAGGTCAGATTGGGAACTAGTGAATAATAGTAATCCGTTTGCGTTCTTCATTCCTCTCATGACTTCATGGTCTTAAGCTTTATTCTCCCTCAGTCTTTTCTCTTTCAAGCTGAATACTTACCTGTGCAGTCTTTCCCGATAACCATTCCATTCCTTTCAAGCTTTTTGTTGCCTTCGTTGGACCGTTCTAGTTTGTTTGTGCCTTTTTAAGAGGGTAATATTCAAATTGGGAATGTCCTAGCAATTTATAACAGTATTTCCTGTAGTAGTTCTGCCATTTTCCTAATAGTTTCTGTAATGCTGTTTGCCTGTTTAGCGCTGCTTATCACTGAGTTAGTCTTCATCAGACTATAAAAAGCGATGTGCAGTCGTCTTTCTGAGTGAGGTAATGAGTAATTTAGAGTCTGTCCGTGTTTTTTATGTGTGTTTGGTTGTTTTTTCTCACTGGTTTTACTTTCGGTCCCTGGTCACTTCAGGAGATTTACACTTGAAGATTTAAAATAAAAATCAGGATCAAGCTTTTAACTTGATTTCCAGATTCTCTGCAAAAATACTCAGCTTCAGGATGGCAATGGATTTTCTACTGAGGAAATGTTAAATAACTAGACAACTGTGTTAAATGGGGTCTAGATCATTTGATTGGAGTCCCCAAAGATGAGGCTTGAGGAATAAAACCATTGATGGTAGCATTTTGCATTCTTGACTTAAAATAAATTAAGACTTAAAATAAATTAAAACTTAAAATGGGAAAGTAAGTTTTTTCATGAATAGGCAATGAAGTCTAGTTCCCTATGGTTTTAAAGGCTATTTCCTTTTCACACAAAACCTCAAATCTGTCCAAAAGACCCCTGTGGGACAAGAGGCAGCAGCTGCTGAGGTTGGGCGAGATGCGTCTGTGTGCAGCGTGGTCAGCCGTTTTGCACATGCTTCATGTCCAAGTGCGTGTTGCCAAACAAATGTGCAACAGCTGATTGCCTTAAGTACCACAGGCTTTCCAAAGGACTCTGTAATTCTTCCTTAATTCTCATTGGTAACTCCTGAAACTCTTGGTGCCTGTTAAGAGAAGCCTGGAAGATAGATGGGAAGCAGTGACTTATTTCTTTAGGAAACCAGTTTGAAAGAACGGGGTTTAGAGAATCTGTGAAGGTTAGACATTGCTTAATAACACAGACAGCGTAAAGCGTTGTTTTGCTGTACTGTGCCTAAGGGTGTGCTCTCTGTTCTTTGGTTGATGAAAGTCTGAGGGAGGTTTTCACTGGGGCTATGATTGCCTGAGTTCTGCTAGCCCCAAGATCTGTCAGCTCGCCATCCTGGTAGGTGTTGATCAGACTCCTAACAACTATTTCGTTTCCAGGCGGCATGATCTTCTCTGATCTCACACCCTAGTCAGGGCTGGGTTTTGCTAATAATTTGTAAAAATCCATCATAACGTTAAAAACTTAATGAAGTCATGATGGTTGTTCAAGAGCGTTTTATCTGCTGGTCTGGCATCATGTTGAAAGCTTCTGAACCGGTAACGGTGCTGAATTTTTGATGAAATTGAACTGAGGTACTGCCCACGTAACCATTAAAATTACTTCCTTGTACACGATGTTAGTCTTGTTCTGGCTAAATTCCAAATCTAGTAACTTGTTTTCATCCGTTTTGATTCTAGTAGTATTATCTTTTGAAGTTTCTCAGCACCTCCCTTTTGACTGGTACCTGTGTGAAGCGTGCAAAATGTCTGCTGAAAGCTTTTTGAGACCTAGGAGGCTGCACTTCAGTGATGCAGATTTTCTTCCGCCGATCAGTTCACAGTGAAACACTGCAGAAGATCAACAGTTTTCCTTCTGTCTTGCAGACTTTTTCCGACCCACAAAGCCCAAGCCATCTGCCAAGAGGAGCCAAGTGGAGCTGAAAAAATCCCGCCTTCGTCTGTCTCTGCAAGAAAAGCTCTTTGCTTATTATCGGAGGAAGGTAGCTATCCCAGCGGATGAGCAGGCCCGGGCCAAGCAAGCAGCCGTGGATATCTGTGCTGAGCTACGCAGCTTCCTACGTGCCAAGCTGCCGGACATGCCCCTGCGTGACATGTACCTCAGCGGCAGCCTGTATGATGATCTGCAGGTAATTCCTGGGGCCGCGTGATGGGTCATAATTCAGAAGGCTGACTAGGCAGGGGCATTTCAGGCTTCCCTGTTGGCAGTGCTGGCTCAGCACAGCATTCCTCTGTAATAAGGTTCCTGGTGTCGCCTTTCCCACTGTGAAGCCAGGCGTTGATTTCTGCAGTACTCTTTGAACAGGCATGACCAGGCTGCTCTGGCGTTGTCTGCAAAGCATTTCTTTTTGTCACTTTATTTCTCTGGATTATCTCAGCCCTTCTTTCCTTCCCCTCCGTCTCTCCCTGTAGCTGTGTTTTTCTTGCTGTTTCTCCAGTCGACCTGGGTTTTCTCTCTGTCCCTTCTGTCTCCTTCCAAACACATGATATTCCCTTAGAACTCCTATGTATTCATGTAGGTCTTCCCTGCTCTTTTTCTCTCTTTTTTTTTTTGTTTGTTTTTTTGTTTGTTTTTTTAATGCATGACAGACCTGGATTGGACAGCAGTCCCTGCTGCATGTCTCCTTGATGGCAAGATGCCCATGGCTATAGTGAGTGATTCAGAGGCACGCTCTTTTTTTTTTTTTTTTTTTTTTGAGTCAGAGCTCTGGAATGGAGTGTCGAGTTTCCAGTGAAACTTACATCTGGGGTCTTTATCACATTGGTGAAAAGGGATCTTTAATGACCTTTTTCCAAACAATGTGGCAGACCAGGTGAGGGCAGTACCTAGTTGTAGCATGGGGTAATTAAACCGTGGCAGCTTAAGCTTGTCTAGAAACATAATACTCTGCCTCCTGTTTTAAATTACCATGTGGTGTTGCTGTACCCTGGGCCAGCTGCATCTCTTTTCCAAGGAGTGGACTTAGAGCAGTAGGAGGCAGAATGATTCATCTATGTGCAGTCCATGTCAGGTCCTGAAGTATTTAAAGATCTCTAAATAGTGCATACCGTATAAGCACTAGCTTGGGTTATACCTTGGAGTTATCCCACTGACTATGGGAAATAGTCCTTCAGAATGCCTTTTGACAAAGGGAGCCTGTGAATCCCACGCAGAGAGGAGAGTGAGACAGCTGAATTCTTATTCCAGGTTCCTTTGAACAGAAGGCTGTCTAAAGGTGGTGAATAAAACTGAGAGCGGAGAGAGAAAGCTTGTTCTTACCGACTTTTCTCTCTTGTGAAAGGTAGTGACAGCTGACCACATCCAGCTCATTGTGCCTCTGATGCTGGAGCAGAACCTGTGGTCATGCATCCCTGGGGAGGACACTATCATGAACATTCCTGGCTTCTACTTGGTGCGTCGGGAAAACCCAGAGTACTTTCCCCGTGGGAGCAGCTACTGGGACCGCTGTGTGGTGGGAGGTTACCTTTCCCCCAAAGCTGTAGCAGACGCCTTTGAGAAAGTTGTAGCTGGCTCCATCAACTGGCCAGCAATTGGGTCTCTCTTGGATTATGTGATCCGTCCAGCAGCTCCCCCAGCAGATTTGACACTGGAAGTCCAGTATGATCCAGAACGGCGTCTTTTTATTGACTTCCTACCATCCCTGACACTGGGTGATATCATCCTTGTCGCCAAACCCCATCGATTGGCCCAGAATGACAATTTGTGGCGACTGAGCCTGCGGCCAGCAGAAACAGCTCGCCTCCGGGCCCTGGACCAGTGTGATTCCGGCTGCCGTTGCTTGTGCCTGAAGATCTTCAAAGCGGTATGCAAGTCAAACCCGGCCCTGGGTCACCTCACTGCCAGCCAGCTCACCAATGTCATCCTGCACCTAGCCCAAGAAGAGTCCGACTGGTCCCAGGACATGCTGGCTGATCGCTTCTTGCAGGCGCTGAAAGGGTTGATCCGCTACTTGGAGGCAGGTGTCCTCCCTAGTGCTCTGAACCCCAAGGTGAACTTGTTTTCAGAGCTCACCCCCGAAGAAGTGGATGAGTTGGGTTATACCCTCTACAGCTCTCTGTCAGAGCCAGAGGTCTTGCTGCAGACGTAATGGGGCCTTACCTAGGGAAGTGCTGACAGGGTTTAGCCAAGGTGGACTTTGATGACTGCGAAATGTGTCTCCTCCACTTCTCTCTCTCTCTCTGTCTCCTTTTGGTTTGTTATTATTTCCTGCTGTGGAGTTGGCGCTCCCACTGAATTTCTTGGTGCTACTGGTCCATTTCCACCATCTCTGCCCCAACAGGTACCTATTGGCGAGGGAAAACAGGCTAAAACTGCAGCTCTAAGATCTGTGCATAAATTCTGCTGATGTTTAAGTGTCTACCAAAAAAAAATAATCAAACTATGCACTTCTTTCTCCCGTAGTACACTTACTGCAGCGAGTCCATTTTGGTCTGAAGAAGGTGGAACTGGGCTGGTAAATCCAGTGACAATTTTAGCAGACTTGCATTGAGGTCCTTTCCTTTCCTCCAGTCTGTCTTTGCCACATGTTTCTTTTCCTCTGCTGTACTACAGTCTCACTTTTTTTTTTTTTTTGGTCCCTTTGACCCAGTTGTGCAGGGCAGACTGAGCAAGATGTTTTGGATAGGGTTATTTTTTGTATTTCCAAGTAGATAATGATTACACTAGCACTATTTAGGGCTGTAGAGCTTGGAGAATGCCCATGGCTCCTGCTTCTACGGAGCCTTCTCATCCTTCGCAAGCTGGGTTCAGCAGTAAGGGCTGAGGCTTGTCCAGTCTACTGGAACACAGCCTCCAGTATGGGCAATTCTCACTGAAGCTGTCGTAGGGGAGGAAAAAACCTTTGTGATCTGTCTATGTGATGAGGCCAAAGGACCAGGGCTTGCCATTCCTGCCTAGCCAGATCTGCTGGGTGTTGCTGGTGGGAATGGCCCCGGGAATGGAGAGCAGGGCGTCTCCTTAGATGTCTCTGGCCTAGAGAAAGAGAGGCTGATTATGGGGGAAGGGTGGGAGACACACAGGGGAACAGGGATTACTTTTTCTTTTTTTCTTCTTTACCCCAAGAGCTTATGGCTGTTCTGGTTTATAGGAGGTGGAAGCAAGACTGCATGCCTCAAAGGTCTTTGTAATAAGCACACGTAAGCCAGATTCTCACCAGCTCTAACTCCGTGAAGGTGATAGAACTGAACTGGTGTCATCAGCAAAGTTCTGTCCCACACGCTGATATGAGGGTACATATGCAGAGTTGGCATTTAGAGATATGTTGGCTTTGCCATCTGCTCTGTGTGTGTGTTTTAGTCCCCTCCCCACCCACCTCAGAACTGAGGCTGTCCATGCCCTTCCTCATTCCCATGCGCTGACTTTCCAGTGCTCCCAGTTTACAATTACTCTCAGAAAGCTGGTGAGGGCACACCTTCCCATTCTGTCAGTTTGGACCTGTTGGTAATGCAGTTCTGCCCAGTCTTTTTTGCGACTACTGTCAGACCGTTCTCCCTTGGCTGCCCTCCCATCTGCTGCTGGACTGCGGTATGGGTTTTGGGGGGCAGCTGTTGCACTGTGTGTATCTCCTAAACTAGCCACGTAGACTCTGTATACTCTGCATTAAGCCTTCTGGCCTCCTGTCTTCAAAAAGGGGACAGGAGGGTGGGTCTGGGGCTGTGTCTCTCAAAAGACCGGTGCAGCTATGGTTACAGAAACATACTTGCCTTTTCTTAGCTTTAGCACCTTTTCCCCACTTGCTGTCCGGCCTGTCTAGCCAATGGAGAGGCAGCAGCAGAGTTTGGAGGAAGCAGGAATCGTTTTCTCCTCCCTTCCTCTCAGGACTTCCCCCCCGCCCTCCCCACAACCTTTGACAGAAGTTTCAAAGTGAGTTTCAGGAGTGGAACCACAGAGGGAAGTCTTCAGTCTTCTTTTTAGAGGCAAGTGCTGGTGAGATAAGGGAGGGAGCATCTTTCTCAGACAATCCGTCCATTTTAGCCAACATGTCAGATAGTATTCCGTATACAGTGATAACGCAACATTGCATTTTAAATTATTTAATCCTTAGGGTACTGGTATTTTCTAGACTGCCAGGTGCGTACATTGAAGTTTGTGTGTGTATATAAAGTCTGTAGTGTATAAAAAGTTAACAGAAATTCCGTTTGTATGATTTTGTGTTTTGTAAGTTTTGCAGCAGTCAGTGTTGGTCAGCTGTTGATTGCTCTTCACTCTGGTTTCCAGATTTTTTCCCCTCTTCCTTTCCCTGCCCTCCACTGCCTTTCTGATGTCAGCCTCCCTACCCTAAAAGCTGACAGGTGAGACTCGGAGCCTATAGGCCACTGGGGGAAATTCCCCTTTCTTTTAATTACTTGAAGGTCAACAAAAATATTAAAATATCTGGGTTGTCAGGAGTTCCCCGTAAGTTCATTTCTTCAGTGTAATCTCACCCCTCACTTGGTGCTGACTCCAGTACCATGGTCTTCACGCAGAATTGAGCAGCAATGTGGTTTGGAACGATCAAAACTATAGATATAAAAAAGGTGAGACGTAAACAGGAGGAAGCCACTGTCTGAGCTGGCTTGAGAACAGTTGCCACATACATATCTATGTAGAATTATTTACATGAATGTTTTTACTTCTTCCTGGCAACCTAATGAATTAATATTTTATGGCCATTTCTTGCTGCTATTGAGCTCAATTTGTGTATCAAATGGAAACTGAAGCTGCCTTTTTGCCTTTTCTGTAGACTTTGCTCCACTTCACTTGAATCACTTAATTATTTCTTCCCTTCAATTTCACCCTCCTCTGAGCTAGCCACAAGCCCGTTCTCGGGAGGCAAATGCTCACTTCCTACAGGCAGCCACCACAGCAGGTGATTGCCCTGGCAGTGGCAGTCTCGGCAAAGGCCAAAGATGTAATGGGTCACAGGGACACTGCAACTAGGAGTATTTCAAGAGCAGGGTCAGGCATAAGGGGCAACAGAGGCAGGGAAGAAGTAGGGTAAATATGCAGGAAGTTTACACTAATGCTGTACCCAGCCTGTGGGTCAAACAGACTGTTGCAGAGTCTTTCAAACTGGCACCTTTCAGTATTAAATGCAGTACATGTGCTGATGTACAGCCCGGAGGGCCGTCTTACCTGTAGGTAGGCTCCTTCCTAGTCAAAGCTGTAGCACAGAGCAGGAGGACCGAAAGCTGAATGTGAAAAGGGCAGCTCCCGGCCGCCTTCCCTGGCAGAGCAGCTCAGAGACAAATTGATTGTAAGAGGCCCAGAATGTGTGTTTGGTTGGTTGCTGCCTGGGCTCCAGGAATGCCTCGGTGTGTTCTGCTATAGCTTAGCTCACCAGAGCTTCCCACGAGATTGTCGTCTTGTTCCCTGTAACCACGGGGCGAGGACCAACTTGCTCAGCGGTGGGGTTTCACCGCTGCTGAGCTCCACCGCTAATCCTTCCAAGCCAGATGGATTTCTTTTCTTGTTTTTAAAAGCAATTATGGAAACAAGAGGCTGCTTTCTGCCTCCTGGCGAGCTGCCGTCGGGGCATTCGCTCTTAGCATGTGGGTACTCGCAGGGAGAAGTGAAGAGATGATGCCCCATCTCTCCCAGGCCTGGAGGCTGTGGATTTGCAAAGGGGAAAGTCTAAGTGCATGGTCTGTGACAGAGTGCGTGAAATTCTGAAATAAAACGACTTTCCACAGTAACCTGGCTGTCTCTGGTGTGTTTATAAACAAAGGAGCATCTCTCTGCTTTTGTCACAGTGCATCAACCTTTATGCTGACATAATTCTGCACCGCACCAGTGCTTGGGGACTGACGCGACCCTTGCCAATTCACTCGTTTTCCCTTTGCTGCCCTGGGCGCTCTACAACTTGAGAGAGCAATCACCTCGGTGCTGCAGCGTGCCAGCTCCTGGCAGCGTCCGCACTGGTCACAAGATGATGTGTAATTATGGCGCTGTGCCTCCCATCCTTTCTCCGATAGCCCGCATGCCCGGACAGGCACCTGCCTTTCATGTGGCTCCCCAGACTTCACAGGCTTCCGTGCCTCTTTTAATATTAAAACTTTCTTGTTTGGACTCCCCCACCCTTGCTCAGTCACACCTTGGTTTCTTCATGCCAGTCATCTCCCCTGCCAAATGCACTCGGCTGTTATCCCATCATCAGCCCTGGGGCAGTGAGGAAGCTGCTGTGGCAGGGGCCTGTGTCTGCTCTATCAAAGCTCTTTGCAGTAGAGCCCCATGGAAAAGTAGAGCTCGCAATAAGTGTTTAATGTATGTGGTGGTTTGCACCTTCCCATAAAAGCTGCCCCAGCATGAATAGGGAGGAAAGATCAAAAGATATGGGTTGGGGAGTCATGATAATTATTTCAAGCATGGAAAAGGTTGCTACAAAGAAGAGGAGCGTAAATGGTTCTCCAGGCTGCAAAGACTCAGCATCTCTTTTGTTCTTAGCCTAAGGAGCAAACAGCTTAGGAGGAAGGTGGATTTTGGAAAAAGCAAAATATTTTGCCTGCTTTGTTATACAACCACAGTCCTGTTCTGGAAATGAATATAGCTGAGCTTACATTTTACTTAGTTATTTCTGCATCCCTTAATTTTTAAAATAAATAAATAAATAAATTCCAGCCTGACTATTCTGTAGCTACACTTAAGATGGGGAAGAGAGGATGACTACCCCAAATTTGAGATTATCATGCTGAAGTGTTGAACGGCATGATGAATGTTTCTTTTTTTTTTTCCCAAATACTTAATCACCTCTGTATTTTTTTAAGGTTTATTTTTAATATTCTAAACTCCAGAAAAGCTGCAAACAGCTGCTGCTTTTTAAATTTAGTCTCAGGAAAAAAAAGAGGAGCCTCTTCCAAAAGAGGTGTTTCTCTTCCAGATAAGATAAAATATGTTGGCCCACTACCCACACTAGGTATGATTCATGAATGGCTCCAGCATGGCTCACTGGATCTGGGACTGGATCTTGAAATGTTGGGCTTCACTCACAGATGCCAGAAATGGGAGATTTTCCCTTCTACCAGTGAAAATCACGATTGGCTTCCAGCCCTAGGAGGACTGCTGCAGTCTAGACACTTGGGAACTGTTGGACGTGCCTGGATTTTACCTTCTTTATCCTTGTCAAGCTAAGTTATGATCTGAGTTTATGATCTAAGGGATTCAAGAAATATCCTCCCCCTCCCTTTTTTTGTTTTTTTTAAGACTCAACACCTTCTTAAAAATAGCTATCATGTAGTAAATGTGTCCCCTACACAATCAGGGATAGCACAGCGTAAAAGTTTTACTAGCATACTCAGAGGAGGACAGCATTATTCACAAGTCACAGAGACAGAAATGTGGTGGTGAGCAGCCTAATAATATCTTTATAGTGTGTGATCCTGTGAAATTATCTTGCAAATGGTAAGGCAAGGTGGTCGGACCAACGGGTAAGACAGGGAAGAGCTGAACTCATTCAGTGCAGAGAAAGCGTTCTTGTCATTTTACGAAGAGCAGGAGAGTGGGAGACAGAGTTTGGCTCACAGAACTCAAAACTTTTCATGATCTTAAGCTTTCCTAAGTACTCACGCAGAAGTCAGTTCTGAACAAAATCACTTTAAACACACTAAATGTCAGATTGATTTTTATTTTGCTGCCCTGGTTCAATTTCCCTGGCTCCAGTGGTTAAGTAGTTCTTTGATCTGTCTATTAACACTCAGCACTAAGCTTCTCGGGGGAAATATATATATATATCAATTCTAACCACATTCTTCATGGAAAGCCTTCTCCATACAAATAATGGGCAAAAGTTGCTTGCTTGAGTTTTCGGGTTTGTTTTGGATTTTCCTTTTTTTAGGCAAGAGTTCTCTCGGTTGAGCGCAAGCCCACCCCTTCCCCTGCCTGTCACTGTGGTGGAATCATCACTGTTCCACAGAAGCACGGGGGTGATACACTGTCCCAGCAGACATCCCGCTGGAATCATCCCTGTCATGTAAGAGTCTCTTGTCTCATTCTGCTCAACATTGCAAAGGACAGAGCCCTAGCAGGCAACAGCCACAAGGGCACACATGGCAAATGATGGACTGCCTTGGCTTTTTACCTGTCCCATGACAGACATTACTTCAAAACTCGTAATGCCCTGGCAGGCTCCTTACCCCCTTTGAAAGGGGAGAAGCAATCATTCCTGGAAGCAGCATGGCAGAGAGACATTTTTGCCTTCAGATTCTTGAATTTATTTAGCACAGAGGATAGTTACGGCCTTGGACATAATAACTACCGCCACTTATAGAGATAATATAATCTGAATTATGTTCAGCTCCTGGTTGTTTATAGCGGTGGTGAAACGCTGTCAGAGGGCCTGAGATGTGCTGAAGCAAAGGTAGTACAAGACATAGTAATCCCACAGGCCACAGAGCCGCAGCTCCCACGTTGCTTGTTAGAGCGCACGTTGGCAGGGGTCCCAGCTGCCTGGCATTCATGTGGAGGCTGGTTTTTGCTGAGGCAAGCGCGTGACCAAGGCACAAACCTTCTCTTTTCCAAATCACTGCCTGTGGCCATCAGAGAGACAGTAGAAAGCATCTAGTCCAGTGTCTTTTCTTGAACAATGAGCTAGTGATTTGGATTAGGAACCTTTCTCCTCTTTCTTTTTTAAAAATTTCTTTCATATGTAAGAAGAGAAAGTTAATAAAAAGAAGAGTGATCCATCTTCAGTGCATCGCTCTGCACTGCAAATGAAGATACATGGTGTCACCCAGCAGACTGGACTCCCAAGCCTTGTGGCCTGGGACAGACTTCACCCTTTTGTAGTCAAAAAAGCCTCGCCCTGCCTGGGGGAGACCTCTGTTTCTGATAAGTGCTCAGCATGGCTGCACCCACTAAGGTGCATGGCTCAAATGGTACCTTCCTTAACAGTGCCTATGTTGCCTTCAGACCCAGAGGAGATGTCCACCGTCATTGCAATCCCAGGACAAGGCGTCAAAAAAGTCTCACCCTCTGAGGGATACCTCCCAGTACCTCTGTACTGGGAGTAGTACCTCCCCAGCTGAGGTGGGCTGCCGTGGCTGGTTCCTCAGACAGACCTGGCTTTAGTCTCAAACCAGCGCTCTCAGCAGTCAAGCACAGAAACCTCCTCCTGTTAAGAAAACTGCAAACCTCCCTCACCAGGCACCACAGTGAATCAGTAAGGAGCGCAGTGGATTGAGAAGCTACAGCACAATATGATACTTTGGCCACAAAGTCCTCTCTGGGGACTATTCTCCAGCTTGCCAATGGCCGGTACCCCTGTAACACATCTGAGGAAGCTCTGCTGGAGGCCACCCGCAAGCCCATGCGCAAGTGCAGGGAGCAGAGCAGTCTCAAAGCATCCTCTGAAAGCATCTTTTCCGAAAGCATCTGGCATCCTTTGCCAAATCTCCTAACGGAGACCTTAGGAGGGAAAATGACAGTCGTTCAGGAAAAAGCTATAAACTGAATGATATCACTACTGCGTCAACAACCGCCAGGAGTTTCTCCTCCTCTGTAAACAAGTATGTATTAAAACAGATCGAAGTCTACTGGTACATTTCATCCACCAAGCAGCTGCTGCCTACAAAGAGCTGAGAAATATTACTGAATAATGTCTGCAGTGTTCCTCCCCAGGGACCTGGGGAGCTATAGCCTCAAAGGTGATTTATCCCCAAATGAGTTTCAGAGCTTCGTCTGAACTACATGGTTTGTCAGTGTTCCTGCTGAAGTTGCCTGCCAGCATCAGAGACAAAGAGATCTCACACGCACACAAGATATCCCCAGGATCCTGTTTGATTTCATTAATAGGGTGTACCCATTCACAGTCTCTCTTCCTGGCCTTATCAAGACACTCTGAAGTTATGTGAAGTGAAAAACAAATCCCCAGATGGAGCACGCAGAGCATAGTCTGGTATTATGAGCCTTTCATCGTGCATCCCCCCTCACTGAACAGAGAGGCTGAAATAACTCAAGCTCAAGTAACTTTTCCACATGCCTCAGCCAAAGCTGCTAGTTTAGATGCCAGGTTCAGGAGAGCAGCGTAATTGCCGTTGGACTGATGCTGCAAGGTGTCCTTGTTCTGACAAGTCTAAGGGGCACCGAGACAGTGAAAGAGAAATCCACTGAAACAGCGATGGGCTGTTAACTCACCCACTGGTGTCTGTGGCTGCCTGAGATGCTGCAGTCTCTTAAGCCGTACCCGCTCTTCAGGCCTCGGTTCTTGCTAACTTTGCACTGCTAGAAAAAGAAGGAATGTGCGTTGCCACTCTCATCTTCATCCTTTCGCACAGGAAGGCACAAGGCACCTGGTACGTGTGACTCCAGCAAATGCTGGTGAGGTACAGCTACCTACGTTCTGATAGACACTGAACTCACAGTCTGCAGCAGGGGCCACGTTAACTACAGCCCCGTGAGGAACAAGAGCTGCCATGAGACATGTTTCTGTTCTGTTATTGCTTGGACAACTGGAAGGCTTTTGTTTGTGGGCTAAACTGCTCCCACATGTGCTAATACACACGAGGGATAATTCTTGACCCCCAAGCACTTTCGTCATAACAAAACAAGGCTGGACAATGACAAAACCAAAAAAAAATCCCCCGATGGTCTGAACAAAAGTCAGCATCCCCTCCTACCCCCCTGCACACATATTTTTTGCTAAACATCATTTTCAACCAGTTGTAGCTTTGCTCAGGAAATTCACGCTTGGGCAAGTTACAAGTTAAAACTTACCTCCCTCTTACCAGATTTGCACAATGTTTTTACATGTGGCAGCTGGCTACAGCCTGGCTGTTTCTGAGTAACTAAGCCTCTGGAGAGCCATATTTTGTGAGCTATCGGCATGTGCTTGGCATGCCCACGTTTGTTCAGTAAGAAAAATGTAGGTGGACAACCAGGATTGTTTCCATATCTGTCTAAAATAATTGAACTGTAAGTTGCAAATGTAAATTGCAGATTTAATCCTTTTTTTTATTAGTCTCATTTCAAATGTCAGTGATATTTACATAACAGCATGGAAACAGAAGACAGTGAGGGGGTGGGTAAGCAATGAATGATTTATTAGAGATTCCATTTGGTGTGCTAGTGTCCAAAACAAATGAGGCAGAGCATATGGCTAACTTATTTTCTGTTTGTATGTAATAAAAGATGGATGCTAATACCTCCCAGCCTGGTCTTTAATCACATATATTTGCTTTTCAATCTAGCTTTAAAATGGAACATCTATAAGCAATTCCTAAAGAGCTTACGATGAGAATCTGGTAGAAAAGATCCTTCAGATATCAGTTTGTGCCGCATGAGGAGAGAAGCAGCCGAGCACTGCGAATTAGCCTGTGCCATAGAGGCTGTAGGTAATTCTCCCTCGAAATTGCTCAAAACGTATAGCTGCTTCGCCTCATTCCTCTGTTGTGCTTCCCTCGGCACTCTGTCTCCAGGAAAAATTCCTGCTGGTCTCTGGAAATGCTTTGCTGATTGAAGTGCCGGGGTAAGGCTTCCTGTCCCTTCTGATGGAAGGTTCAAAGGACAAGAAATTATCACAAGAATCCCCTCGGGGACTTGCCCTCACACTCATCCTTCTGCAAAGCCGGCAATGCCCCCTCCTCCCCAGCCACCCCAGTAGGGCCCAGGGCCAGCCAAAAGCCCATATGACCCTTCACCGGGCCACTGAGCCTCAGTGGGGGCCCAAAGCCGCCTGCCCGGTGCCACCAAGGGGGTGGTGATGCAGCATCTGCCAGCCCTTCTCCCTGGCTGCAGCTCTCCCAGCACTCCAGGAAGGAGCAAACATCTCCATTACTGTTGTCGGTTACCCTCCTGGCCCCAGCACCACGTACTTGCCCCCCCGCCTCGCTCCCTTGCTGCAGGGGCCCACGAGTACTTCCCCCCCACCCCCCGAGTCCCTGAGAGCATCCTATAATGACGGTCTAGACTGTGCGAGGAGATGTCACCATGGAAACATTTACGTCCTCACTGTCTTTTGTGTACTTAATAACATAGCATGCTGCGTGTTTATCTCCTGTATACTTGCTGGTGGAAGAAGAAAACCTCTTTTCCTTTGCAACGTTAACTTAAAAAAATAATTAATAAAAAAAGCAAGCACGCACATATATTGACCTTCCATCTTAACGAAGGAGGAGGGTGAACGGAGGAGTATTAGTTTTCCACCTCCCGATGCTGCTCTTTGGCCGGAGGTGGCTTTCTGCAGTGCTGTATTTATCAGGGCAGCTCATCACTCCCCAGCAAGGTCACTGTGGCCTCCGTCCTGCAGCGAGCTCTGCACCAGCAGCTCCTTTCGCCGGGGGCTGGCCCCTCACTTCTGGGTGGGGACGGATCTCACTTATCACAGGAGCTCTCTGTTGCCGAGGTGCTGGTACCCAGGGCAGGAAAATCACATCCACCATGCTAAAGCTGTTAACGCGTCAGCAGGAGTTCATTGACCATGCACACAAATTACTCTTCAGTCAGAAGCCACCTTTTTGCGCTGTAAATTCAATTTTCTTCAGGGCTGACAGACTTCTCAATCTCCGAGCCACAAATGTATTCTGTGATACAGGAAAGGAACGCTTTTTAGACACTTTTGAGCTAGGAGCAGGCACCTAGTAGTTCTCTGGTTGGGAAATACTTGTCATTTCTTTTGTACAAAAATTTCTAAGGAACTGTTACTTGGGCTTAAAGAAGTGCCTTCTACCTCAGTCAAAAACCCTAGCCACAAAGGAGAAACCTCTGAAGTAATATGTGCAAATGTGGAGAGATGATTTATAAAGGAATTGGGGATGTAGCTCATGGAATTATGTAATGACAGTAATTCCGCAGTCCTTCAGGAAACAGGGAAAAATATGCTGGTCACTAAATGGCTGGCTTCTGGTTACTTGATTTCAATTTTTGGATTGGGGAGCGTTAAAAAATTTCTGTCTGGAGCTTGTAACGCAGACAAATTTCCACATAAATTTCCACACAAAATGGAAACCAGGCAGCTAGGAAACAGGCAGATCTAGGTTAAGTTCCTCATTGCATATTTCATTTTTGCTTGCGTGATTCTTGCTCACACATACCCAGAGTCCTTCCAGAGAAATCTATAATTATCTTTTCAAGATGAAGGATTGTGTGTGTATAGCATTTCTGTTTATTTAGCTACGATTACAGTTGTGCAATCATCCTTTTCACTTAAAGGAGGGGCAAGCAGGCACTGCAGAGGATGCGAGACCTCTCCTTTAGCCAGTAAGGACATGGAGATGCTGTCCACCCATCCGCCCAGCCAATCGCCCGCTTGGCTTCTTTAAAAGCTGTCGCATCTCCTAAATTTTGCTTTGAAGCAAGATCTGCCTGCTCCGTGGTGTGTTTATCAAAGCAGTAATCTTAGATCGCTCAACTGCTCCTGTGGTGTTTTCTGGCGTTGGAGGACGCTTTTCTCTGCCTCCTCCATTTTAATGAGTCATTCCAAAATCTGTGCTCGCTTCTAGAAAAAAAGCCAAAACAAAACAGAAAAACCCCAACAAACCAACATGGAGGGAAAACTGCCTTTTTCATTCAGCAGCTAATATTCAGTTTACAGATGTGGAGTGACATATATTCTGCTTTGTAGTGATGATGGTAACATCAGACTGCTAAAAGTAGACAGTGGGTTGCGCCTGTCCTAGCAAATTATCAGTCAAGTTGTTTCATAAGTTCCAGGCAGTTACACCTGGGCAAACTCGGTGAAGGCCGTGGCTTTACACAAATACTACTGAGGCCCTAACTGGAAAATAGTGGAGTCTTTTGTAGAAGCAGACGAGAGCAATTTGACCTGCAGGATGATGGTGTTTGAACAAGCAAGGACCCACCGCAGCTCTGGGAGCTGATGGCGCCCTGCGAGGTTGGCAACGTGGAAAAGCAACCGTTTGAAGCTGGAAAACCCTGACACCGTGAGGAAAGCACACAGCTGGCTGACGCTTGTCTCACCTGAGTGAAATGATGAAGGGACTAAAACCAGCAGAAAACTGTTGACCCTTGTGAGTTTCCTGCTGGGTTACTGAGGACCAGACCAGCTGGTGGAAGTGTATAGCCAGGAACAGAGTGGGGGAAGAGGGCTGCCTTCTTTCCTAGCAGCAAGTCGATTTAGCTCGGATAAAACATAATGTGAAACTGCACTTTAAAAACTTTCCAAGGTGACGCTGCCCTTTGCAGCTGCAAGGCTATGTAGGCGATCCATTAATGCTCACATCAGCCTGAGTAACGCCTGCACAGAGAACAGAGAGGCAACTGTGTCAGCGTGAAACTGCAGGTCGGGAGAGGAAGTTCTCATTCTTCAGATGGGGAATAACCAACTTCATTTTCAGCTCTTGCATAGGTTCAAGGCACTAATTAGAGTCATGCTGTTGGCTGCTCAGCAGCGCGGCTCTCCAGCGAAGCCCCACGCAAACCACTCCAGGTCGGTACTGCGCCATGGCCACTGCAAGGCCGGCAGGCTCAGATCAGCGACGCAGGCGCCATCATTGATGTAAACACACAGCCCATGCCCGGAAGCAGCCATAATCTGAGCTCTGCATGTGCGGGGCAGGCAGAAAGGGAAGGCGACACTGCCCTGGGCTGACACCTTATCTGAGGTAGCAGGCCATGGCGTCCTGCCGCCTCAGCGCTGCAGGGGAGCCATGCCAGCGCCTCAGCCCGAGCAGCACCCGCCAGCTCAGGCCTGACCTCGGCAGGACTTTGTGTAGAGAACAAAAAGGGCCGTGGGAAATTCAACCGCGGGGGGAAACACAGGGTGCTTCGAGAGGGACGGGTCCAGCGAAGGCGCCGGGCTGCGGTGAGAGGCGCAGCCACCGTTCCGTTCCGTTCCCCCTCCCTCCCCCGGCCGCCATTTCCCGGCCCGGCTGCTCCTTCTCGCCTCCCCCCCGCAATCCCCTCAGCATCTGGCCTCCTTCGGGCCCCAGCCAACGGCAGCTCGCCCTGCACGTGAACAGCTTCCCCTCCAGCCAATGAGCGCCCCCCCTTCCCACGTGGCGCCCTGCGTCATGCCTCCTATGCCAGCGCCCCGTCTTTGTTGGCGGTAAAAGCGTCCCCCCCCCGCTATTCGCTCCCCGCCGCGGGGGGGGGAGCGTCCTCAGCTGCTCCGGTCACGTGACGCGGCTTCGCCTGGCGGGGAGATGGCCGGAGCGGACGTACACTGTATAGTTCCACTCCTCTTCCTCCTTCGCTGCTCCGTCGTGGAGCCGTGGCTTTTGTCGGCGGCTCCTGCGATTAACCCGTAGGAGAATGTAAGGAGGGAAGCCCAAAGAGAGGGAAGCTATAGCCCGGCGGGCGCCGGTGAGAGGGAGGTAACGCTTGGCGGAAGGACACCTCAGAGCCGGATCTCGTTTTGCTTAAGGCGCATCGTATATAAAGGCGGCGCGCAGGCGCTGCCACCTCATTGTGTGTCAGTCCCTGAGAGAAGTGAGGTGGTACGAGGGTCTCTGTGCGCAGCACCTTCCCCCGCGCGGCGCGGACCGGAGCAGCCTCCCCTCCCCTGGCCGCCATGGCTCTTTAAGGGCGGCAGGGCCAGCGGCGGCATCGGCCAGTGCAGCAGGGGCAGCAGCAGCGGCGGCGGCCTCAGCACATCCCCGGCATCTGCAACCATGGCGTGAGTATTGTGTGTGAGGGACAGGCGTGCCCTCGCCTGTGTGTGGCTAGTCGCCCTCTTCTCCCCTTTTAAATGGGCTTCGGGGGTAGGTTTATCACATGGTGATGGTGGGTATCTCCCCGAGAAAAAAATATAATACCTGGGTAATAAGATGGGTGTGTGTGTGTGCGGGGGGGGGGGGGGGGGGTCATCCTTGTGTGAGCTCAACATCCCTGGGGGCGGCGGGTGTCAAAAACGGCAGGAAATGCCATTTCTACAAGGAGTTACGGGAAATCCCTGTCTTTTACCTCGCTCAGGAAGACTCGATTCCCAAAAGTTACGGGTCTTTTTTTTTTTCCGTTTCATGGGGTTTTCGTGGTAGTTAAGAGCGGCACGTTCCTCGTGGGGGCTTCTTGACCCCGCCTGTGGGAAAAGCTGCTGTAGCTGGGGGGAAGTGGGGTATTGGAGGCATCGGGGTTCGGGGGGTGTAAATACCACTCGGTGTATCGTCCCGAGTAGATCAACGGGGGCTGTTCATCAGCTGGCAGCAGTACTGTAATCTTTTAATACCGTAGCGATAAGTCTGCCCTGATCCCCTGGAGGGGTTTCATAACCCGCTGGAAACGGGCGTAAAAGGTGCTGTGTGTGAAACTCGGTTCGGTTCCTCACCCAAACGCCCTGTTTTGTAAGTCAGCTCATTTCGGAGAGGTCCGTAGTGGTCCTTCCCCACCTCCTCTCCAGCGCTGCACCCTCGGTTCTGGCCGCGGCTCAGCCCCGGGAGTGCCGGGAGCCCGGTGGAAACGTGGCAGGATACAAAATGGCGGCCGCCGGCGTGGTAGCGGGGGGGGGGTGGGGGGATAGAGGGAGGCGGCGGGATCGCGAAATGGCCGCGGCAGCTGGCGTGGGCGGGGCCGGCGGCGGCCGGGGCCATGTTTGGGCATGAGGAAGTCGGGCGGCCCTGGGTGGGAGACTGGCACCTGGAAGCCGCGGCCGGCCCTGGCCAGCCTTCGGCAAGAAATCCAAAAGCGTAAAGGTGTTGCAGGCAAGCAGCAGCCCCCAAAATGGCGAGGTCAGACCAATCTGTAAGAGCACTGCCGTGCTTTCTGAGGGAGCGCTGCTTTTTAAAAAGCGACTGTGCTGGTTGGACACATACTGATGAATTGAAGTTCTGTTCGCAGGTTTTTCAAGGCACCGCACAGCAGCATTGCTGTAGTCGAGAAAAAGACCCTCTACTTGTCTACATCCTTTGACATCAAAGCATTAAAAACTGAAGAAGATGAGCCTCTTGAACAACGAGATGCTGTTGGGGGATTCGTTATCCCCCTTCAGCCAGCCGTGTTCGGTGGCTGAGGAAAGTCTGGGACTCCTAGATGACTACCTGGAGGTGGCCGAGCCCCTCAGTTCGCATGGGTTCTCCAGCGACAAGGCTAAGGCAGTCTCCTCCAATTGGCTTGCTGTGGACAGTTTAGGCAACACCATAGATAGCAGCCAGGGTAAGACTTACTTGCATAAAGTACTTCAATTACAGTGGGACACAATATACTTAATACAATTCTGATTAAAAAATTAAATTGCTAGGTTTTCTTAAATGTGAAGTCAACCTGCCACGCGTACCTCTGCTTAAAAAATGTGTGTACTACACTGCTTGCACAACACAGAATAGTTGGTCACTGGCCTGGTGTATGGTAAAGTGATGCTTCTGTTGTCCTTCTAATAACATACCAGCTGTTCATTGTACTAGTCCCTGGCAGAGGTCCCAAGAAACAAGCATGGCTATATGTTTCAGATGGCCCTGAATTCTTCTGTTGTTTGGAGTCAGAGGGATGGAATGTCAGAACAGCTGATGGCTTACGTTGTACCCTGCAGTCTTCTGCAGCTAGATGGCAGGATTTTGTTTCTGATGGTTAAGTTTTTTCCTACTAACATAAAAGATAGGGAAGACATTAAATGATGAGTTTCTAGATTGTTTTCAGAAGCTTGAGTTGCAGTGGTTGCTGGTTTACTTAAATACTATTTATTTTATTGTGCAGAGGATGCCTTCTCTGGCATGGAGTGGATGGTGGAGAAGATGGATCTGAAGGAATTTGATTTTGATGCCCTGTTAGGTATGGAACATCTGGAAGCCACCGTCTCACCAGACGACCTGATGGCCACGTTGGAAGACACGTGTGATCTCCTATTTAACCCTACCATCCAGGAATTTCACAACAAAGAACCTCCACTGATAACTGACCTAATCACCCATCTCCCCGAATCTCCAATTGGAGCAGATCCAATGGCCCCATTGGCTTCCCTTTGGTCTTTTCCCCTCTCCCCAGGGTCTCTGACTTCCACTCCAGACCACTCATTTAGTTTAGAATTAGGTAGTGAAGTGGATGTTCTGGAAGGAGAAAGAAAACAGGAGGGCCCCACCTTTGTGGTAGTGATCACCAAGTCTGAGAAAGAGGAGGAGAACCATTCCGATGATAGTGGAATATGCATGAGCCCAGACTCCTACCTGGGAACACCCCAGCATAGTCCCACCAATTCAGTTGGATCCCCCAATGGCAACCAGTTCCCTGCAGATGCCAGCTGTGGCTCTGTGCGGGCCAAACCCTATGATCATCCTGCAGAGAAGGTAGTGTCAGCAAAGATGAAAGGAGAGAAGAAAATAGATAAAAAATTGAAAAAGATGGAGCAGAATAAGACGGCTGCCACGCGTTACCGGCAGAAGAAGAGGGCGGAACAGGAGGCGCTGTCTGGGGAGTGCAGAGAGTTGGAGCAGAAGAACCAGGCCCTGAAGGAGAAAGCAGATTCCCTTAGTAAGGAAATTCAGTACTTAAAAGATCTGATTGAAGAGGTCCGCAAGGCCAAGGGCAAAAGAGCTAGAGTCCCTGAGTAGGGTAGTCAGCAGTTTTTATGTGCATGTATATAAGCTTGCTGCTAAGGCTGTGTATTGCTGTCTAATAAATTATTTTATAGTAAACTTGCAGTTCTGGTGTGCAGTAACTGTGTACCTGTAAAACAAACTCAACTTGCACCACACCTGGGCGTAAATGCAGCGTAAGCTGCTGGGTTGGAGGAGAGTGCGGTGTCGTGCACCAACGGGTGAGGGCAGAGAAGGTGCTTTGGATCTGGTCAAATAATGCGGTGACTCAAGGGGCTTGTCACCCAGTACAATTTACATCTAGTGAATAAAAGCACTAAAGTGAGGAGGGTCATATTGAGGTGTCTTGGTAGCAAAGGCATAATCCCAT
The DNA here is from genome assembly GCF_964199755.1 of Larus michahellis. Classification (NCBI taxonomy): domain Eukaryota; kingdom Metazoa; phylum Chordata; class Aves; order Charadriiformes; family Laridae; genus Larus; species Larus michahellis. The sequence goes on along the minus strand of NC_133896.1, from coordinate 56,372,828 downwards.
TTAAAGAGTTGAACCTGGAGAGTCTATGGAAGTCTAAGACTAGATGGTGAAAAATGTGGAAGATCGGTGAAAGACTGATGTGGGAGAGTTTTGTGTTCAGACTGGGCAGACTGGATGTCCTTTCTGAAGGAGGTAAAGGGTTCAGGGTACAAAACACGGAGAAAAATCAGTTGAGAACATGGGTTTAAGAAATGAGCAGCTTGGTAGGAAATCGGGAGCAAGTAGCGGCAGTGTTGAACTGATGTTTCTGGTTTCTTGTCTCCCTGTGGGTCCCCAGATACCTGAATTGTGAACAGGTGTTTCCTGGGGGAAGCTGGTGGGTTTGGGGTTGGGGCTGCCCTCACAGGGTGGTAGGGCAATGGAGCCCAATGGGTGGGGTTGCTCTTAGTGCTCTTAATGGTGGAACACACTTGCGTACCAAAGTGTGAAAAACTCGGAGGTTTCTTCAGACACCTCCTGAAGAGGCAAAATTTAAGGTATAAATTGGACTTCTACTGAGGGGGCAAATGAGTTGGTCCATAGAGCTGGTTCAGCCCCAGTCCTAAAATTGCAGAATCATAGAATGGTTGTGGTTGGAAGAGATCTTCAAGATCATCCAAGTCCCGAGGCATCCCTGCCCCAGTGAGGTGGAGGTGCTGGAGCACTGGTGTGTGCTGGAGTGTGGGTGGGGGATGTTGATGGAGCTGTAGCTGGGCTCCTGGGGCTGGTGCTTCTCAGCGGGGCCAGTTAATGAGCTGGTGCCGGAGCCTGGCAACAGGAAAGATGCAACGGGGAAAGGAAAACCCAGCCCTGCTGGGATGGTGTCTGTGAGACGCTGCAGAGAACCAGAAGACAAAGATGACAAGGCAGGAGCCTGTGTAGCAGGGTGGGTCCTGCCTGTAGGTATTAATTAGTGCCCTTCTGTTAGTGAGTAAATTTATAGTCTGGCCACCCAGTGCAAGGACATTTTTTTTTTGGTGGTTGGTTCTAGTTCTACAAGGTTCTGAACACCAGTGAAGTTCCACATCCGGTGTGGCCATACTCTGCTAACAGAAGCTTCAGAATCTTCAAGATTTAGGACAAGCCATTTTTAATCATTTGGTGTGCGATTCTTACATTTATTTTTTTTTGGCCACTGATACCCAGATTTAGCAGCACCTAATCCCTGCGTGGCCTGCTGGAGCCAGGCTTTGGCGTGTGGACCTGCACATCTTTCCCTGAGGAGTTCAGGTTCCTTCTTGCTTGCACCTACACCACCTGGTGAGCCGCCCAGCCCAGGCACCTGCATGTCCCAGCCTGGGTGGCTGTGCTCCAGACAGTCCCTAATGTTGTTTAAAATAGAAAATTGTCTGATTTGCAGCCTCGTGGGGGTCCTGCTTTCTGCTGTTGAAGCTCCTCATGGCGTCAAGCTCGGGCTGCAGTGCTCCAGCCCCATCCGTTGCCCAAGCCATTAGCTGATGGATGACACAGTGATGGGTGCTGCGTGAAGGCCCTCGGTGGTGACTTGACCTGTCTGTGCTTGAAGCCGATGCCCGGGTGACGTGGATGCTATTTAAATTACAGGGGAAAGTGTCCCTGTCAGGAGTTCAGGCTCCTGCCCCATTGAAAGCGATGGGGGGGGTAACTGACCCCCACCTTGGGTTTCATGAGACAGCGAGTGGCCTGCTGGTTAAGTGGTCTCAGCCTGGGCTCCTCGCCTTCATGGGAATCTCATCTCACACCTCCTGGGCCAACTGCTCTGACCACTATATACTGCACAAACGGGAACTGCTGCAAACTGGCAGGCACGTTCCTCTCCTGCTTTCTTCTCCAGAACTTACTGGTGACCGCAGGGATGAGGGACTGTTGTGTTTTGGGAGCTGAAGCAACCTACTAGCTTTCTTTCAGATCAGGTGGACCTGCCAGGCTAGCGACAGGGATGATATGAGGCAGGAAAGCCCAATGAGCAGGACAGTCTTGCCCTGGATGGGTCAAATCTGCACTTGAGGTGGCTCTTAATGTGCTTGGTCTCACCTGACCCACAGGAAGCATGGTAACCGGTATGAGCAAGTGGCTTCTCTGTGCGGGGCAAACCCCTCCTCTCCTCAAAACCCTTTCCAAACACGAGGCAACCACCTCTCCTTCCCTTACAGCCGTTGCAACCTTCTGCTTAAACCTGGTGGCAGCCCGGGCTGCGGGGGGCAGCGCCTGGATTTACAGCCCTTACTCACCTCACCCAAAGCCTGGAAAGATCTCAGTACCTTTTGCCCCCCAGCGCATCCCGTGGCAAGGCTGTCTCTGAGCCAGCCCTGACTAAAATAGTATTTTTCCTCTGAGTCCACGCTCTGCAGGCGGACGAGGCAGCGGCCGTGCTGGCCAGTTAATCCACCATTCTGTTTTTCACGGCTCTCCTGGAGAATATGTAGCTCCAATTTACCAAATTACACTCACTCCAGGGAAGGAGGATCAGAGCTGGCACGGGAGGCGGGGAACGCGTGACGCACCCGTGCTCCTTTGCTCCCTGCCCTGTGTCCATGCGTGTGTGTTTTATAGGTCTCCTTGCAGGAGAACCAGAAACCTGCCCTTAAAGAGCGTCTGGCGTCGCTACTCTTCGCCGAGCTCACAGCTTTGCAGAGGCAGCCAATATGGCAACCTTTATGCAACGCCTGCTGCAATGACGCCGCGTTTCCATAATTAGTAACTTAGTTAAGGCTTTAGGCTGGCTAGGGATTAGGGCTGCCTCTTCCTCTGCGTTTTTCCTTCGGCCTTGTTCCTCCAGGCTTGCGTTGGCGTCACACCCAGCAGCTCGTCCAGCGTGCCGCAGGGGGCGAGGGCCACCAAGGACACCATTGCGTTACAAACCCCAGCCGGCGGGAGAAAAAGCCCAACAGCCTCCTGCCTGGTGACTGGTTTTTTTTACATTTTTCAAACTGCCGGAGCTGTCTTTTTTTTTTTTTTTTTTTTTCTTTCTCCTCACAGAGAACAGACGTGCTTCAGCCGAATCCTCGCGGTTTGCGTACAGCGTGATGCTGTGTCCAGAAATAGATTGTGGTGCATGAAATGCAGGCTTTACCTAACACCCCCCACCACCACCACCCCCCCGGAGGAGCAGAATTCCCCCAAATCCATGTTATATATAAAAGCTATTTGGATCTGAAGTTGGCAGGGCTGGTGGGGTTTGTGTCTTGGTTACTTTTCCCCCGAGGGAAGGGCAGGGAAGTGGACTCCCCAGGCAGAGCGCGGATGACCCCCAGGCTGCCGGTCCCTTGGGGCTGGTTTTGTACCTCCTGGTAGAGAGGAGCGTGGCGTTCCCACACGCAACCCAACAACTCCCTGCTGGCAAAACCGCTCTGGAACACACGCGGCTCTTTCTCACGAGCTTGTTTCTGCTGTTATCACGGTATTTATAACCGCCTTCCCTTCCGCCCTGCCTTTAGAGAGACCCAGGTGCTCACACTTCTCTTTGCAAACGAGAAGAGGAAACCACCACCCCCACCCCCCGCCCCGACAACTTCTTCGTGCGGAGAAACCAGATGCACCTTTGCAGCACCGCCTGCAAAAATAAATCCCCAGCTGCAGCTTTGGAGAATGACTAAAGAGCGATGATAAAAATCTTCCAAATCGCTTTTGCCCTGGCAGGAAGCCCAGAAATAGCTGCAAGGACAGGCTGTCCTTTGGGAGAGGAATGCTCCCCCCAGCGCTGCAGAGCCGGGCTGGGAGAAAAGAAAATGTGGGTTATTCTGATCGAAACAATTTCACGCAGCGGTAGGTCCGGTCACAGCCCCCTCTGCCCTGTCCCCAAAGCCATGGTGTCTCCGGAGAGGCGTCACGTGCCTCTTGGAAAAAAATACATCCCTTGTCTCGCCCATGTTTCCCACGGCCTCCTGTAAGTATTGCCTCACTTTTTTTTTTTTTTCAGGTATGGTTCAGCTTCTGTTCTTGGCATATCCATATACATTCTCTGTTTTGGGATCATGGAATGGTTTGGGTTGGAAGGGACCTGAAAGATCATCAGTTCCAACCCCCCTGCCACGGGCAGGGACACCTCCCACTGGACCAGGCTGCTCAAAGCCCCATCCAGCCTGGCCTTGAACACCTCCAGGGATGGGGCATCCGCAGCCTCTCTGGGCAACCTGTGCCAGTGTCTCACCACCCTCACAGTAAAGAATTTCTTCATAATATCTAATCTAAATTTCCCCTCTTTCAGTTTAAAATCATTACCCCTCGTCCTATCACTGCACTCCCTCACAAAGAGTCCCTCCCCATCTCTCCCGTAGGCCCCCTTTAGGTACTGGAAGGCTGCTATAAGGTCTCCCTTATAAGATGTCCCTTGCTTTCTCAGCCCTCACTGTTGCGTGGCCGCCCTTCTTCTCCACTTACTAAACGTGTTTCTAATTCAGAAAGCCTTTGTGTGTGTGTGTGTGTGTGTGTGTGAAATCTATATTTTTGGCCAGAATAATACCAGTTTTCTTTATCTTGCCATAGGCTTAGGCCTTCGGAAACAACAGGATCTATATTGTCCTTCCCGTATGCATAATTTCCGTCCTGTGCATACTCATTTTTTCTTAATGCTGTTCAAGTAGGTTCTGGAACCTTCCTCCCTCTGTCCTCCTGCTGTATTCGCAGCCCGGCACACAGACTCCTGTTACGCTTCATTTCCAGTGCACAGACGGCCCGGGGGTCTCACCACGAGCATCCCTTGCTGGGCCAAAAAAAGCTCGTCTGTCTTTGCTGACTTTCCCATTGAAATGCTTCAGGCCCACAAGTCGGGCCTCATGAATTAACAGAGGATTTTGGTCCCCCAGCCTGGGCAATGGTATTTTGGCTGCTCAGGTATCCCAGGTATGCTGCCTTTGCATTATTTTCGGTGCAGTCATGCAGTGTCACAAGCCACCGAATGGAGCTGGCTCTACCCACAAGCTCCGTTTCCCTATTACATAGGAGCATGTTCTCCGAGTAATGGCTAGTCGCCTCCCATTTCTCCTTCAGCTGTTCTTTTCCTCTCTTTTACACGTACACACCCTTTTAAAAAATGGCAGGGAGCGAGTTCCGAGCGCAGCAGACGCGTCAGCTTAATTTATATAGGGCAGAGAATCTCCCAGGTCTGTAACTCCTCTGCATCTCCATCGCAGCGTGCGGACAGTCGGAGAAAGAGACCGAGATTTTGCCTCCCATTAAAGGACATAAATGACCTTGCTGGCACGCAAACGGTGCAGCTCGGGACAGACCAGCTTGGCTAGATTACTGCTTAGCCCTGCCAACAGCTAATTTGTTCAGAAAAAGGTGCGTGTAACCCTGTAGACAGCTGCAGAGCAACCTCCATGCTTTTTATCTCTCCTTCCCCCAACCAGTTAGTGGTCGGCACTGTTAATCCTATTTAGTGTAACTATGGATAGACGCGCAAACCTTTAATCCGTCTCAAACCTACTAACCCTTCAGCCTGGCTTGGCTGGAGTTCCATGTTTTGAGCTGTAAGCAGGCATTAGGCAGCCCGCCGTCTTTTACGCTCCTCATTTTTAATGGAATTGATGGGTCTTCTTGCCTCAAAGCGAGAAACTTCCGTTTGCTGTAACTTTTCTTTTGTGGGTTATTCGGGGTGTGCGCCTTTTGTACAATAACCAGTCCCTCACCCAAGGCATTCGGGAGCCCACAGCATGTTGGTCGTCAAGCAGGACTGAAATGGAAGTTGGGCGTGAAAAAGAAACCAGACACTGAGATTCCCAAAGGCTTTTAGGACCCTCCCCTCCTGGTTTTCCCCCACAGCTTTTCCAGCATTTCAAGTCTTGTTGGCCTGAGTGGGTTTTACAGTCTGTCTTTGTTCATTGGCAGCCAGGTTTGTTACTAGTACGTCATTTCAGAGGCAAGAAGTTGGTCAGTGTCCAGAGCCAACACGTTTTCTTGGTTTATATTTGCAGTCCTCCCCTCTCCCGATACACGCGTAACACTGATATTAGCTGTTATTTCTTTCTACGCTGAAGAAGTAAAGACTTGCTGATACAGCAGAGGCTGTGTCGGCTTACCTCAGCTTGTGCCCGCCCGAACAAATTTTCCTCTTTGCTTTCCATTCACATAACGAGGGAGCAATAGGCCATTAACCGGCCTGATGAATCTTACTCACAATAAGCTGGCTCAACACCGAGCACCTGGGAACTATTCTGCCGCCTCTCTACCCTTTCCCTGGAAAGGTTCTACCACATTAATGACACTCCAGAGCTTTGATTTGCATTTATATTAAAGCTGCCGCCACTGACTCCCATTCCGACTCCCTGCTGCCTGTGGGTGGGGGACACTCTGTAAGATGGCACCCTCCTCCTCCTTCCCTTAGCTCAGCTACCTCTATTTTCTGCTGCAGGATGCTCAGCCGGTGCCGCAGCGCTGGGAAGAGAGCCAGCATCCCGATGAGCTCAGCCAGCACATGTTCCTCGCCCCGCAGCAGCGGGACACCTCCCTGCACCGCCCCTTGCAGCGGCGCGGGAGAGAAACGCCGTCCGGCAGGTTCGAGGGTTGCGGGCTGCAGCTTCCAGCGTGGGAACAAGAGTGTGGCGAGCGGATCGAGGGAAGTCATCCTCCCCCTCTACTCTGCCCTGGCGAGGCTGCATCTGGAGTACTGTGTCCAGTTCTGGGCTTCCCAGT